>NC_092208.1:26071069-26115729 GCF_043381705.1 Parasteatoda tepidariorum | reverse complement strand
TATATATATATATAACTTTTAAAGTTGTCTGATACCAAGAGCTTTTTTTAAATTTATATTTATTTCTTTAAAACGCATTTCCAAAACATTATTTATTTAAAATCAACGATAATTGAAACGAAAAGAAATAATATGCATTTAAAGACAAAACTAACTGAAATGTGATGCCAATTTATAAGGGAGAGACGTAAGAAATCACCCTATTATTACTGACTACATTGGTGCTTAATTAATTTAGGTAATATATGCGTATTAAAATAAAATATTAAAAGTTATGTAGTAGAGCACGAAAGTAGTGGAGTAAAGATATTTATTTGTCTAGAAAAACTGTATTAAATCGTCATAGTGTCATTGACGACAATGATGCATAATTAATGTTTGTAATATGTTAATTAAATGTAAGCAAAAATTATGTACTAAAAAGCAAAAATATGGGAGAAAATAAGCTTATTCATTTTGGGCAACTGTTAAAAATCGCTGTATTATTATTAACACTAATTCTTTATTAATATTGATAATATGTATTTATTTAAATAAAATAAAATAAGCTATACGGTAAAAACAAAGTTAAAGGAAAAAAAGGGTAATATGAAATTTATTCAGGAAAATCGTAAAAAATTGCCATTTACAAATGACGCTTAATTATTGTATACTACTGACGGTAATAAGTACTACTCTTATTATGGTAGTTGTGCAATTTTGATAAGAATTCTGCAACGGGTTTTCCGTAGTTTCAGAAAATATTTTTTTCAGTTGTAGCAACGATGGTGTATTGATATTTTGATGAATTAGAATTAAAACAACTTTGTTCCTCCCCTACTTATAAATATTTTAACAGTAAATTAAAGATCAGATAGAGAAATGACTATGCTTCAAAGACCTTATCAAGTTTTAAAAAGAGTTCTATTTTATTTTAAAATTTCAGTTTTAGTTGGCTGTCACTGCCAAATGTATTTTTGACAAAACTTAAATGTTGAAGAGTTATGTAATAAGTACCAAATTTACTAATATTGGTATAAAATATTATATTGATATATTTGGTGGTTTTTAAAACAGCACCAATACTAAGCAGTTTTAATTCTAATACTTTGGAAGTAGGGGTTTTGCAGCCCCTCGAAAGGGACATGTACTGGAGAAAATTACTCGATAGTGCAATAGCATCACACCAAATGATGATAAATACCTTTTATCTTTATTCTAATGGCATAAACTGCAAAAAACGAGTTTTTCTTACTTCAATACTTACTTATTTTTTCTTACTTATTACTTATTCACACGTGTGAGAAAAACTGTGTCAGCTGGTAATAAATAAGCAATTTTTTTACAAAGAACATGTATTTAGCAAATTTAGCATGTGATAAATTGATTGTTACTCTCAGTATGAAACTCATGGTAGGATAATTGTTAGAAATTGTGGAGCATGTTAGCATGTTAAAAATAATATTGTTCAAATTTGCTGTTACCCTAATATAATGTAAAACTAGAGCATATATTTCTACCTTCTGAGCTTGATTACACGATGCTCTGATTTAGCTGGAACTGAATCATAATTCAGCTGCAATCCTCACAATGTGTTCATTAAATATGTATCGTTTAATAGTTCTAATATATCAGTATTACACTGTAAATAAACTCGGGACCAAATTGCTATAAAAAGTAACCAAACCTTCAGAGCTGGTGCATTCTTGCAATAAAATCCATTTTTGCTCTAAAATTTCTAAAATTTACCTAAAAAAACTGATATATCGTACTTTTTATTACAATATTTACTGTAAAATCCCTAAGACCCTGTAATTAAAAAAATTTACCATATAAAGTATGGTATAAAATTTTATGCAAAAATATGGATTTTTTGGCAAACTAAATTTTAAGGATGCTGTAGTCAGGGCACCAGTAATTTTTACAGTAAAATGATACGTTAATAAACTAACGTTATCAAATTAAGCAAAACGAGTTTTAAATAAATAAAAATTAATTTTTTTAGTATCCTTTGGCTGGATGTTGTTGCTCGAGGCTAACTTTCGACGATTCAATTCTGCCACAATCAAGTAAATTTCTCCCGATGCATTTAACCCTTTCGAGACACATTAAAACCTTCTAAGATATCTATATTGCAATTACACAGTATTATTGCAGTTTTAAGAAGTACCAAATCTATCATTGTATTACATTTTACCTATATTAGTATGATGGGTACCTATAAATACTGCAACCAATTACTATGATACATGGGGTGTCTATTAGAAAATTTAATTCCTCATTTGCGTCAATAATATCATGGCGTTTTTATATGCTTATTCTAAATAGATTAGTATCTTTTTTGTATTAATTTTGCATTGTAGTAAATAGTTTATTTTTTATTTTAATTAGAATTTCAACTAAATATAACTAAGTATCATTGGTGTTAAAAACAGCATGACGCTTGTTTATTTTTTTCCTGAACGAATTAGTACCATTTATCTGTTTATAATGCTTTTCAGGAGATGGCTTTTTTTTGTTTCAATTAGTGCCTAGTATCAAAACAATATAAGCATCATTGGCCTCACTAATTATTTGACGATTTTTTACCATTAAGTTATTTTTTTAGATCATAGCTGTTTTTTATTTCAATTAGAAACTATTATCAAAATTAATTAAGCATCATTTACACCAATCATTAATGGCAATTCTTTTACGCTTCACTAAAATGCCTTTGTAACATCTCTCCATTATTTTTGCTTCTAGTACATAGTTTTTTTATGTCATTAGTACCTATAATTGAAATTGATCAAGACGCCAAGGATGATCATATTTAACTTGGTAATTATCTTGAAAAAATGTGGTATTCAAGGAAATCAAGAATGGTAAAGTGGACATCTTCGGTACCTCAGTGTAACTAATTTCATCAATGTTCATTTTTGCTCTGATTTCTTAAAAAAAATTTAAACAGCTCTTTTTCACAAACAGTTGTTGCACTTACCTTGATGTTTTTTAATACGATTTTCTTGGATAAGGGAAAAGCCCTGGTAAAAAGGAAATTCCTTTGTAAAAAGTATGTTAACAGAAAAATCAATTTCAAAATTCTAGTTTTTAAAGTTCAATTCTTATTCATAAGTTACAGATAGAGGTATCTAGAAATTGTTTCCATTTCTGACAACTTGTTTTTACAATACAGGCTTCTTAATAACGTCACAAAAAATAATTGAAAAAAAAATAGTTATAAAGTGGTCAGCGTTTTGTCTACTGTGAGATCAAGAATTATAGAATAAAAAGCAATCACATAAATCCCATTAAATGGAGACAAATAATACATTTGTTTACTATATTAAAACCTTTTCCAACATTTATTTTGCTTTTATGATTAGTTTGTTAATAAAAAAACTAGAAAATATTGGTATAACAAAAATTTCTATTATATTGTAGCTTAAATTTCAAGGCATGAAAAGATAGCTTGAATAGCAGAATAAATATATAGTCTTAAAATCTGTTGTACATGTTTTGAGCTTTGAGGAGTTGGATAAGCATCTAGCAAAACCAAAAAAAAGGGGGGAATGGGCCAAGAAGGTTGGCAACCACTGGTTTAGGATAAGTCCATTAATCTTCTAAGAATGAATTGGAGGAGTTCATTTAATTTAGAAGAATGCAGTTTTTTTAATGAAATAATTTTGTCTTTTTATATCTTCTATGTGTAAAAGAAATCAAGATGCATCTTTTTAAGTATTAAACAAAAGACATTTCATAGCATCAAAGAAATTGATTCAAAATTTGAAACTCAAAAAAATAAAGCTTTTTTTTCAAAAGAAGGCACCTAAAAATTAGGTTAATAAAAATTAGCAAAAATAAAACTTGCTAAAATTTATGTCATAAAATGTCAATCTTAAAGCACAGTCTAGAAGTAATTCAAAGTGTTAAATGAGCTGACTACTTACACTGAAAAGAAAAATCACGCCTAATTACATAAGTAATTTTTTTTTTTCATTGCTGTCCAAAAATCTCTAACTTCACTTGAATAATCTAATTAAGTAATGAATATTCAAATGAAGCTTAACGTTTGTAACTCAAAAACTCGAATTTGAATGAGTGGAATAAACTCTTTAAAAGTACGAAATAAAATATAGAGAATAAGAAAAAAATATGATGTTATTCAAAAATAATTTAAATTCCAAACTTTTCTTTAATATATAAAAAATTCCTAGCTCATGTTGTTTTAGCTTTTTTTTCGCTTTTTTGCAAATTTATAAATTAAATAAACTTTTCTAAAATTTATTTAACGGTACATTTAGCTGATTTAAATGTTTTTAAATTTTCTGAGATCAAGTCATTTATTTAAATTATTCGAAGGTATATTTTCCATCCCATAAGCCTAGGAGATGAATTGGAAGAAAATTAATTAAAAATTAAAAAAAAATCATTAATTACTATAAGTTTTCAGACATAGATAAATATATTACAACAAAATTTAAAATTTAATTGACATCATTTAAATACGTATACATTTTCCTCAGTTATATATATTTTTCAGAGTATCAAATATTTAAAAAAAATTGTTTAAAAATGTTTATTTTAATTGTCAACTACTTAAAGTCGAAATTGCAAATGGTCTTAACCTTGTTATACCTTGGAACTTACCATGTAATAAATATATACATTTTTGTTTAAGCCATACAATGAACCATATAATTATAAAGATATTATAAAGGCACTAAATTAAGAGTACATTTATTTCAGCAGAATCACACTAAGAATAAAGTTTTTGTTTTAAACTAAAGATATTAAGAGCAGTTGATGAAGAATCGCAAGGATTTGAGTACCATTTATGACATTTAATTTCATACACAATGAGCTAAAACATTGGAGACAGCCGGCATTTTTCCGAGAAATGAAATTATTTTTTAAAATTTTTCTAAAATATCAAAATTAGTTTTCTCCAGATTTCGTTCAAAAATTGAAACTGTAGTTCATTAAATAATTTTTCCCTTTGAAAATACAGTTTTGTGTTTCTTTCGGAATAGTTATTTTGAACAGCTGTTGGCGACACGTTGAAGATTTTAAAATTGTTATTAATTAAAGATTAAGTAAATTAATTTACAGTGTTAATAAGTATAGTTAATTGATATACGTATTAAAAAAAAAAACAATTTTTTAATTTATAAAAACACAAGGAAACAAATTAGAAACAGCGTGGTTATATTAACTGTTAATCTGCCTTTATTACTAATTAAAATGTTTTTATTTATTTATAAATAGTTCTAAATTGTTTCTTTTCCCTCCAAACTTTATTCATAAGATAAACTACATTCTGTCTGTATCTTTCTGATCTTTAACAAATGTTTCGGTTTATCGTGATACGTTATCGAGAAATATCCCACATTACTTTGATTAATAGTGTGAACGCGTTGGCCTGATAACGCCCATGAAATAACGGAGTCGAAGACGTGGAGTTAATATGAGATATTTCTCGCTTACGTCGATGCAACTAATCTGAGATGATTTGATAGTCTTCGAAAATGTGTCTCAGTGTCCGTTAACTGCTCTAAGGTGTAAGTCGAATAAATCCGTCGATAACTATTGAAGCCACCCAAAGGAAAAATGTATAAAAACTTAGCATATGCATTGCATGATTAGTTTGGAATACTTATATAATATTAGATATTGCATACCTTATATAAGAAAGCTGGAAAACTGTGATAAAAATTTGTATAAATTGGATATTTGAGTCACTTTTTTAAATTTCTGACTTTGTGTCCTTGATTTCTTTTAAATACTTGTTTTAAAGCATAACACCTTTTAAAAAATGCATTTAAACATCTAGTTTCTATTACTATAAGTTTTTGTGATTTTTTATCGTACATTTCTATTATGCTATTTTGATGACATTGTATCAGTACCTTCTTGAAAAGAGAAGGCCTCAACACGAGTTAGCATAAACAGGAAATTTGATCTGTTAGTAGTCCAAACGTAACGACATCTTTCATATTTACCACCAATGTGCAGCTTGGTAGCCCGAACGTAGAGACATCTTTCGTATTTTTCATCCACTGCGCAGTTTATGTTCGTTACATCTGACTACTAAATTGATAAGTGCTGAGGCCTTCTTTCTTCTAGGAGTATTGGGTGTTGATTGTGTTTTGCTATTTACCAGCGTGTTACTAAAGGTATGGTTATTATAATCTCTAAATTAGTTTAATTATATAATATTGCAATTTTTTATAATTGTGCATCGATTATCGAATTTCGTTATGTTTTTTCTTCATTAACAAGATTGTGCGATTTACAACATGCAAGAAAATTAAACCATTTTTAAGTTTTAAAATATTCTTTCAAGATATAAGAGACTTCTTAATGCATAGATATTAAATTGCAAGTTTGAACTTCGACATTTCAAATACTTTGTTTTAAATATCATCACCTGAAGCACTTTAATCGTTTGACGGTTCAAGATTTAATTGAATAGCTTTTCATTGCTGAATTGATTGGAGTGCCTGCCATATTTCACAAAATTCGACCTCAACAATCTTATTTATAGCTTAGAGCATCTGAATTTTGAGCGCTTTATGACTTGAGGTGATTATTTCAGATTAGAAACGTATTTCTTTACAAAAATCTTTATTAAAATTCTGGAAATATTAGCAATTAATTTGAAATACGTTGAAGAATCAATATAAATTAGAGCTAACTCATGTTTTGTGTGCCTAGTTCTTATTTTTTTCGAGAATAGTTGATTGAAAAACTACAATGGTTTAGATTTATCCATGGTGGGTTAGAGGATAGAGTTTTTACCTTCCACAGAGGTTAGCCTGGTTCGAATCCCAGAGACGGATGGTCGATACGAATTCCGCACTCGACTTGCACTGATCACAATGCTGACTGAAATTTCCTCAGTGGTAGATGGATCATAGGTTAGAGTTATCTCGACGGCAAGCTAACCATTAGGAGGTTTTCGTGGTGTTTCACTCCATGTAACGCAAACATGGGTTCATCACAATGTCCTTCACGAAAGTCATATTTCCTCCAATGCTTGATCCAGGAGTTCCCTTGTCTTCTGGATTGGATTCAAAGCTGCAAGGCTACGGAGTTGCACATTAGTAGTTGTAAAGCCAAAAAATTGGGTCAGCTGTTCAACGATGGTTATAAAATCAAATTAAAAGAAATAATTTAGATATAATCGAGATAATTTATACGAATATCTTGTTATTATGTTATCCTTATTTTATGAGGAGTATACGAGATGAAAATACTGAAAACCTCCTACGGTTTGCTCATTTAATCAGAGAATGATCTGATGTTAATAATTATGTTCTGTACTTTATGACGTCTTAACTCGGCCAATTTTAAATTCTAGATGGTAAAATATGTAATGTTCATCAAAGAAACCATGATTTGAAAAGAAAACGTTATGATAAATGTGATTAAAAATAATATTTTCAATTAGAAATTGTATATAAAATTTTAAACTTCTGGACTTTTTTAACTAAATTTACTAAATTATTACTAAAACTTTTGTTAGCTATAGTGTAGACCATTAGTAAATTCAAGTATTTTCTCATATTTCCCGTCTGACGTGAAGAAATTCATGGCTTAACAGCACAAATATAATAAAGTTTAAAAAAATTAAGGCATATTTTATTTTAATCAAAAAAGTTATTAGAGTGTTAAGATTGAAGATTGGTTTAGTAAAGAAATCTCTAAGTTTATTTTGAAAGTTCATTTAATTGAAAAAACAAGTTAAACCGCTAATTTCTTTTAATCACACGACATGAAATTATCCGATACGAAACTTTTTTATTTCCAATGAGCTGCACAATCGGTCTTGCCGATAAGCAGACCTAGTGCGTTCTCCAGAGGTGGTATCCACTCTTTCAAGACCACCACAATGGGTGAGATACCGTTGGTCATGCTAATTTGGACGTCTAGTTTCTGCCACACTAGTTGGCAGCACCGAGACTCTATTTGGATGCTAAAGTGCACTAGGATTTTAATTTTGCCGGAAATGCCAAGAGCCAATAAGGCACTCCAGGGATCTTTTACATGCCGCATAATCATACGACATGGCCGCTGAGGATTTTCTGCATCCCGAAAATCCGGTGTCTGGGCCGGGGATCGAACCCGCAAACTTGGGCTCAGAAGGCCGACGACAAACCAACTGCGCCACCCAGCCACCCGATACGAAACTTTTAAAGCAAATATTGAAATTCGTTGCTCAGTTGTTTTAAATTCTAACCACACGTAGCTGAATATGGGATTGCTTAATATTTGCAAACTACTATTCCTAGGAATTTTGCTTAAATTTTTTAACTTCATATTTTCTCTCAAATAAATTGGCTCTATAAGAGCATTTTTACAAAACAGTTAATTGGAGCCATGGTGGTTCAGGGGATAGAACATTCGCCTTCCAATTAGGTGAACCGGTTCAAAACCTACTAATGGCTGGCTGATAGATACGAATTCCACTCCCGGCTCCCACCGACCACAGTGCTGATGTGAAATATCCTCAATGGTAGACGAATCTTGAGTTAAGAGTCCCCTTGCCGTTTGACTAGCCGAGGGAGGTTTTAGTGGGTTTCCTCCTCATCTAATGCAAATGTGGGTTAGTTTCATCAAAAAGTCCTCCATGAAGGCAAATTTCTCCCAATAATTAATCCAAGATTTTCCTTGTTTTCTGGATTGAGTTCAAAATTACAAGACTACAGAGTTGAACATTAGTATTTTTAAACCTGAAAAATCGGGTCGGCTGTTTAACGACTGTTATAAAATATAAAATATGTAATTGAAGTACCTGTAAGTTATTGAGGAACCTCTCAAATGCTTTTCCTTAAAGCTAAGTGATTTGCTAAAATTAGGCAAAAATCATCAAAAATGTTTTCCTTATGTTTGCTGACAGTCTGGAATTCTGATGGTTTAAGGAGTTAACAGTGTTACCGGGACAATTGAAAATGTTTTTTTGTAATGTGGGGAAAATATCAAGTATATTTCAGAAATATTAATTGTGTTTTGTGTCATATTTATAACTCCCGAGTATTAAATAGTCTGTGATATGTGGAGATAAATCTATGCGCTGTGAATATCTTCAAGAATAAAGTAAATATTTCGGAAATGGAACTCAATACTTTGATGTTCAAGTCAAAAATTGGCGCAGTAAATAATAGAGTGAAATTCCGCGGCTGTTAGGAATATGGGATTCACGTTAGGAAGTATTCAAATTTTCTTCCTCATCTTCTTAACTCAGAAAAATGCCCCATTTTCTTTTTCGTCTTCTAGGAATTTTTCGGAGTCCGTCAGGCTGTAATTGACATTTTTGGGGCGAAATGAGATGATGAGAGTGATTTAGTGATTCACTGATAGAATATTCGTTATATTCTTTCCTCCTTTCATTTCCGAGTATCTATGAATTTTGATATGAATGCATGTGAAAGATTTATTTTCATGTAAAAATGCCTTCTACTGTGTTATAGTTTATTATTATTATTTTTATTGAAATAAAATAGGAAAATTACCAAAAAGAAAAGAAAAGCATTGAATTGTTTAACATTATCAAATATAGTTTTTTCGTGTCTGAAGTAGTGTTTTTTACTTTCTGGGCATGGTAGTTTTTATTTCGATTTAAACATACTTCAGCACATATTCATAGTATCATTATGAAAATAAAAACAAAATATAGAATAAGGGAATCAGTAATTAAATATTATTTTAAATCTCTCTCACGAACTTCAAATTTGAATTTATTTTAACAACAATTCAACAAATTCAGACCACATTCACACTCAAATGTATATGCTTCTTTTAGAATTGATTTTTTTTCTATATGCAGAATTATCATAAATCCTTCTAATTTTTTTCTTATGCTTCGAACTTGATTTTTTTAATGTGTAAATAATATGGTTATAAATTGAACATTAATATGCATGGTAGAAATATCTTATACTAACACAAAATAGAAAAATATATGTAATACATTTGTAAGCCGACAGAAAAAGGAAGAATATGTTTCAATCTACTGTATAAAAAATTATAATATGCAATATATTTCTAAAATACAAAATGGTATTTAATTTGAGGGAATTTTGATGATTATTTGTTCTTAAAATTTACTTTTAGAAGATAAAGTAAAAAAGTAGTTCAAATATTTTAAAAAAAAATAATAACTTGTACATCTTCCATAGAAAAAAGGAAGAATTGTCATTCATATTTTTTTGCCATTATTTTAAGAATGATGCTTAAAGTAATCATGCATAAAATTCCCTTTTACATTTTATTTCCTTTGTAAACCTCTTACTTGATTTTTTTCGAAATGTTTCATTATAGAATTGAAACATTTCAAATTATTTTTTTACTGTTTAAATAAAGTTAATAAAAGATATTTATAGCACTACTTATAACAAAAATAAGTAAAAACACTGTAATAAATTATAAGTACACCTTAAATACCTAAATTTATTTTTGAACTGAAGTTAGGAAAGGAAATTTTTGAATGTTAATATTTTCTTGGTGCTTTTATGAAATATTTCATCAATAAGAAATATTTTCTTTAAATTGCTATGAAGGGTATGCTATGATTGGGTATGAAAGCATGTTTTTATTAATTTATTTTTATAACATTGAGGCATATGAAAAGCTGAAAACAAGNTTTCTTGGTGCTTTTATGAAATATTTCATCAATAAGAAATATTTTCTTTAAATTGCTAAGGGTATGAAAGCATGTTTTTATTAATTTATTTTTATAACATTGAGGCATATGAAAAGCTGAAAACAAGCTCAAGGTTATCTTTAAAGGGTGTGACTTAATGCCCTGTTTTAATACCAAAAGAGGAAAAACAAATAGATAAAAACGTATCAGAAATTTCCAAATAGTAATATTCTCTAATTTTTAACATGTGTTGAATAAAAAAAATCATTTTACTGTCTGTATAGAAGTTCGAACTTACCATCTCAGATATGTGCCATCTGTTTCACATATCTGTGGTATTATTATTGATGCAGAGCAAGGAGTCCCAAAATAGTAAGTGTGCCAAAAACATCGATAAAGTGAGCCAAAGGGTGAGTTTGGCGAAGATCCCTCTTGCTGTAGGGGTTGCACCCATTTAGGAATCAGTCGAAGCGTTACCTAGCTGTTGGAAGGTGACTAGATTAAGATATGACGCCCTGGTGGGTGATTCTAGATTCTTTCCCCCTTGTGCATTATGGAGAAGGATTTATTCAGTGTGCTATTTTAAGTTGTGAGATGATGGAATATCAGGCGAGGNAAGTTTGCATAGCTGAGAAAAGGTGACCTGGTTTTCGAGATGACACACCTGGTGAGTGAATCCTAGATTCTTTCCCCTTTGTATTACTTATGTATCAATATGTATTCAAGAATATTTTAAATCATTAAATTCTTAATTTAACGTTTATATGTTTAGTAGAATTTTAACTCAAATTAACATGATACATACTAAAGTGATATCAATAGTCGTATCATTATCAATAAAATAAATGAATATTCAGATTACTAATTCAACGTGCCTCATTTACAACTGTAAATTTTAATATCATGTCAGTTACTTTATTTTCAGTGTCAACCAAGGATATTACACTTAGGATAATTTCTGTAAGTCACTTTGTCGTTTTATGTCGAATAATTATGATTGTAAAGAATGATTTGTTGCAAAGAATGTTTATTTTGCAATACAATATCAAATTGAGTTAGTGATTAAACGATTAAAACTTGCCGTGTTGTTGTTTAGTATTTTATAATTTTAGTATAGTGTTCGGCAGAAACAAAACTTGTAAATATCCCAGACGAGGAATACATACTAGTTTCTTTTAAGGCCGACGAGGGCTGAATCACGTGCTGTTGTATGAGGAAATGAGAACTGGCTGTATGATCGACAAAGGCAGAACATCCTGATGCTCGAGAATTGAATAGATGTATAAAAAATTAAGTAAAAAAGGATCTCAATTCTGATAGTGTTTTTCATGCTAATTTATAAATAATAACAAAATAATTAATAGCAATAATATAATTACTAATAATAGCATAATGAATAATTTACCGAATAACAAAGTAATAAAATCAATATTAATATAATTAGTGATAACAATACAAGTAATAATAGGAACAGCAGACAAAAAAAATTAGTTACCCTTAGAGAAATCATGAAAAAGACAATTTAATGAAGCTTAAAACCACCTCTGAACTTGATAACCATCTTGATTCAGTTAGGAAATGAGTCCACAAGGTAAAGGTTGCAGGTAAATCGAATCCAGTTTAAGCCATTCTCTGAGAATTTGATCACGCAAATCCACCAAATTGTGAGAATGCTGATTTCGGTGTTTTACCCGTTGGTCCAAAATGTTCCACAAATTTTCAATCCGGTCATTTTGTAGGTCACTCGAGATATGTAATTGAGTGTTCTTAAAACCAGTCACTTATTCTTCCAGCACGATGAACTTTGCTGTTGTCATCTTGAAAAATATGTTCCTAGGACAGCACCATTTTGTTGAGACCACATGTTGTCCAATATACATATTGAAACGTGTGTATTAGGCGGCCAGTGTGTTTAATTCCCCTAATTGATCCAGTCTACATGACTTTTTCTCTTTAACAGCTTCACATTTGATGAAATTCTAACCATATTTTGAATGCAATTTGTGAGCCAAACTTTCATTACTAATAAAATATTGTTCGTCGATGAGATCGTGTTGTTCTTTCTGTGTAGCACTGCATTTTTACCTACCTTAAACTGTATTATTATTTTTTTTGGTTGTCAACACCAAGTTAATTAGTTTTCCACTTAGGGGAGAGTCGGGTAGCCCCGCTCACTTAAGGAGTATTGCTTATATTTCTGTATAATATTGAGTAATAATCAATATTTTTGTATGTTTCTATTGTTTTATCATCTAATTAAATAATGCAAAAAGAATAAACCAAAAAAAGAATAGTTTAACTTAAAAAAATAGAAATTTAAAAAAACATGTTTTTCAGCTCTTTTCAAAATGTGTCGGGTAGCCCCGCCCAGTTACAAAAATTATGTTTTTTGACTGTTTTTTCAGGTGTAAATGAAAATGACCAATGTATTGACAATAGATAAACCTCATTTATCATTTTTATCACAAAATTATTTTATTTATTACATATTTATATACTTTTAGTGAATTCTATCATTTAATAACAATCATTTAATAACAACAATATTTGTTGTTAAAAATGCATATAACATTCAAATTTGAAGCAATAAAATAATAATCTTTGCAACCGTACATTTATCGACGAAATAAAATTGGGCGGTGATACCCGACATTCATGTGAGCGGGGCTACCCGAAATCCAATTTTTTTGTAAATTTGTAATTACTCGAACAATTTTTCACATATAAACTTCTTTCTTTGTGCAAATTAAACTTAAGACTACATACTTTAATGCTGTATGTATAGAAAAAATTATTTTTTTAGTATTAAAATGAAGTTTAATCGAAACATTCAACCAATTTTTCTTAATTTCATGACTACTGTATTCAACATATTTTCAAAACTATTGTTTACCATGTTAACAGCTGCATAAATGCTTGAAACTTTGAAAATAATCTTTCTTTAATACAACAATTAATGTCCGATGGCCCATTGACTTGAAAAAATATTCTATACATATGAAATTGACTGTAGGCGGGGGTACCCGCTGGGCGGGGCTACCCGACTCTCCCCTACTTCAAATTTTGCGTAAATTTTGGGACCCTTTTTACAATAAATTAAATAATAATAAATTTCGCTTTTTCTGTCTGATTTTTTCTTCAAGAAAAAGATATTGAAAAGCAAAATTTAGGCGGCATTTTAAAAAATTTGGAAGTAAACTTCGAGAACAAAAGAGATTAGTGTGGACTAGGATAAGATTTTAGCTTTAAGGTGAAATATTTGTGGTACGAAATCATCTCACCCAAGGTTTTATCTCATATATTAAAAAATGGAGTTGTGCTGATACATTTTGTAAAAGATTCAGAATTCTATGTTGCAATTTAAAAGAAATATGCAAAAAAGTGGGGGGAAAATTCATCCAATTTTAGGGAAGGGATTTAGACATCTTTAGAAAGACTCCTTCAAGACAAAAGCAAATTCTCTAACATGGTTGGTCGATATGGTCTACCTTATGCAATTCTTTATACTGTAAATATGGTTGTGTATATTTGCCTAAAAATTTTAGAATTGAAATAAATTTAGTTTTTTAAAGTGAATGTAGTCACATGCTTTAGTAACAATTCATTATATTTATTTATTTATTAATCTTTTGCTTGTCTGTTGAGTGGTAAAACATATTTTCATGCGCATTAGAATCAATGGCGAAATTGAAAATTCATTTAGTTAAGAAAAACAAGCACGTTTTTAATAAAATATTTGCACTAATTCCTTCAAACGATTGTTATTTTGTAAACTTCATACAATTTTTCGAGAAACAACTACAGTTCTGAACTTAAAAATTTATTTAGTTCACCTTATTAACACCAAAAATTGTGGCAAGTATGCACCAACTTTTTCTTATAGTGTAGTGCCTTCAAAAACTCATCTTATAAAACTGCTGCAACGTCCTTAAACAATTTTATCAAATTAAGTAAAAAAAAAATTCCTCAACATGAACATAGTTTGAGAATGAAGCCAAACATCAGTGAAACATCAGTTGAGAATGAAGCCAAACACTCTTAGTACTGGGGGCAAGAAAATAATAAAATAACTCAGGAAAACTTTGGATCGAAATTCTATAAATATAAGGGCGATATGTATTCGAATATTGCATTCAATGACACCAAACTCGACACTTACCCCACCCCACCCTGATGCTGGGAGGAAGATTCTTCAAAGTTTTAATGGGAATTGCGATTTTCATTGCAAATTTGAATATTTGAAATATTCTCGTACATGATCGACAGATTTTTGTATTTTAATTCACAGGTGGTGAATTAATCGAAAAAGGAAAGTAGGGGGGCGGTGTATTTAAATTAGAATATCTGTAGAAATATAAACCTGATAAAAAATATTACATAAAAAGGCCGTTAATTGTTATTTTGAAAAACTAATCCATATTTAATAACACCATATTCAATTACGCCTCACTCCTTGATGCTTGGGTAATGCCACGTTTGGGTGATGGGGTCAAGCTTGCTGTTTTCATATGTTTTTTTTTTATTATTAAAATGCAAGTCTATATACTTTTTATTTTTCTATGTATTTCTCAAAATATCTCCATTTTAAACAATCTGTAGCCTATTTTTATTTAAGAATTGCAGAATCACATGTGTTGACCGAAATGCAAAAAAAAAAAAAAAAAAAAAAAAAAAAAAAAAAAAAAAAAAAAAAAAAATTGAAGTACTTTTTTTCTGGAAAACCCATATCTACAATAAAAAATGATTTTACATTAAAATTTTTCAATTGTAAATGTTCCAGAGTTTGAGATCCTTGCATATATTTTTTGAAGATATTCAAAACGCGTAGATTCAGATTTTTAGTCCTATGCGAATTTCTCGAGACATTTTAACATTTCGATACTTATTAAGCAAAATATGTATTTTAATTTTTTTTAAAGTTATTTATATAAATTATCTAGTATAGATATTTATGCAGAAACCCTATAACTAATTAGTTTCGCCTGATATTTCAAGTACAAGTATTTTTGGGGGATGGAAGTGTAAGATGAGTGTCAACATAAACTTATATGGTTTCATAGGAGCTTTGCGCAATAAACTGTTTGCTACTGCTAAACATTGAGAAATCCAATGTAAGTAGAATAGGAAGCAATAGAATAATATTTAATGTTAACTTTCTTTCTTCGAATTCGAATCCCTTTTCTTTGATTTGCTTGTAATGACTTTCTTACTGTTGCTAACACTTAGCACTGAACAATGTATGGAGATTTCCATCTAGATATTTCTGGAGTTTGAAGTATTTTTTAAAATTAAATAACTTTAAGTGAGATCTATATTTTTGCTTTGTGTATATTTTTGCAACAGCAATATTGCTTCATCTGGATAATGACATACAAATAAATTAAACTTCAAAAAAACAAATATACATAGTTCCAAGTATGACGTTAGTAATTTAACAAGCACTCAATTAAAAGCTGTGCGACCAAATGAAATGATTTTCAAAAAAGGATAGTTCAAAATAACATTTGATTCCATATTTTATCAAGCATCATTAATCTTAAATTTCTCTTCATTTGAAAAGTAGAATCCAAATGGCAACATAGATATTTTTGCTTCATCTGGATAATGGCATACAAATGAATTAAACTTTAAAAAGAAAGCAGACATAGTTTTAAATATAACTTGATTGGGTATTTTAACAAGTAACATTTGAAAGATTGCCCTTAAATGGAATAAAATTAAAGGACAGTTTTAAATAGTATTTGATTGCATATTCAAACAAGCAGCAAAGATAGTCCTTCCCTCGTCATTCTAAAATTGCAATCAAATGGGAGCATTAAAAAAAGAATTCAAGCAACATCAGTAAGAACATGACTTGTGTTTAACTTGTGTAAACATGACTTAAATTTAAATTTTAAATTTAAATTTTAAATTTAAATTTAAATTTTAAATGTAAATTTTAAATTTTAAATTTTAAATTTTAAATTTAAATTTAAATTTAAATTTAAATTTAAATTTAAATTTAAATTTAAATAAACACCTTCACAGAAACATCNATTTAAATTATGGATTTAAAATATAAAATTTTAAATTTAATTTTTAAATAATGAATTTAAATTCAATTGAATTTTAAAAATTACATCAGCTATAGCAACAGTTCTCATGAAGAGAAAAAGGAGTTTTTTTGCAAGTTCTTCAATATTTAATTATTTTTTATTTGTTACGTCAGAAAACTCAATTGTCAGGATCGACATGATAGCATTGCAGATAACGTCACCAAATTAGTATAAGTAGTATTAATTTGTAAACGATTATTACTCAAATCTATAAATAAGCTATGTTGAAAGCAATAGAAATGGAAAAATGGTTCTAATCCTTTTTTGAGGAGCGTTAGAAAACGCAAAGCTGTAATAAAATTTATTAAGCATTATATTAGTATAATGTAAACGGGTTTGTGGTTGTGTGACGTGGGCGACGCTGCTCCACCGTCGTGGCTTCGCCACAGGTGCCCACTGAGAAGAGACGAGAGTGCCACCGAGAAGAGAGAAGAGAGTAGCAATTCTGGCATTTCTGTGGCCAATGGGACTAACCCCAAGTGCCCACCATTGAAAAAAAAATCTTAGTTTAATTCTTTATAAATTTTGGTAATTAGCAAAGTAAAAAATAAAAAAATAAGAGTTTTTTTTATTTCAAGAAATATAAAGCAAAATTAATAGAGAAAATGTGATTTGTTTAGCAGATATGTAAAAAATCGCCATGTTATTATCGATGCCAATGATGATTAATTAATTGTGGCAATTGGCACTTCTAGCATTATGGTATTTGGTGCAATTTTAATAAGTGTCAAATGTACGAATGTAGGTACAATGTATTGTATTAATATACTTTATAACTAATGATATTGCTTATTATTGTCCAACCCTTACGAAAAAATATTTAGCCGATATTTAATGAAATAATTTTAACTTACTTATCTCATTTTATATTTTAATTGGAAAGCAAAATAAGTTAATTGATGCTTTAAAAACGCGATATTTCTAAACAGTATGTTAATATAATATCATTTTTTAAATATTAAATTTTTTTTTTCCATGAACTAATCTTTACAATTTAACTGAGCTAATTTACCTTTGCTGCAGACAAGTTTTTGTTTTATTTACCTACTTTCCATTCTTTTTTCTGTATGATATGTAACTGTACATATTTGTGGAGATGTGTTTCCGATAAAAATCGAATTTTGTAAAAATAGAATCAATCTTACGCAAACACTTCCGTTCTTGGGCACAGTATATAAATACGCTTTATCGATTCACAAACTGATAACTGATGTTTAAAATAAAAACCACCTGGGGCTTTATAAGCATTAAAAAGGAAAAATAAATAAGATGGGAATGATTTCGACAGTTTTTTAGCTTAGTATTNGAGCTGCTATTGCGCGATAGGAAAATCCTCCTTCTCGAAGGCCGATTATCCTCCCTCGTTCGAACTCCGTAAGTTGCTTGAATTTCTTATTCTTCCGTCGTGGAGGCATACTCAGGTCTCACTAAACGTTTGCCACTAACAAATAATCATAGACTATTTTCAACGTCCCGCTACAGCACTTTATTTATACGCTTTCAGCATCAATTAAGAGGGCGCTGCGCGCGCCACGCACGCGCGATGGCTCTGAAACTTTATTAATTTGCATAATATCCTATAATTGACATTTGCTGCGAATTTCATTTGATTCTGATGATTCCTTCATGGTGTTGCATTTTCTACAAACAGCAGTTTATAATATTATTTTTTAAATATTAAAATAATTTTTTTTTCATGAATTAATCTTTACAATTTAACTGAGCTAATTTACCTTTGCAGCAGACAAGTTTTTGTTTTATTTACCTACTTTCCATTCTTTTTTCTGCATGATATGTAACTGTACATATTTGTGGGGATGTGTTTCCGATAAAAATCGAATTTTGTAAAAATAGAATCAATCTTACGCAAACATTTCCGTTCTTGGGCACAGTATATAAATACGCTTTATCGATTCACAAACTGATAACTCATGTTTAAAATAAAAACCACCTGGGGCTTTATAAGCATTAAAAAGGAAAAATAAATAAGATGGGAATGATTTCGACAGCTTTTTAGCTTAGTATTTATTTTGTCATAATGAAAGTTGCTTTAAATACTTTTATCTTTGCAACTTTGTAATCTATTTAAATTTTCATTTTAGCTATTAATGCAATCATATATATTTAATTTGATGAAGGATTTATACTGTACTTATTTTTAAATGTAATTTTAAAGTTTGATATTTAAATAACGTGTTGGATATAATCTTTTAATTAAATATTTATTTAAATCATAAATTATTTTTTTACATGAATTTATTAAATTAAAGATAAAAATTCAATTCTGGTACAATAGTTTGATTAGAATGTTCAAAAAAATCATTGTAAATTTCGTAAAAATGAGTTATGCAGCTAACATTAGTAGATATGAACCTTCCCATAGAATCTTTTAAAAGGTAAGAAAAAAATATCATGCAATAAAAATAACACAGGTTGCTTAGTAATGAAAAACAAACAACCTGGTATATTTTTTTATAATAAGCAAAAGCCAAATTGAAAGACTAGAAAAGCTGCGATGGCAAAGAATAACAAACAATGGAAAAATTTCTCGGCCAACAGATCTTTCAGAGTAATTGCTTTATAAGTAATTCTCTCCGATGAAAATGGTCGCTACCTTTGTTTATATCTTGAATTGAAAAGTTCCGCTATCGCAAGAAACTAGCGGTTTGAAATTGGAATTCGTTTAAGGAAGTTTACACCCTAAGTTAAAATTAATTTTCAACTGTTTTTATGAATTTTGGTGGAAACCTAATTCAGTTTATAAACCTTATTCATGCTTAAATGTTGTCGTAAAAAACAGTATAATAATTGCAATCGGTTTCAAACCATACAGATTAAAAAGGTTCTTTACCGTAACCTTTACGGTTAATTGGATAGACAACTGCAGGTTATTTTAACGTAATTTTATAATGCATATGAAGAATTAGAATAATTTTAGAATTAATTCTAACAGTGTAACATACTGTTTTTTTTTTAGTTAGAAGCGTAATTAAGTTAAATTAAGAAGTTAATTTAGGTTATATTAAAGTGTAATGCTATTTTTAGTATAATTTAGTATTTTTAATATCAAGTATGATATTCTAATAATTTTTTTTTTACAAATAAAGATGAATCAGTGATATCAAGTACGGCCAACTTTGGGTTAAATTTCTCGCTCAAAGTTATTTTTTAATTTTAATATTTTCCCCCCAAAGTGGTAATTTCTCTTGTCTAAAATTGTATATTAGATCGGTGTAAGTTTTAGATTAATGTTCCACTCATATAAAAAAATTCGATATATAGGGTAAGCTGCCATCTGCGGAACTTGAACAATGTTTGCATTGTAAATTAAAATTAATTTGAAACTCATCGGCGAGCTATTCTCAAAACCTCTCAAAATGCTTTGTTGAGAAAAGAGACGCATCTAAGAATGTGTGTTTATGGAAAGGAAAATAGTTCAAGGTGCTTGTTTAAGAAATTGAATACATCTCAGAATGTGTGTTTATGGAAATGACTGCAGTTCAAAGTGCTTGTTTAAGAAATCGAATATTAATATAATATTTTTCCCACAAAGTGATTGTTTTATGATAATTTCTCTTGTCTAAAATTGTATGCTAGATTGGTTAAAGTTTTAAATTAATGTTCCACTCAAATAAAAATTTCGATATATATGGTTAGCTGCCATCTGCGGAACTTGAGCAATGTTTGCATTATAAATTAAAATTAATTTGAAAGTCATCGGTGAGCTACTCTCAAAACCGCCCAAAATGCTTTGTTAAGAAATCAGGCATAATTCAGAATGTGTGTTTATAATATGACCGCAGTTCAAAGTGCTTGTTTACGAATTTGAATACATCTCAGAATGTGTGTTTAAGGAAATGAACACAATTCAAAGTGCCTGTTTAAGAAATCGGGCATAATTCAGAATGTGTGTTTATGGAAGTGACCGCAGTTCAAAATGCTTGTTTAAGAAATTGAATACATCTCAGAATGTCTGTTTAAGGAAATGGACACAGTTAAAAACGCTTATTTAAGAAAGTGGAGCTGGTTTGAAATGCTCGTTCAAGAAGAAACATGTCTATTTATGAAAAAGGACTAAGCATTTAGTTGCGTTTTCAAGCTTCTTTTATTAATTTTGTTCCTTTTTTCAAGAATAAACTAATAAATCGCAGTATCTTTACAAGGTGAGTTTTTGTGTCCATTTGCAGAAATCTACATTTTATTAAATAAGTATATCTAAAAAAAACAGAAACAAATAAAGGACTTTAAATGTCAACAGTTGTTTTTACAAAGTTTGCCACGGGTTCTTTGAATTTATAATGTTGATTGTAAATTTATAGTTTATGATATAAGATTTTTAAAGCGCTTATATTATCATTTTAAAATCTGAATACGAAAAACTCGCCTGAAATTAAGCAACATTTGTAATATACCCAGCTACCCCCACTCTGAAATCCGGGACTTCAACTCATTATGCTTCGTGTGTGTAAGTAAATACGGAAGAAAGTAAGCATGAAATTTCTTGTTTAGCTCATAAATTTAGATTGAACATTGAAAAGGCATATTTTTTTCTTTGTCAATCAATTAAATGCGCATTTCGAGCTGTGTCAATTTTCGTAAAAATGAATTTCGGACTTTCTTCATTTTCTTAAGCACATGCTTTGAGCTATATCCATTTATTTAAGCATGCATTTTGAGATGTGTCTATTTTCTTCAACACACATTTCTAGAGCAAAAAACTCTAGAACAAAAAACTCTAGAATAAAACGCCAATTTAATTGAAATGGCGAAAAACTAATAAATTCGTTAATCTTTACGCACATTTAGTCCTCTCAACATTTTCTATGTGACAGGAACGAGTTGCGAGCCTGACATTTTTATTGGGAATTTAAATTAATAAGCGAATTTTAGTTAAAGTTTTCTGATAATACTTATTTTCCACAAACAATTAAGGGGCCATTCTTAACAGATTCTATTTTTTAAAAAGTTTTTGAGGAAACCACAAAAATTTTGTAAAAAAAAAAGAAAAAAAACAAGTTTTTTATTAAGGCAACAGACTATTATGACAAATTATTGTATTAAAGTAAGTAATTTTTTCTTTACTTTGCTTTTTGGTAAGGATTTTAAGATGAAAACTTCAGTTATTATTTCAGATCAATTTTATTTCACAGCTGACGTTGGATCTTTCCATACATCGATTGTTTCCCATTGCAGGAATGCTGGGATCTGGCACGGAGTTATCTAGCTAAGAAACTATAAAAGTGACACATTTTGGATGGCTCCCGCTTTTTATTTAGGGATTCTGAAAGAGAATTTGTTCATCTACGGAAACATACACAAACAGTCTCTGCAATTTTGATTCATGATTTTCAAGATTAGGAGTGTGGCGGCAATTCTGTAATATACATTAATCAACAGATCGGTCACAAGTTTGAGATGCGTAATCACATTAATAAGCATGCACAATAATTCAGCAGTTAAGGATACTTAACTGGGGTTTGATCCTTAGCGATAGCTTGATGCCAACCCAGCTTCAGATATATAAGTTACAGCTAGTCGGGCAAGTAATGTCGGCCAGTGCGCATCACTGACCCCATTATCAGGATCATGTTGGTTTCGAAATTATGATGTCTTAAACTCTTAGCCCCTCATGGCTTACAACGGGCTGTTCGAAAATACTCTTTAGATCAATTAATTTTTAATTTAATTTGTCAGAATAAATTAAATAATAAATTAAAGATATAAAAGAATTTTTCCTAATAATTTGAAAAAAAGCTTGCAAATTTGGGAGTTGTTTTAGATAAGAGCTTAAAACATGATCTATCATTTAAAATCAACCCTGCATTTGTCATAAGAATTAGGAAGCAAATAAAATTCTTGAAAATTCTGAGAATTTTAATAAAATTCTCAATGTGAGAGTTAGGGCTAACTCAATATTTTAAATAAAAGAAATTCCCGTGTCATTCGAAATTAGTTCATTGGAGACTTTTTAAATTAAATGTCATTTGCATCAAAAGTAGTTAGAAAGCATTTCATTAAACCTTATTTACATTTCAAAAGAAGTTCTTTAAAGAAGGAATAAAATGGGTGCCAGAACAACGTTTAATGATTTCCGCGTTTCCCAATCTTTTAAGTTTGCTATATTTGTATGAAATTTATTCGAATATTGTTGTTGATTAATGTATGGGGAGATTTTTCCCAAAAAATAGCTCTTAGCATTTATTAGCTTTGTTAAGAATGAAAAAAATATTTGCGCACCAATTGTAAGTTTGGAATAAAATCCATAACGAAGGATCTAACATATTCTGAAAAAAACTTCTAGTAACTTTGAAATTTTAAACTTTATGAATACTTTGAACACTTATTATTAGACATGTTTATTAAGTTGATAAGTAAAGAATGCATAAAATAAAACAGTTTTGAAGTAAAAATTGATATTTTATGTAAATCATTGCAATTATAATTAAATAAAAACTGGACTAGGATCATATTCCGTATAAAATTAATTTTTGAAGCTCTGAATTTGAAATTACACTTACAACCTTTTTTAGATATACATTACATTCGTTTTAAATTATATTTTTATAATAAAAATTTACGGAATAATCACTAAATTAAATAGTTCTCTTGTTAACAAAAAATTCACACAAAAAATAGTATTTATGTATATATTTATTTATTTACTAACAGAATGCTTTTTCTTTTTATGAGGTGAAAAATGTAAACAGTAAAATTAGTACCAACCAACTCTTTGAATTCGGGCATAAATTTGAAAGATATACACCAAGACTCCCAACTTACACTTTATTTATTTACTAACAGAATTATTTTTCTTTTTCTGTGGTGGAAAAAGTAAACAATTTTAAAATCAATACCAACCAACTCTTTAAAATCACGCATAAATCTGAAAGATATGCACCAAGAATCTCAACTTTCACTTTATTTATTTACTAACAGAATGTTTTTTCTTTTTTTGCGGTGGAAAAAATAAACAATTGTAAAATCAGCACCAACCAACTCTTTGAAATCACGCATAAATTTGAAAGGTATGTACCAAGACTTTCACCGTGCACTTTATTTATTTAATAACAGAATGTTTTTTCTTTTTTTGCGGTGGAAAAAGTAAACGATTATAAAATCAGCACCAACCAACTCTTTGAAATCACGCATAAATCTGAAAGATATGCACCAAGACTCCCAACTTACTCTTTATTTATTTACTAACAGAATGCTTTTTCTTTTTTTGTGGCGGAAAAAGTAAACAATTATAAAATCAGCACCAACCAACTCTTTGAAATCACGTATGAATCTGAAAGGTATGAACCTGGACACCTTCCTTAAAATAAAATATTTAATTTAAAGACTTTAAAAAAACATAAGCATGTAAGAAAAATTTAACTATTTCTTTCTACATTTCAGTTAAAAATGCTTGTATTTCGACACAGATTCTTATATTTCAGTCTTCTTACTTTTGCTTTTTTTAAGTTTTAGTAAAGAAATTTTACGTAAAAAGACTATATTTCAAAAGTAACTAAAAGAATTTTTGCCATGCATTGTTCTAAGAAGCAAATAATATAAAACATCATATTTTAGAAAAATATTATTGTCTTAGAAATATACAACAATTTTTAAATTAAATACAAGCTTGTATTAATTTTCATTAAATACACGCTCGCAGCATAAACTGAATAGCTAAATTGAATAAAACAAAAATTAAAAATAAAGCCTTTGAAATTAGATTAGATGTTTCTTCGAAACATTGATAGCTTAATGCAAAATTATGTTAAATCTTTTTACAATGAGTCCTTAAGTTCAGTAGGATCAATATTAACATGATCACTACTCTCCAAACAATTGCCTTTCAACTTTTGATAAATTATTCTATTCTTTTCATTTAATTTAAAATCATTAACTGCTCATAAAAAGTATTCCAATACGCTCCTAAGGTATCAAGTTTCTCCGAGGATTCTATAAAGCACAGTTTCGGAATCGATAGTTGAAAATAGTCAACAATTGAAATGAATATTGCTTAAAAAGCATTTTCATGATCTTAAAATTTTTTCGTCGTTTTTTATTTGATATTTTGGATTGGTTAAGTATTTTTCTCTATTTACTTGAGAAAATGATTTCGTAAATGTATGATCGAAATTTAGGTTAAACTTTTAAAGGATGTTTAGTATGAAAGTTTAAATACTCAGTAAATGAAAAAAAAAATACGATATTGATTAATTGAATATTTTGAGAAATTAAATATTTTGGAGTTCATAAGTAAGAAAATGGTTTCAAATTATCTATACTAGATTTAAGAATGAGGATATTTACTTCTGATATTAGGTCGCCCTTGACTGAGAAAAAAAGTTAGTAAACACTACCAGAATATGATAAAATTTACCTCTTTTCTAGCGCTATGGGAATAACGAAAAGCTCGGTATTTTTTCCCGAAGCGTTTTGGTACTGATTTTGGTAAAATCAGCAATAAAATATGTATTGATAATACAGGATAAAATTCTGCAATTTTTCATGTTACCTTAGACCATGGTATAAAAACCAATTATTCGGATAAATTTACATTTCAGCATTGTATTTTCATTAAATGTGTGGTGATGAAAAGTATAGCTTAGAAAATCAAAATTTCCAATAAGCCGTTACCATATGAAAGGGAAAAGTCACCCAATTGAACTGCTTAATTACCGTCTATTTTGGTTTCCATTAACCAGAGTTATGTTTCTTTTGTACAACAAATGTCATTGCAATACCGAATGGTAATTTTACTAGATTTTTTTTTGTCGTATATAATGAGAATACTGTCTTTATTACTTTCTCTGTAAGAAAATGATTAACACATCTTTAGATTTTGAAGAATATATTTGAGGTAGTCCGGTAATTATTTGTATGCGATTGAGAGCTAATATAAAAAAATGAAGTAAAAATAACTGTTGATGTATCGAAGCAACCATAAATTTAAATATTTATATTTATTAGCTATTTACCAGAAGAAGTTTGGCTAAAATTACTTGCCTTATCATCAATACTTTAGCAATACACAAATAATAAAAAAAACGTATGCTCAACTTTTTGTCATTCGAAAATTGCCAAATCATTATATCAATGAGCAAACAAATTTAGTTATATTTAATAAGAAAAAATTTAAAAAAGTAAAGCAATAATATTTAGATACAAATCTATTCACTATCTATCATCAAAACACAACTTAATAAGAGAAGTTGGAATTGCCTGAAGAAACTTTGGGAAAAAAGTCAACTGATTCATCCTCCTCAGATGTCTGGCAGCCAAATACTCAATAGGAATATAGTTATTAGAAAATATAGTAATAAGTATTGTGTATTTAAGGGTAGTTCCTCTCTGCAAATAATTCCGCTCAGACTTACAAGGATACTAAACATTAACAAGGATACAAAAAGATGATTGAGCAAACGGTCAAAGGTCCTGACATGTCTAAAGGCTGCAATAAATGCTCATTTTGGTACCGATTGGATATTTGCAATATCCTTTTTTTAGTTTGGGTATCACTAACTATTCTTCGTTAATATTGAGAATAAATTTTTCTTTTTATAAATATTGATTACTATCTGAATACCCTTTTATTATATGGTGTAAAAAGTAAATAATCACTAAATCTGTAGTTATATACTCTACAAAATTGCGCAAAAAACTGAAAGACATATGTAATATAAATCTGGATAAAATTACTGTAAAAGTGCCAGTTCTTTTTACCTTGAAATTCAATTTGAGAGGAACATGTTCCGGAACAAAAATTTTCGTAGATCATAATTTTTACAGTAATAATTATCGCAAAATCACTAATGAAATATGTTTTACTTTGAAAATTATGGTATAATATTTTATGGTAAAAATGGATTTTACGGTAAAATGGATTAAACGCAAAATGAATTTTATGGATGATGTCTCCAAAGTGACGTTGCTTTTACTGTGTACCGACATAATAGATGAAGCTAAAATAATTCCTCGTCTTTATTTACTATTATTTTCTGTTAATCCTGTATTTTCTGTTATTTTTACGTTATTAAATTAAGCAAAAAACATGGTGGTTCATAACATCAACATAAAGATAGAGTATATTCCATTGTGTATATTACTTTTTGTCTTTAAGCATATTCCTATATTGCTCAGGATAGCCTCAGTCAACGCTGAGAGTTTAAAAGAACAGGAGAATTTATTAGAAATTGTTCCTAGAATTGTTCATTAAAAATATTTTAATCAAACTCTTGAGTTTAGAATAATACATGGATTTATCAGCTCATTTATAATCAGCATTGAGAGTATTTCGTATTTAAAGTTTAAGGGCCTGAAATCAAGTTGATATATTTTCCCGTATGGTAGTGTTCATTAAAAATTATTTTTGATTAAAATATTTTTAAGAGACTGTATTATATTTTTATCTTTGATATGTATAAAGCTAAATATCTTAAACGGCCATCTTACTTTTTTTGAAGTACTTACTTATATTAACTTTTATACCCATTCAAGGGAAAAAAAGCAAAAACATAGTTCTTTTTATTTTAAGTATTTAGTTGAGTTTATTGAAATTGCAATTGTTTAGTATTGAAAAATCTGAAATGCAAAATGAAGTTTGTTTCGTATGCATGTTGTTGTTTACATATTATGCATGTGAATCGTAGTCAAAACTTATGTTCCGTAGAGGTTAAAGTCAAATTGAAAACCAATAACAGAATTTGCGGAAAACAAAGGAAAAATAAAATGGAATCTTACATCCTTAATTTAATTTTAAGCCCCCGGCAGTAGGATTTTTCTTTGTTTAGCCAAAGTAATTTTAAGTAAGAAGATCAATGTAAATATAATGCTTTCTCTGCTTTAGATTAAATGTCATTTTTTATTTCGATTCTAGCAAGTTTTATAATCGAAACAATCGAATTATTCTTCCTCCAATAAAAGCATTTGCCTCGTAAGTATGATTAAAATTTTACATTTCTGAATATTTTTCACACATTATTCTCGGCAAACAATTATAGAAGCTAAAAGGAATTTTGAAAACTTCAAATTTAGTGAATGTTTACGCGTTTATATTACATTTATATTTGTATAAATTGAAAAGGCTTAAGATTTGAGGCAAAACTAAGAATAAAAACTCATTCCCAAATCGATGATTGTTTCTACATTAAAAACGAAAATTTACAATTCATTAATTGGCGTAGTAGGTTATAATTACTACTATGTTTTAATCATGGCTATTGTTACTTTAATTAACATAAATGAACTTGAAAAAGGCAGCATAACTTCAGAAAGGTAAAATGAAAATGAGAATTTTTTTAAAATTAAATTACTCAGAAAATATTCGACTAATTTCCTTCAAATTTTGTATACTGTAATAAAAAATTACATATTTTAAATTCGCATATACATTCGCATGCTTTGCAATTAAAAAGACTTTTAATTGTCATTAAATTAAATAATTAAAAATAATAAATATTCTTTTAAAAATTAATTTTAATTAATTTTAATACGCGAGTGCAATATACTTTTCAGTTGTCCAATCAATTCTTCAGTTTTAGAGATATAATCAGAAATGTATCATGTGAAATTATAAAATTATAATGTGAGACTTTTGTCTGTTGCTAAATTAAATAATTAAAAATAATAAATATTTTTTTAAAAATGAATTTTAATTAATATTAATAGGCGAGTGCAATATACTTTACAGTTGTCTAATAAATTCTTCAATTTTAGAGATATAATCAGAAATGTATCACGTGAAATTATAAAAATATAATGCGAGACTTTTGACTGTTGTTAAATTAAATAATTAAAAATAATAAACATTTTTTAAAAATAAATTTTAATTAATATTAATAGGCGAGTGCAATATACTTTTCAGTTGTCCAATTAATTCTTCAATTTTAGAGATATAATCAGAAATGTATCATGTGAAATTATAAAATTATAATGTGAGACTTTTGACTGTTATTAAATTAAATAATAAAAAATAATAAATATTTTTTTAAAATTAATTTTAATTAATATTAATAGGCGAGTGCAATATACTTTTCAGTTGTCCAAATAATTCTTCAATTTTAGAGATGTAATCAGAAATGTATCATGTGAAATTATAAAATTTAGATTTTTCTCCTAAATGAAGTAAAGGAACTATATTTTTCCGATTGCAAATTATAAAATTTAGATTCTTCTCCTAAATGAAGTAAAGGAACTATATTTTTCCGATTGCATCTTCCCCAATATTTCTATGGTCAAAAATACAATCAGAAATAATATATGTTTATTCTTAAAACTATATAAGGAATATATTAGATAAATTTTCGTTCAATTTAAAGAGCTGTCCGTTATATTAGACGGCCAACTGCTTTCTTCGAAAAAGAACTCCGCAGATCGTAGAAATATCGTTCTTGATCTTCTTACGCTGCAACTGCTATTATCTGTTAGAGAATATATTCCTTGTAGAAAAAGTTCAAAATGTTAATAATGGATAACGGAGCCAGTATAAACATATTGGCAATCAAAAAGTCGGTATGAAATCATACTGGAGTTTTTGAAGACTGTTATTGCTTCCATACTGGAAAATTTAATATTTATGCCAAACTTGAAATGTTTATGTCAGCTTTCAAGCATACTGGATATTTTGAAGATAGTTAGAAAATAGACAGTTAGTTAACCAGTTATGAAAGGTTATTTAAAATAGTATTCTGACTTAATTAAAATGTTCTTGTAATTAGAAAGGTTTTGATATCACTTTCTTCGCTGATAATTGGTATAATTTTTAAAGCTTTATGCTTTTCTTGTTTACATATTAATTAGTACCACCAATGTTTAGATTATTTTTCGCCATTTTCAATAAAGTTTCAAAACAAATTTAATGAAAACATTTATTACATATAAAGTTTCTAGCTTTAGAAAATTATAATTTGTGCATGTGTGTTCCTCTCTTTAATTCCTTATTTGTTTTTCCTAAGGTCCTGAAACTTGGTCAGGAAGTGAAAATAAGAATTTAGCCTCTAGTACCAAAAGAATATTGAAACATTTTGAATAGGAAGGGAAGTTTGAAGAACTTTTTAATTAAAATGTAATTTTGATATTCTTATTTTTTCTTTTTGACCAAAAAATATTACTTTTGCTTAAAGCTATCATGAAAAAAGACTGTAAAAATAAAGCATAAGTTGCTAAAAATATAGGTTATTTTTCAATGAAACGATGGATTTAACGTTTTTTCTAGTCGAAATAAACTACTTTCGTTATTAGCAGTGATGGGCATCATTCACGAAAATTTTATTCATGACTAAATTTATTCAGGATAAATTTATTCTGAATGATTATTCATACGAAAATCTAGTCATTATTAATCATTCATTATGCAAATGTATAAAAATTTTTGAATAATGATTGATGAATAAACTCATTAGTCATGAATAATTTTTCTGAATAAAATTTTGAATAACCAGCAAAAAATGCAATCGATATGTCTTTGTCTATAACGAGATGCAAAACATCGTTTGCTCTTAAACTTCTTATTTTAGGAATTAAACTATAAAACTAAGATAAGTATGACTATTTATTTTTATGTTATTTTAACTTACTCCTGCGTAACATACTTAGTTGTGCTAAAAAGTAAGTTTATAACAGTTTAGTTACTTAAGTTCATTTTAAAATTTTGTTCTAAAAACTATAAAACGCAATTTCTTATAGTTTTTGAAAGCAAACGATAATATTATTTTAAATTTTTAAACAAAATTTTAACTTAAAAAATTAAACGCTTTTTTGCCATGTAACCATTTTTCAAAAGTATGCATTACATTAGACAAAAGTAAATTTTCTCAAACATTATATAAATATACTTGAAAAGGATTAACGTTTTATTTGTAGTTGTCATAATCGTAGTCAATTAGAGTATTCCGTGCCCATTTTTGTTGACCAGTGAAATTATTCAGTTATTCTTGACTAATGAATAAAGGATACTGAATAAGGAATAATGAATGATTTATTCTTTATTCAAAATATTTCTGACTAATGAATAAATCTTTATTCATCATTCATTATTCAGATTTTGAATAATTATTCATCATTCTTTATTCATTATTCTGAATGACAAATGCCCATCTCTTGTTATTAGTTGGATTTTAACTAATGAAAATAAATTCTCTTCAAGCTTAGCTATTTATGCTAGTCATCTAGGAATAAAAAATATTTTTAATGATTAAATGGCTATACCTGAAATATTTCCATGTAAATAAACTTTAAAACAAAATATATAAACGAATAAATAGCAAAGAAAGCTCGTAAATTTTAAGTGCAAATTTAACAACCGTTTTCATGGTTAAAAACTTATATAATTGCTTAAAGCAAACGCAATTCCCAGGTCTGTTAAATTCATAATAGTATAAAAAAGATAGGGTTATTCTAAAATTATTATTAGAGATATTTCACAATGCGTTAACTATCTTCCTTAACTATAATACTATTTGAGCTTCTCAGCACATGCATGAGCATTTCCCAAGAAATCACAGAACCACTAAGGGTTAGGAGTGATGTCTAGCATTACGATTTACGTATAACAGACTCTGAACAAAATCGCTCTATTATTTGTGAACACATTTGACTGTTGTTTTTAGTGCCAATACCAGCAAGTCGGCTTGGTGAAAACAAGCGAATTTAAGGTAGAGGGTGCGTTTCTTGTTTTTCGGTGACACCATCTAAGGGCGAGAATATGATTTTAGTCATACACACGTCCCTGCCCCCTTTATAGTGAGGACCCATTCATACATTCATTCATACATCCATTCATTCTTCCACAGATCGTAATTATGGCGTGAAAAAGAGAGCGATCAATCTCCAATTCAGTACCCCCAGAGGTATGATTTGTTATGCAAAAATGGAGAACTTTGTGAACAGACAGATTTAACATGCACCAGTCACCATTTACTTACAGCCGTCAGGGATTAATCTCATGATCTCTTGGATATGGGCCCAACGCAATACCAGCCAGACTATCTCAGCCCCCAATTAACTATTTTTGACTCATATGACTGTTTACTATTATCTCATTTGATGATTTCAGTCCTCTACAGTAATAGAATTCTTAATACCTTTGCTTAATAGGTGCCTCTGCCAATTCGTAAGAAAATCAAAGCCCGCGTATTTTATCAAAAAAAAAAAGAGAAAAACATATTGATAGGGCGCAAGCTAAACTTAAAAATATATTCATTGAGGGGTGTAAACTAATGTAAAAAAAATAAAATAATAATACATAAATAAATTTCAGTAAGTCATTAACAAGAGGGGTAAGCTTCAAAATATCAAAGTCTGTTTGATCACCCTAGGAAACTGAATTGACTGAAAGTAATAGAGGATTTCTTTACACTTTTGTTCTGTAATCAAACTGATTTTAGTGATTTAATCCTAAGAGGTTTCAAAAGTTTATAAAAATATTCTTGATTTAAAAATAATTTTTGCTGCAAATTTATGTTCCTGACTTCAATTTAATCATTTCAGAGTTTCTATCTTTACCTAAAGACATTCCAGCAGATGCCACGTTAACTGACTTCTGTTCTTTATTTTTATTATTCTTTGCCTTCATTCTTTTATTTTAATGTATACAAAGTTTGTTCTGACATTATGATTTCGTTACTGAGACTGGGACAATTCAAAAAAGTTTCAATCCGATGACGTAGCGTCATAGATTTAAAAAAAAGTTGTTTTGTGATTTTCACTTGGTTTCCTTACAGTTACAGGTTAAACACATGCAGTGCCCTCTATCGACATTTTTTTACACTAAGTTTAGAAATTCTAGGAGAAAAAATGCGCCATGTTTTATGAATTTCCTGAATGATTGCTCCTAAAATCATTTTCATGTTTGAGGAAATTTTAAGAAACCTGGGATAAATTATTGCATCCTGTATTTCGTAATTTAAAGTTTTCATTTTATTTGTACATTAGTTGCAATTTTATAACGAATATGGAAGCAAATTTTTTTCACAAAATTTATTTTTTCTTAGAATAACATATAGGTACATTAAAATACTTGGTAAAACCAATGTGTACACGCATCATTTACAACAAATAGTGATTTAATTTCATGCAATATAAATAAATAACATTTATTATAGAATATATTTTAAGTGCAAGACAGTATGTATTGTTTGCACAACACACATGCAGGACATTTTCATTACATAACGCATTATGAGTTTTTTGATGTTCTTTGTAAGCCAAAAAAAGAAAAAATTAAGGCATATTATTACGAAAATTAATATTTGCGTTTTTTTACCAACGCTTTATAGATTAAAAATCTTTAGTTATTATGATGATAAGCCACGTTTTAAGCAAGTCATCAATTATAAGTTTTTGTAAAAGATACAAAACTTTTTAGATGGGTAGTAAGAAACATTTTCATTGGGTTGTTATTTAAATATAATTCTAAAAACACGTATTAAGAATTTATCCAGAAATAGTCCTAAGTAATAATTTGATGAGAATCACCTCTGGAGTTGCTTATCACTATATTGCCCCAATTTCGGCAATTATAATCATACATTGCTTTTCATCATACATTATACATTTATACCTTTAAAAAATAATTTAAGTATATGAGCATTTATTTAAATATGATGTAAGTGCTGAGCTGCAGCGATTAATTTCGCAATAAATTCAGTTATGTAAACCATTTTCAGATGCAAAAATAATGCAAATTAGAAAGGCGCTCGTAACTCCCTTAATATCATTACACGAATTCTACTTCAGCGCTTCTAATTGAAACATTCTGAAAATTTAAGAAATATCAAAATAGAGCTCAATTATCATATTTTATCTCTTAAAACGTGCGTTATCACAAAATGGCTGACGGTACAGCAATAGCTATTATTAACAAAAATTAAAATATCATCGTTTGACAAAAGTTGTGTTCATAAGCTCAAATACTATCTCATAATGATGAATCTCACAAAATAACTGATATCACGGAAGGATATCAATTTATAGATAATTATCAGATATGCGATAGGAGATTGTATTGGAATTAACCACATCATGGAAAGATTTTAACAGATGTTGCTTCTTTGTAGTCTCTTGTAACAGCGTCATCTCTCGGCCTTTTGATTAAAAACATATAAAGAGTACAGATTATACAGTTTTATCAGGAAAAAGTTATTGTTGAACAAGTAAATCAGTTTGTTTTATCCTGTCCGTAATAATTTGACGATTATACTAAGATTTGACGAGAATTTAAATTAGCATAAATAGCTGTAAAAAATAAAACTAAGTAATGCTGAATAAACTAACTTTTAAAATTAAAACAAAAAGCTATGCATGCTGCGCGAAAATAATAAAATATCAGAATTCATGCCAACATATTATGACCTTTGAATATATCATAAATCTTCGTTTTACAATGTAAATTATACCGGCAAAGTATGAAACGCCGGCATTGTATAGAATGACTAGGCATTGTATAGTATGCCTGACGTTTTTAGGCAAAGTATGAAATGTGAGAAGTATTACATACTTTGTCTAGGCATTGTATAGAATGCCTAGGCATTCTATACTATGCCGGATGCTATTTAGGCAAAGTATAAAATAAACGTCCTGAAGAGGTTATTATGTAAATGATGGGCATGTTACTGTAAATGAGCGAAATTGGTGGTTATTGACTTTCACCGGTGAATGTTGACAATCACATTGTCGCTTTGGTGAATGTCCGAAATATTTATTACATCCGATTTGATATTTAATTCGTGGATATAATTACATTTATTCGATATTTTAATACTTACTGACGATAGATTAGAAGAAACATCAGTGTTTGGAGTATCGGGCAAATGTATACTGGGCAGTGACCTTTGACCTTAAAAAAACATCAGTGTAGGGTGTACCGGTTAATGGCACTTAACCTTAAAAAGAACATCAGTGTAGGGTATACCGGGCAAATGTATACCGGGCAATGGCACTTAACTAGACCTAGTATACAGTATGACTGGACCTTTGGTAAATGTCCGAAATATATACTAGGTCTAGTTAAGTGCCATTGCCCGGTATACATTTGCCCGGTATACCCTACACTGATGTTTTCTTAAGATCAAGTGCCCCTGTCCGGTGTACATTTGTCCGGTATACCCTACACTGATGTTTCTTCTAATCTATCGTCAGTAAGCATTAAAATATCGAATAAATGTAAAACTTCCGATTTCGGTCATTCACAGTAACATGCATTTCTCAAAAATAAAAATGTTATTCTGAAAAAATACTGAGAGTGCCATTGAAAAACATTTATTCAAAATGTGGAAAGAAAATTAAAAAGTTATGCAAAACAAAATTTAAGCCTTTCTTATTAAGGGAAACAAAATTTTCATGTAAAAAATATGAAATTAACCTACTTGTTGTAACATGGCAGGCTTGAATGACATTTTGAATTACATTCCATTCAATTTTCCATGTAAATTTCATTAAATTCCTCCATTTCCTTGTAGCAAAGTAAAAAAATAATTTTTGTTATTAGTCAAAAGTCACGAGCAACGCGTTAAAGTCACGAGTCTTGCCAAGTGATAGTTGAAACGAATGGGAGATGTATTTTATACTTCGCCGGTTTCTCATTTGGTAATCTATAGAATGCCTAGGAAATGCGTGAAATATAAATCATTTCTTACATTGCCGGCTAATTTTAGGCATTCTATACAATGCCTAGTCATTCTATACAATGCCGCATTCATAACATAACATAACGCAACATAAACATTCAGAAATTTATGTTGAAATTAAGCATATAAAAGGGCATAAGTAAACTGCTCATATCACTCAAATCTTACTATTTATAATATATATATATATACTTAACTTCAGCTCTAAAAAAAACTTGGAACTTCTATTTCCCTGTTTTAAGTTTTTGGAATAGTTTTGATAAATGTACAATTTAAAAATTTTATTTTGTAGCAAATATCCCAAGTTGAAACAATTGAACTGCTACACTCTTCGGATTTTCATTTGCAGTGTTATGGTTTTTTTATGTCATGAAAGTCTTTGTTATAGTCTTGTAAAAGGTAAAATATTAAAAACCACCTTAAGATAAAAAAAAAGTAATGTTGCTAAAAAATCACATGTTTGATGTTTTCAATGCAAGAGAAAATATTTTTGCAGTCATAATTACTTCTTAAATATTTTAGTTCAGCAAGAACACAATAGCATGATTAGAGTCGCATTGTTTTTTTTAAAATTTTATTTGTAATTTTTAAGTCTAAAAAACATTCATTAACATTTCAAGTCAAGGGAAAAAGTGTCTTTTACTACACTTGCAAATAAATAGATCTATTTCTTAAAGTATTCTGGACATAATTTTGAGTTTAATTTTTTTAATTCTTTATTTTAATTACGCTTAATTTCTTTATGTCAAGTTATTTTAATGGATTTTTTAACGTTAAAAAAATTCGTTTGATCCTGTGCCAAAATGGATTTTAAAATTTGGAAATACCACACAGTTTGACGCAAGAAACTAAGAAGAACAACGTTTCAGAAAGGGACAATTTCATAGCGCATAATTTGAAGTTTCTATCTGGAATATTTATATTTAAAAGTCTTAATTAATAGAACATTCAAGCAACAGTAGATGATTGAATCCAACGAGCACAGGATTTAATGCAAAAAAATATCCAAAACTCTCTTTAAAAAATTAATCATGGAATTTTGGTCAAAAAATTAAAGAGGAAAAGCAAGAAGAAAAAGTAATAAAGAATGTACGAAAATTATTGATTTCAAAGCATTCATTAAAAGCATTAGACAAACGACTAAAAAAACGGAACAAGTGTTCCCAGCTCGCTGAAAATATGATTATTAAATTGAACAAATAAAATGAAATTATAAAAATGAACACTGAAAATTGGATTAAAGAAGGAATAGCAAAAAAATGGTATTATAAAAGCACAGAAGTTAGACCTTAAAAAATATTCCAATTTAATTAAACTCTAGCTGAACTATTGTTTATAATTATTTGAACCGCTCTGTTTTTTTCTGTTATTAAAAGTTTTAAAGGAATTTGAAAAAAGAAACGAACCATATACGATAACTCGCAAAGGATTATGCTAATTATCGACAATACACTGGAACTTTATATTTTGATATAATTATGTGCATTTTTTGGGCTATCTTTGAAGGACAAATCTCAGAAGGTGGGCGAATAACTGAGATCTAAAATTTAAGCTCTGACTAAAATAAAGTTTAAATTTAATTAGTGGTAAAAAAAAGATTAACTTTTTTATTTCGTCCAGCAACAGGACTTATTAGAATTTTTTCTATATATATCTCAAAATATTTTCACTAATCTAAAGGGCCAATTTTGCACAGTGGGCAAAAAAAAAAGAAGAAAAAAAAGAAAGAAAATTATGATTTTTTAAAATTTGAGTCATTAGGAACTATTCAATTTGATTAAACTCAATTGTGGTATTTTACCATGTAAAAATACATTATTTAAAATAATTTTAAAATTATTGTATACCTTACAATCAAATATTTTTTACTAACAAAAAATAAATTTTACGAAATAAAAAAATATTTACCGAAAGCTATTTTATGCTTTTATTTTTATTTTATGATATATTTACCGAAAGTTATTTCATGCTATTATTGCATAAAGGAATTGTATTGTTGTGTTCAAAATGTTTTTAATTCGTTTAAAGAGATTTTGAGATATGGCGGAATACGCAGAAACTAAAATTACCATTAAGTGGTCCAAATTTTGGAACGCTTTCCTGAACATTAAACGATGAGCACTGTTAGCTAGCTCTATATCCAATTATCTTTCTTTTAGTCTTCAAAGTGATAAAGGCTTCTTTGATAAAAAAAATTCCCTTTGGTAAAAAGTTCCCTTTGATCCAAAGAATTTTTTCGAAAAAAAATATTAATTTTTGAGTTTAAAATGAAAAAATTCAAGGATTAAATAATTAAAAATAGAATAAAGACCAATTTTTTGACTTAATTAACCCTCAATTTACATCATTCTTCTTCAGTTTCTAAGATTGATTTTTATATTTTAAAAATTATTTGCAAAATTACACTTTTTGTATTTTTTTCTCACAATCATGTATTTTTTACTGCTAATTTTTATATTCATATTTTCAATAGCGATAGCTAAATAAAGCCAAGTGAAGGGGAAATTTTTTTAAATTTTATTATTTTGCAACAATTGCTTCAAACAGTTCAGCTTCATTTTTGATTGGCACTCTGAGTTTCATTCTTGTTTGTTTTATTCGGTCATACGTATTTTTCATTTATTTTTGACAGTTTGGGCGTTAAAATGGATTGCTTTTCTCGCAAATTTGTTTTAAAAAATAAATCTATTCCTAAATTTTGAAAAAAAAAATGAAAGAAAAAAAAACCATAAACGGCATTTTCATTACGATTTACCTAGCGTTAAAAAATATTGGGATAAAACTTTGGCTGCAAGGGTCACTTTTAGTTTTATAAAACCGAAAAAAACTTTGGTTTATAATTATCTAAACTATTACATTAATCTTCAAACTGACAATGATATAACCTTGGTTTGAATTTTTTTAATGATTTAGTCTGAAAATTGATGAGTAAAACATTCATAACTTTGCTTATGTATTCTTTTAAAAAAATTCTCAAAAGAGAACGTAACATTAGCATATTTTTTTTTCTCTGTTATTTTATAAAAATACATTTATTTCTAAGGAAAATTCTCATTTCGTGCAATAAATTTCATGCAACTGGGGTTGACAAAACAAGCATCGTGTCTTACGAGCTACCTAAAAAATACACGTCAGATTTTTTCAGGTGGTCCACTGTTCATATTTGGGTTAGGTAAAAAACTGCCAGATGTAGTGTGAAAGTTCAGTTGAAATTTGGTTTAGATGTAGTATTTTATTTTACTTTATACCCGTCGTTGAACATCTGAAGCAATTTCCTTGAGTTAGTGACTACTAATGTTCAACTCTGCAGCCTTGCAATTTTGAATCCAATGCAGAAGGCAAGCCAACTCTTGGATCAAGTATTTGGAGAAATGTAGTGCTTGTGGAATATTTACCAACATATCTGTAATAATCATAATTCTTAGCGTTAAACATATCTGTTTGAACGTCCGAAGTGCTTTCACCAGCGAATTATTAGGGGAAAGACATCCGATAGTTGGAAGGGAAAATGAAAATCGTAGTCCATTGGAAAGTGCGAGTTTACAGGTTTTCCATAGGTGTCGGAAAACGCGAATTCAAAGTGACGTCACTTTTTCATCCCGAGCTCGTCCGATATTTGCGAGTTTAGAGCTCCAGGTCAAGTTTGTGGTGTGAATGTAAAATGTGAAATATGGTTTAGATGCAGCATTTGCGAAATATTTATAAAAAGCTTTTTACGGATATAATGTGGCCGGTAATCAAGTATCTCACGGAAATTAAATAAAATAAATAAACAAACCATAAATTTAATCAATAAAATGTAATAAATCAATTCATAAGAAAAACATTAACTGATTTCTCTAGATAATAACTTTTTTTTGAAGAAATAACGGGTATAAATTTGAATGTTCTAAAAAATCAGCGTGACATTTGTTTTAATAAACTTTCAGAAGCCGATACATCTTTTATCTTCCTTTCTTGATAAAGCCTCAATGAAAAGAAACAGCAAAAAATGTCAAAGCCCAGGCACTCAAAGTAAAAACTTTCAATAGCAGAAAACTGTTAAATAATCTCCACTTATTAAATGGTGAAAGGTTGCAAGATCTACGATGGGTTTTTAGCAGGTGGAAGACTTTTAGTGCATGGGGTCTCAATTTTCAGTGAAAACTTTGAAAATTGAATTGTGCTGTTTCGAATTTTTATAGAAAATCATATAGCACAATTATTTTAAATATTTATTTATTTATTTTTTGAAATAAGGAATCATGTTTTGAAATAAAAACTGTAAATCTGTATTCTGCTTTAATCTTTAAAAAAAATGCTTAGTTAAACAAATTAGCGACTTTCTTAGATTCGAAATTTTTCTTTAATGGTATAGTATAGTTCATTTTTCTATGATTAAAATCCAGCTGTGGTCCTATATACTGTTTAGCTGTTAAGAGAATTCTTTCCGATTAAAAATCTGGGGTTATCAGCTGCAATGTAGAAATAAAGTAAAACCATTTCTAGCTTGGGAAAATTGGTGAAATGTTATGAACCCACAAACCAACAACATAAAAAACAGTTAACATCATAAACATTTGAATTGACTTACAGCCAACATATTTACAGTAACAATGTAGAATCACAAACAATCGAGTCTAAAGGAGTTCCCATCATAATTGAATAGTAAATACTGAGCATGCCAGCTACCGGGTAAAATCACCCAGAAAGAGTAAATAAAAGAATTTTTTTTATGTTGTGTAAAAATTCTTTTACTATTTAGTTATTTGATGAATATGGTGAATATTCTACTTAAATATTTGGTGAATGCCCAAATATTTAAAACTTTTGTGCATCGTTGATTTTTTTTGTTGATTTAAATAAAGCTCCTCAACATATCAACAGCGGTTTAGAAAAATTTGGCGTCAAGTTCTTTTCTCCCTTAATCTCGTATGGTTACTTTTGGTGGAATGAATGTATTGTCTTCGCATGTTCGCCGGACGACTACTTCTTCCTCGAATCTTAGCACTCTCAGGGCAACATTTGGGTGCTTTAGAGTTGAAGAACCTGTTACGAATATTGATGCATGTGGATCTAACCTTGCTCTTCTCCTTGCACATGTAAAGAGTTGGTGCAAATCAGTCTGCAAAAAAAGAAATCATGCAAATGAAAATTGTGAATGTGTAGTTAATACAAGGTGTACCGTAAAGATCACTCTTCAGGCTCATTTCATGCAAGAAAGAAAATAAAAAATGGTACAATTTTATTCCAGGGGCAGTGGTGCGTAATTATCATATATATATATAAAACTCAGCGGCGCGACAGCCCTTGAGGGCCAAGGCCTACTGTGCCCATCTCAGTTTTCTTGACCTTGGGCTCTGGGGTGNTATATATATATATATATATATATATATAAAAGTGTTTTGAAAAAGTAAAAAATGTTTTTAAAAAGTATTTAAAATTTTAAAAAAATTTTAAAAAATGGAAAATAAATTAAAATAAGGAAAAGATATAATCTCGTCATAAGCTCAAACGATTGCATCTGAAAAGCCAGTGCCTTCTAATATTGCATTAATATAGCCAAAGCAGAACATATCAATGCAATAGTGTGAGGAGCATCAAAAAATTTGAAGCGAAAACATAACTTATTAAGCAATACAGACTAATTAGAAATAAGAAAATACAGAATGAAACTCAAAATATAATATGTAAAATGTAATATGAAAATAGAAGGGTAAAATAGAGGATGAAGGGAATCACCAAATGGCACGTTCTTACTGAAGTATAGATGTGCGTTTGATTTGTTAGTTTCCTTGGATTGGCTCGAATATGGATATGCGCAAGGTAATAATATTTTACTGGATAATTTAAAATTTATATTAAATGACGTTGAATTTGAATTATACAATTTTAACAATAATAATAATGTTGAATTTAGAGAGCTCATTAATAATTAAACAAAAACAAATTATTTTAAAACAAATTTTTGCTTTAAAAAATTCACTATTAAATAGACACGGAGTTGCTCGAATTGGATATACACATGGTAAAAATATAGAGTTAGTTAACAAAGAAATAACGTACAATTAACTCAGCGATTTTATATAGAATCAAATTACATTAGTTGGATATCTATTGTTTTTTATTACATTTTGGAAGAGTTCGAAAGTTAGTTTTTTTCGAATAATAAACATCACTACAAATTCTTTCAATTCTATTCATTTAATTAAAAATGTTATTTAAATAAATGTTTTTTCGAAGTATTGGAAGTAATTAGTTTATTTAAATTAAATTTCAAATAATTTCTTTTATCGAATGAATCACAAAACTGATATTTTATTCTTTTTAAATACCCAAATACAAAAAATTAAAATTAATATTATTTCCATGATGAGGAAGCAAGATTGTTTCCTCAGGGTAAATATTATTCATCAAAATTGAGTAATTTTGAAAATTAAATATAATTAAATCATCAATAAATCTAAAAACAAATTTAAAGTTAAGAGTATAATTTTTTCATAATAGTGTAAAAATAAGTTAGCTAAGAGAGATGAATAATTAGATTGTGGAATTTGATCATTTTGGACAAAAATATGTTTTTCATTGTAAAGATAATTATCAAAGAGACAAAAAGTAATTAAAATTACCCAATAATAAAATTGCAATTAAGGATATTTTTAGCCTTAAGCATATTTTTCTACTTTATCTTAGCAGTAACTCAAAATAACATCTTTAAGGTTAGAAAGGGGAATGCTATTAAAGAGGTCTTAGAAATCAAATGCCGCATTAGAAATAATTTTATTTTGCATTATAAATTCTCGAATAGGTTGATTATGAGTGTGTATCCAAGAAAAATATTCCTTAATAATATTGTTAATAACTTTCTAAGTAGTAAGAGAAAATTGTGCCAGGTTCAGTTAGGTAAGAATTAGTTACCTTAGCGATTGTTCTAAATTTTATAAGTGCATTAAATTTCGAACTGATCATTAGGTATGGAAATTGTATATTATTAATTTTAATTTTTAACCTCTGATATAAAACTAATGTTTTTTTAACGATGATATTACTCAAATTACAAAGCTTAAAATGTTTACCATTATTTAACTCCTTATTTAAAAGTTCAACATAGAATTTTTTACATAAAATATTTTGGTGCACTTCACATTATTGCATTGATGTGTTTTGCTTTTGCTACATTAGTACGATATGAGAAAGCACTATTTTTCCGATATAATCGTATGAGCTGATGATAAGATTATAGATTGTCCTTATTTCATTTTTTTCTCCCTTTCTTGCTAATTCTTAAAATTTTTAAAATGTGCGAATATTTTTTAGCCATTATGATCCTTTATTCATAAATGGTTAACCTTTGAAAGGATTAATGAATTCAAATACCTTGGAACAATGATCAATGACTAAAACAGCATAACGGCAGAAGTAGACAACCGAATTAAAATGGCAAACAAGTGTTTCTTTGGACTACGAAGGCAATTAAGATCAAACCTAATTAGTCGAAAAACCAAAATTAAAATTTATAAGACTCTTATTCTACCTGTATTGCTCTATGCAAGTGAAACATGGACACTAAACGAAGACACTCAGCGTACTCTTGGTGTTTTTGAAAGGAAAATCCTTCGAAATAATTTTGGCCCAGTATAGGAAAGAGGCTGTTGGCGAATCAGATACAACTTTGAATTATATAGACTCTATGTACAGCCACAGATAGTGCAGGTCATCAGAAGCAATAGATTAAGATGGCTTGGCTATATATGGAGAGGTGCAGAAAACAATGCAGTACGAATTGCCACCTTTAAAAATCCTTCTGGATCTTGGGCCAGTGGAAGACCTCCAACTAGATGGCTGGATGACACTACTAAAGATCTCAAAATAATAAAGATTAACAACTTAAAAAGAGTCGCATGGATAGGAGGCGTTGGAAGCTACGCGTGGTTTAGGCAGCCAAGGTCTGTAAGGGGCTGTCGTGCTGAAGAAGAAGAATATTTTTTAAAAACATTTTTTAATAATTTCTCTCCTCTTTTAAAAAATCTTTACAACTTTTCCTTGTTTTCAGGATATTATTAACTTCTTTAATGAGTTCTATGTACTTGCAGCTCATGCACAATAAATAAAACTTAATGTTATTATTTTTCTTAATTTTCTTCTTTAATCTTCGTTTATTTTCTTTAATTTTCTTTTATTTAAATTTATGCATGCATGTACATGCTTTTGTATTAGATTATTAATAAACAATGCATTCACCTAATGCAGATATTAAATTTCTGAATGTGTTAGTGAGTTTCTTACGGAAATGAGTAATGGTTAAAATTGAATTTTGTTTTAAATGGGTTATTGCGGAAGCAGGTAAGTGCCTAAGAAACTTTGTATCCTAGTGGTCACAAATTAATTCTTAAGAGAGAAAAAAATCTTTTAAAACTCTTAACTATGTCTTATATTAAATAATACTTTGTATCCTAGTGGTCACAAATTAATTCTTAAGAGAGAAAAAACAAATCTTTTAAAACTCTTAATTATGTCTTATATTAAATAAAGAACAAAACAGGGATTAAAATGATCTAAAAGCAATAAATTGGTTTAATTGAAAATGAAACTTAAACGCGATTTTAGACAGATGCATTAAAGTTTCAGTAGAAAGATTAACTAGTTTTTAAAAATTTTAATCTCTTCTTTATTTTTCCCGACTTCAATAAATATTGAGCGTTATCGTCGTAGAACGTTTTTATTCATGCTCAATTAGATATTCATTTGAATTCCCTTATGTGCATAGCTCTAAAAACATTTTATTTTGAGAATACTGGAGATTACAGTGTATACATAAAAAATACACTGCCCATAGTTATTTTTTAACTTTAAACTACATAAATAAAATAACTGATAAATTTGGATTGAACACATTTGATCATTAGGTATCTTTTCAAACACTTTGAACGGATGAAATATTTCTCCCAAATGTTTCTAAACGCCCTATTAGGATTTATTTCAATTGTAAATAATTATTCATGCCCAAAGGGATCAAATGAAGATAAAAGCGAAATCTGCCATTGATTTTTTGGGAATATCTGTTATTTAAGTTAAATGCAAAGATCTTAATGCTGGCTTTGTCTTTCCTTTTGCTGTTATAACGTTATTTTTTTACTCATTTAATCATTATTGTTTCATTTATAATGATAAAAGTATAAAAAAAGCAGATTCTTTGAGAGGAAGAGGGAATTAACCACATTTAAACGCGACCAACATCAAAACTCAAAAAATAAATTAAAATTATAATAAATGTTCTTTTATCAAGGAAAATGTCTATATATATATATATATATATATGATAATTAGCCAGATGTGCTGGCCTGCACCTATAGTCCCAGCTACTCAGGA
>NC_092208.1:26033505-26070095 GCF_043381705.1 Parasteatoda tepidariorum | reverse complement strand
ATATATATATATATATATGTGATGCCACAATTGGCATTACATATTTATTTCCTATCCTTTAAAATATCTTTTATTACCTAAGCTTATTTTTATTAATCGAGTTATATTTAAAATAAATCGAAGACTTAATCTTATAAAAGGAACATAAAATATTTATTCTTTTTTTATAGATCAATGTAACTGATACTTTTAATTTCAATTCTAATGCAGACTCATTAATTCACTGTCGCGTCTAATCGAAAAAAAAATCTATTTAAAACTTTTTACTCAAAATTTCCAACCGCAAAATGTTTCAGTTGCACGGTTGCAATAATTTCCATAAATTTGTTGACTACTCGTGATCGCCAAGGCATTTTTTTGAACCCAATATTGATATGGGGGGTTGGCTTTGTATTGGCTATGTTATATTTTAATAAATCGCCAATTTTGGATCTCCTACCCATGCTTCTCCTGTGTCCGTTAGGAACAATTGTATTCACTTCTAATTTCAAACTGGTGGAGACTGGGAGAGCCCTTTTCGGGCCTCCCCAGTCTCTATTTCTAACCGTCAGAAATGATATTCTGACTGTATGATCACTCGATGTGAGAGTATTAGATTTGATCCCTTTAGGGGATTTCGTTTTTTTGTATGTTATTACGGCCATTATCCATCATACCAATTCTGATTAATAAATCAAGCTTTCACTAAACGATATATATTTATTTCCTAGAGATGATCATCTTACCACAACCATAATTTTGGATGTATTTTCGTACGGTCAAGTAAATTCCATGATGAATTTTCCTATACTACCATGAGCGATCACCTGCACCAAAATATACATACACATTCTATTGTAAGCTACATATTCTCCCAACTTATTGCCATTTCTGTAACAGCTAATTAATTTAAAATAAAATGCAACTGAAAAAATTAAACTACAGAATAAGGAATGTCGATATTTCTAGGGCGCATGGCGTTTTTTTTAGTTCTTACTTTCGGTAAAACATTTCAAAAACAAATATTTGTAGGACCTTAAAAATTTTTTGCTGTAATTTGATTGTGTTAAAAATATGGTCAGTCTTATTTGACGCAAAACTCTGTTCAACATTTCAATATATCCGTTTGATTTTCGAAAAAATTGCTCCGTGGAATTATCACCATCACCAGCACATTAAAATTATAAAATTATTATTATACATTAAATTATATGATGATATCTTGCGTGTATAAAACTGCGTGTGACTATGAACGTCTATAACAGAGAATTAGTTATGGTAAAACAAATAAAAAAAAATTCTTTTTGATTTATAGTGCAAATTTATGAAAAGAAGGACATAAAATTTTCTTTTCGTAATCTCTGCTTTTTATTCAAAAATTTTTAAATCGAAGCTACCACAGATAGTTGCAGTTAGAAAATTAAAGAAAAATAATACAGCACGTCACATTTTTATCGAAATCCACATAGTTCTTTAGATTTGTTTTAATCAAATCAATAGGTTGTGAAAGGTAAGTCCTGTATCACATAACTTTTAGGATAATTTTCTGATTCTCTTAAGATTATTTTATGCTTCCATGATTCAGATAAGTTCTTCCTCATTTCACAAATTTACATATCTATTTCATATCAAAATTTTGTATTGTTATAAAGGATTATAGCTGTTATAGATACATGATTTTATTGTTATGCATACAAAATTAACTAAGCATGATATTGTTTGTTTATCATTTATTGCAGTATTTAACTGTTTTATAAGAGACTATAAAAAAATAAAGTTTCAATCAAATTATTTTTAAATCGTTTGAGCAGTAAAAGATATTCTCACTTGTTTCAAAAAGCGTTGAATGCTAACAGAGAGAACTTTCTATTACGGATCATTTAAACTGTATAACGTTTTAGCAATTTTGATAATATATAGTCCTAAAAATGAAAAAAAGTAACAAGCTGCCCTCACCCTAAAATTATCGCTCATGAAGCAATAAACTAGAGGATTGACGAAACTATTTGCCATGGATAGCCAATGGCAGCAAAGGAATGCAACAGCAAATCCAAGAAAATCCTCGTCACGTTCAGGCATAACTAGTTTTGGCGTGAAATATATGAGAAGTCCGAAAATCTGGATTGGTAGCCAACACAGAGCAAACAAAATGACTACAATGGCCATCATTTTCACAACCTGAAATTACGACAAAATAAATAAATAAATGTTGAAAAAAACCAAATTATATACATCTGTAGAATCATAATTATTAGAGGAAAGATGTAATGGAATTTATTAAAATAAATATTAGAAAGACGCTGACAGAGTGATGTGTACGTGTAACAGATTTGTGTCAATTTTTACATTGTAACAGAAGAACTGAATGATACATAGTTGCTGGCCCTCATATATTTGCAGTAAAATAATAATGGGAAATTTGTCTGACAATAGTTAAGCAACAGAAAATTAATTCTCCAAGAAATTGGAATGTTAGAGCTATTTTTTCGCATCGTTGAATTTTTCTCATTGAAAAAATGTAAATGCATCAAAGTTTTCTAGTAATCTACGCTTCTAAGATTATTTTTACATGTCCTAACGTCATTCTTCAATTTCAAAATTTATCGTTAGGAATGAGATCATAAAAAAATAGTTATAAATGATATCAAATGCGTAAAAGTTTTTCAGAAATCTAAGTATCCAACATTATTCTTACATGTTCTAACATCATTCTTCAATTTCATAATGCATCGTCAGAAGTCTGATTAAAAAAAATAGTTCTAAATGATGTCAAATGTTTAAAAGTCTTTCAGTAATCAAGTTATCAACGTGTCTAATATTCTTTCATGTTACTCAATTTGAAAGATAATTTTGAATGAAGGTGAATTTCGTAAAAGCCTTTCAGTTCATTATTAACATTATTCTAAAATATTATAAAACTTTTAACTTATCAACAGAAATTAGAATTTTTAAAATACTTTAAAATGCTGTCAAATGCAAAAAAAAAGTCTTTCAGTAATCTAATTATCTAAGATTATTCTTTCTTGTTACTTAGTTTCGAAATTTTTTTTATCAGAAATAAGAATTTTCTTCTCATTTTCAAAATATGATGAAGGCAATAAATAATTTGACATGTAATAAATAATTAATTTCTGATAATAATAAATAATTTCTGAGTAATAAAAATTCAAAACGCCATTTTTTAAAAAAAATTCGTTTCAAAAGAACTTTTTTTTAGGGATTTTGCTTAAATTTTACATTTGATCACCTGAAATTGCATGGTTAGAAATACGGCAAAACTTTGTAATTCTAGCAATTGATAAAACGCTTTTGCAAATTTTAATGTATTAAAAAAATTACATTTACGAAGAATTATTCTTTTTATTCACTGAAATTGTTACGAGAAATGATGACATACGGGAAAAGTAAGACTTCAAGGTTTCAACATTTTCGACAGCTCTCATTATTAAACTAATGGGATTATTATTTTTAAGACAGCGAGTACGGACAAGATTCCAAGTCCGTTGAAAAAAACGAGAAAATCGTACGGAAATATGAATTATCAAATTTTCGATTAATTCTTACAGTCATTAATATTACATCTTGGTATGCTTAATAAATCAAAAGACTTTATTTATAATGTAATGAAATGTCGCTTTTAGATTTTTTTTAATATTCGAAGATATTGAGGTGCGCTGTTAAGGTGTTCGAATTTTTCTTTTAAGAACTACTCCTTGAATTAGGCGATAGTCAATTGAGAATTATTTTTAAATCGTTCTTGAAAAAGTTCCCGTTCATGTAAGTGCATCTGATTTCGCTACTCGCTTTATAGATTTTGTTTTATACTGTTTTTTCTTTTTCTTGTATTTTATTTTCTGTTTTTACGTGTTATTTTTACTTATTGTGTTCTATTTTATTTGTTGTAATTTTTGTAAAAAAAATTTTTTTTTGAGTGCTCGTCACACTATAGTATTAATATATTTTACTTTGGCTACATTGATACAATATCAGAAAGCACTCTTTTTTGGGGATATAATCGTGTGGGCTGATGAAAAGATTATATCCTTTATTTTCCGGTTTTTTTAAAAAATTTAATCCTTTTTTTTAATCAGTTGTTTTTTTTTTCATTATTATCCCCCCCTCCCTTTCTCATTTGTCTATAATTTTTCTAATTTTTCGAATTTATGCATTTATTATTCCTTAAATAAATCTTAATTCCTGTTATGAAAATTTTCTTCCTCTTTTAAAGGTTCTATTACTCACTAATTGAATAACAAACATTGCTATTGAAACAAAAAAAATCCTTTGTTAATTATAATTACTGAAAAAATAAGTAATTAAATATTTACTTTTAAATGCTTCGACTAACTTTATTTTTTAATCAATGATATTTTAAATTTTGAATTTAACATGTATTTATTTTATTTTATTTTTTATTATAAGTCAATATTTCATACTTAATTTTATTTAGCATAATGATTAAAGCAGAAGAAACAGAAAGAAAGTAATGATCTTGTCTCCCGTGCCTTTTAAAAAAAAACTTAAAATACTTAGTTTAAAATTTTTTCTGAAAAGCTTGTCCAAACGTTAAAAAGATAACTCATTAATTTGGGATTAAATGTTAGATTTAAGTCTCTTCATAACTGTTTTTTATGAATCAGATATGCTGTTTTTATCATTTTGGATAGAGATATTGCTATTGTAGGAAATAAAAATCCCAAATATATCGTCAGAATATTTTAGAGTACAAAAAACATTGCAATTTGAAATAAGAAACGATAAATATGATTGGGTAAGTATTATTTTCCTTACAACAGATGAATAGTAATAAAAGAGATGATTATATTTTTCGGTTATAATTTAAATTCGGTTATAATAAAAATAAAATATGCTTATAACATATAAAAACAGCCGACCTAATTTTGAGTTTAAGACTACCAATGTTCAACTCCGTATCTTAGATATTTTGAACCTACTTAACAATACAAGGGAACTCTTGGATATTCTTCAAGTATTGAAAGAAATTAGTCTTCGTAGAGGAATTTTTGATGGAACTAATTCTCACTGGCGTTACATGGACCGGAAAGCCCCGAAAGCAGCCCATGGTTAGCCCAAAAGCGAGTGGAGTCTAACCCCTGATATGGTTTCCACTGAGGATATTCTATGTTAACATTGTAGTCAGTGCGAGACGGATGCGAAATTTGCATTGGCCAGCCATCAATAAGATTTAAACCTACGTCAAACTCGTTGGGAAGTGAGCGTTCTATTCCCTGAGATACCATGGCTCTAAATAACTTATAAAATTACAAAATATCAATGAATTATGTTCGTTAATAATTTTTGACATTAAATTTTTCCCTCTTTCGTTTGAAAATTAAAAAAAGGCTAAATTTTTGTGCAAAAATTCCTTATCTATCATAAAAAGTAAATAATTATAAATAAAAATTTCAATTTTACAATATATTAATTTCCTTAATATTTTAATATGAAAATAGGCATAATTGTAAAAAAATACTTGACAATTATCTTATTTATTATAAAAAATAAATTTTTATTTTACTCTTTTTTTAATTCTTCCTTCTCTGAAGCATGCGATTACAAAATACTAACCGAAACCTTTGAACCTTCGAGTTATTTTGAAACCTTCTGTACTCCAAATTCATATTTCAATTTCTAATGAAAAAGACTTATGTTCAAAAATATTCCCTTGATTGGTGCTGAGCTGCATCGACTAGTATCTAGACGAAAACTATTATTATTATTAAATTTAATTGCACCATAAATGAATGAAAACGACGTATTTTTTGCAATAATAAAAAATTTTTAACAATTGTCATTATAAATCATTGATTATGCTAATAGACTATTTTTTGTGCAATAAGGAGTATTTTTTTACTAAATTTTTGGCATTATTAATCATAATTTTAAAAACCGGAATTTCTGGTAAATTTTTATCAGAATGATCGGAAAGAAAAACCAAGTAAATAGTTCAAATACAGTATATTTTAACTTTATTGACAAGAATTATGCTTCTTGTAATCTGAAATACATTTACTATACAGTGCAGTAATTTTACAAATTTGTTTTCTCTGTGTAAAGAAAGAAAAATTGATTTATTATATACTGATATAGATTTTACCATTACCATTTTATATTACCGTAATCGGCAATTCAAAAGTGGCTTACTTTCATCTTTGAAGCTAACTGTTGCCTGTCTCTGGATACGTCAGCGTTACCCGGTGCTTTATGACTCCACATTTTGCAGCCAATGCTACCATATGTGTAGCTCAAAATTATCATCGGCACCATAAACGTTAGAATAAAAACCACTGATGTGTAAACCTAAAAAATAGAATGTAATAGACATAAATAAAAAATCGATCTTAGCTAAGATTTCTGAATTTATGGAGTTAAAAAAAATTGATATTCATAAAAGCTACTTTTCCCGCTATTTATTTGTGAATGGAGAGTAATTAGATAGTTAAAACTTTACTTCATGAGCAATGTTATACACCGAAGAGCCATTACATTATGACCACCCTGCTAATAGCATGTAGGGCCACATTTAGCCCTCAAAACTGCTAGCACCCGCGGAGGCATTGATTCCACAAGGTGCTGATAGGTTGTCTGAGGTATCTATTACCAAGCGCTCACCAACTGGTCGTGCAATTCCCTCACATTGCGAGGGGGTAGCGTGGCAGCACGAATTTGGTTTTCCAAGTAGGACCACAAATGCTCTATTGGATTAAGGTCAGGTGAAATTGGGGGCCAAGATATGAGTTTAAAGTCACTGGAATGTTCCTCAAACCATTCCATGACGATTCGACCCTTATGACATGGTGCATTATCCTGTTGGTAAACACCATCCCCCGCAGAAAAAACGGTTGCCATGAATGGGATAACTATGTTCAAGTAGCTTACAGACGTCAGAGATTGTTCTATGAGGATTATGGCTCCTAATGTGCCCCATAAAAACATTGTTCCTGGGCGAGAAANGCCATGAATGGGATAACTATGTTCAAGTAGCTTACAGAGGTCAGAGATTGTTCTATGAGGATTATGGGTCCTAATGTGCCCCATAAAAACACTGTTCCTGGGCGAGAAACCATGAAAATCTGTGCGAGCCCATTGTTAGAAATGGAGGATGGTCATAATGTAATGGCTCTTCGGTGTACATAGCTACTCGCAAGAGAAACCAAAGGGGAAATTTGTTTTGAAATTTTTTCTATTCTATAATAATTAACGTTTTCGCTATTTATTCGTGATTGGAGAGTAATTACATAATAGAAACTTTACTTAATGTGCAATATTATATATAACTACATACAATGGAAACCAAATTGTAAATTTTCTAAAGAATTTTTTTCTATTCAATAACAATTTAATTGTGTCGCTATTTCTGCGTAAACCGAGAGTAATAATAATTAGCTAACTAAAATCTTTTTTTAATGTACAATGTAATAAATAGCTACTCTCAAGAGAAACCAAAACAGGACATTTCAATTCAATTTTTTTATATTCAATAACAACCTTCTTTTATCGTTATTTATTCTTGAGTGTTACATAATTAGCCTATTAGCAACTTTACTTAATGTTCTATGCTATGTACAGTTAATGTACAATGTAATATATAGCTAATGTGAAATGTTGTATATAACTATTGTGAACTGTTATGCATAGCTAACAAATGAAACCAAAATGGAAAATGTTAATTTAAATTTCGTCTATTCTATAAAAATTAACTTTTGTTGCTATTTGTTCATGAATGGTGAATAGTTAGCTAATTAGTAATTTTACTTGTACTTTTGTACATATCTACTTATAAAACGGGAAATTTCTGTTTAAGAAAAGTAGATAGTTTAACAACATCAGATGAATATCTAACGTAAATGTAAGGAATCAGAGAATATTATCTCCCTATTTTTTAGTTGTGTCGAGCTGTACCTTTCAGTTGCCTTCAGTTTTTTTTTTTTGCTTATTTGTCCCAAAAAAAATAATTTTGTACAAATACACTAAATATTTATATATTGTATTTATTATCCAAAGTTCATAAAGCAATTAAGAAAATTTTGTTTTCATTTTAAATTTTCTTGATTTATTCTTCTAAAAAGTATTCCTTCTGTCACGAAGAAAACAGTTTTGTGCAAATAAATTAAAGATTCGCAAAACAGACTTGATATTTGTGTATTGTATTTATTATCCAAAGTACATTAAGAACAATCAAGACGATTATTTTAATAAGGAAAATTTTCTTGAATAATTTTTTTAAGAAATATTCTTTTCGTAATGGGAGAGATAATTGTACATAAATGCATTAAAGTTTTGCACAAAAATCTTCATACTTGTATACTTCATACTAGGGGTGCACAACCTTTTTGAGTGAAGGGCCACTTGCACAGCAGGTTGACTAACGAAGGGCTGCACATGTATTTAGACATGTTGAAGGCAAATGTACTAATATTTATTTAAACATTAGTGTTCCATTTTTTAATCAATAAACTTAGTAATATATTTGTAGAAAATTAAAGGCGCTCAATTATTAGAATTTATTCAAAAATGAAAAACTAAACTGATACTTTTTTTAAGCAAAAATTCTATTGTTATTATATCACACAATACAAAAATTCATTTCAAAGATAAGTTCTAATAAAAAACTTCAATGCTCACAGAATGAAAGTAGAAAAAAATGTAGAACTTATTAAGGAATATAAATTTTAATTAAATATTTTAATTGAGGAAAATGTATAAGGTTAAAACAAAAGCCTATAATACACAAAAACTGTTGTAGTTCAAAATAAAATTCAATAATTATTGTACTTTATTATTTCTTTTTATTGACTATTACATTTTTTTATATCGTAAAAGTATTTTTTTTCTTTAACTACCGAAAAAGATCTTTTAAGCAACGAAAAATTGAAATCATAATTACAAACACTGAGCTGTTTAAAAATTCACATTTTCTGCCACTTAATGAATTTCTCAGGTGGCAATATTATTCCATTTAAATTAGGGATGAAACGAGTATTGGGCACTTTTGTCAAAAATACAGTTGATCGAATGAACGGACAAATATTCAGCAGTACTTTTTAGAAAGGTATTTTTCTTAGTTTTTTTTTTAATTTGTATAGATATGATAAAAAATAATGTAAAATCATATTTTGAACTATAGTCTTTTTATTATAAGAAATAGTTTTTGCACAAATTAGTTAAATAATTAAATCCATGCTTGTGCACATGGCTTGCAAATTTATCTTTTAGAAGACAAATGGAAAAACAAAATTTGAAGAATTGAAACTAGATTACTTCATACTAAACCGAGAATTTTTGCACTTCTGTTTCTTTCTTTTTTTAAAATTATATTCAGACAAGTCAATTTCGTCCTTTTATCGATACTTTTAACACTAAGAATTGAGAAAGATTTTTTTTCTCATTTTCGCTGTTTTTATTATAACATACCATTTTTACGGAACGTCTCATACTATTAATTTATTGTCATCTGTAATGTAGATAACCGGTGACATAGAAAACTCTGATTTTCAGTGTTTAAGTTTTGTTTCAGGAACCAAGAACAATTTGCTTTTTCTGTTTTTCTTTTTAATTAGCTTTTCTTTGTATAGGCATTTTTATTATTTTTTGATAAACGCCACAAATAAACTTTATTTTATAGCAATTTTTTTTTCTAAAAATATGACAATGTGAAAAATTTAAATTGAGATCTTCAGCATAAGACTTTCATCTGAAAAATTAAGAACGTTTTTTGTTTTTGTTTCTATTTAGCTTTTAAATAAAAAAAACGACGTTTTTATTATAAAGCGGCAAATTTTAAGGTCATTTTTGTTAGCTTTATTATTTTTTCCTAACTTTTTCTTGTAATTGGAAAACTGAGAAGTTCAGCTTTAAAATTTCCTTTCGAAAATTATGATGTATTTTTATTTTCTCTGTTTCGCTTTTGTATATAATCTTTAGTTTTTATGAAAGTGCGGTATTTTCAAAAGCGTTTCTGATTGGCCTTATTTTTTTGCTTTGTTTTACGAATACGTTTTTCCAGAAAATATTATTCTTGGCATTGAAATTTTATTTTCAGTGTTGCTATTTGGTCCCGAATATACGGTATTCTCTCGATTTTTTTTTTATCCGCGGGGTATTCACCCAAATCAAAATTCGTTATCACATTCGACCAAATCACATTCTTTGCCGAAAAAACGAAGGAAAAATAACGCGCGATTAGAAATTCGCGTGTCGTAATGATATCGTAGTTAAATAATGGGATCGTCAAAATCACGTGGAACAGTATAGCAATAATTGAAAGAAAAAAAAACACTTAAATTTACGCTGAACTCAACACGAAGAAAGCGCGTCAAATGCGCGATTTAAAATTCGCATGTCGTAATAAAATTATCAGAATTTTTTATACTACGCAGGAATGCTAGCAATAACTGCCAAAAAATTGGTTGGGGAAAAAATAATTCAAAAAAAAAAAGGAAGATAAAATGTCACTTATTGTTAGATTCCCTATGAAATCGACATAAATAAAGTGAGCCAAAAAGTGATTATTTAAATGAGCCATCTGAAACTAGCGTGTCTTAATATTATCGTAATAAAAATTCAGGATTTTCGAAATCATGCTGAAAAGCGGAAATAACTGCTTTACTATAAAATCAGCATAAAGAAAGCGCGTTAAACAACATTTACTATAGAATCTGCATGAAAACATGACTCGAAAGTGTAATTAAAAATGTTTGACATTTTTTTTATTTTTGAAAATTTTGTTTATTTTTTATTGTGTTCAGAAGCTCTCGCGGGCAGCACTTAAACAGTCGACGGGCCGCAGGTTGAGCACCCCTATTGTATACGTATCTTGGAGTTTTACATTTTAAGTTTGTTAAAAATAAATGTTTCAAATGTAAAATAAGTGTTTCAAATTTATTTTTGAAGTGATACTTCTTATGTGACTTCCAACAATTTTGCGTTAAACGTTTAACGCTACATTTCTATTGGCCGAAAAATCACGTGGTAGGATCCAGTTTTCCCTCATACATTTCCATATTGTTTTGGTTCTCACTAGCATAAAAATAATAAAAGTCAAAAAAGTATTGTTTTTCAATAAATATTTTAGTTTGATTTGATACACATATAATTTACTAGGGTAGTATTTTTTATTTTCAAACTTAGTGGATAACAATTGTAAAAAATGAGTGAAAACAATCCCACGGACAATGCGACAGATTTAAGGTTATATCAAGGTACGTCTCTTGTGAATATCAATTGATTGTTAGGTTTTCTCCTTTCTAATTGCCATTTATATTTCACCAAATGCAGCCATGGGGGATATTAAATTATTTATTGCAAAATCTTTATTGCCACTATCCACTGCAGGTGCACAAGCTCTGGCAGACGTTACTGGTGAAGAAATTGATTATTGTGAGTGACCTGTGATCCTTGCAGGAGATTTTAATGTGAATTTCTCGTTACCTGAAGCTGAAACATTATTAACCTGCCTTAAAGACAAATTTGACCATTATGCAGTTTTTGCAAGAAATATTGAAAAAATAGAACTCAAACATTTCGTATCTTACTTTAGTTCTAATAATCCCATTGTAAATGTTATAGATTTGGATATCTCTCCACTCGAAAAGGATAATTAAAAGATGCGATCAATTGTGAATTGTATGTATTGTTAATAAAGTTTGTCTTAAAGAAACATTATGATTTCACTAAAAATCAATTTCTACCCCTTCCTATTTTCATTTACACATTAAGAAGTTTCACTTCTTCCGCGCGGAGGGACTCCACGCACTATTTTTTTTTCTTAGTTTGCTCAAAATAAGTTTATGTTGGAAATTGTTTGAAAAAAGTTCCTGTCAGTTTGTCTGAAAAAAGATTTTTTTCCACAGTTTGCTAAAAAACGCTTTTCCATTGTTTTTTTTAAAAGAATAAATGATTTTGCGTTTTTAAAATAAAACAAAATTTAGAAAAGATATTTTACTGAACTGTCAAATTATATATCTAACTTAACAAAAATTAAAATGCTTTTGAAATGGTTCTGCGATTAAAGTATGTGAAATATTTTTTTTATGGCTAGACTTTTGAAATGGGGCACATTTGAAAAAAGAGGACTTATTTTTTAAAATTAAATTTGCTTAAATAGAGAGAGAGTTTGTATTTTTGTTCTTAAAAGGTAACTAAAACTATTCTCTATGTTCTTAAAACATTTCCTCCTTGTTTTTGCATTATCATAAAGAAATTAAGCAAAAAAAATATTGTTGTACGTATCTTCCTAAAAAGAAAATAAAAAAATTGCATGGACTAAATTCTTTCTTATTTTTCAGTTAATAAAATTCTTTCAGTTTTTGAGTTTTAGAATACAAAACTTTCCAAAACGTTTAATTATTGTTTTAGAAAAAAGAACAACATTTAATGATCTAGTAACTGACGAAACTCTACGTTTAATACGATACGTATTTATAAAATGCATCAGATTATTATTTTGAATTTTTTTCCGGAAGATTATAACGATTTTAGTTTTAAAATTTTTGATCAAATGTATACGCAATGAAAACGGCTCAAATCCAATAAAAACACTGGAAAATAGAAAAATATATTTAGAAAATGAAAATTTTAATTGTGAAAACGAAACGAAAATTTGATCAGTTATTGAAAACTTTCTCATTTTAAATCTTGATCTTGGAAAACTTGACAAATAAATGGATAGAAAAGACGGTAAAAAAATAAATAATAGGAAAATACTTTCTCATACACTTTTTCTTTTCATCTTTGTCTCCCTTTCCTTCACGAATTCTCAAGAATTATTTGGTTTTTGATCTACCGAATACTTCCAAAGTTACAAAAAAGAAGAATGTTTCTATAAATAGAAAACTCATCAAAGTTTATCCAAAAAATTGCGAAGACGAAGTGAACAAAAGATTTCTTGAAAAAAGGAGCAATTTGCAAAAATGAAAGTTTGGTAGGATTACGGGACGGAAGATAAAAACTTATCTCTGCTGTTCAGGCTCAGATAAAAATAGGCTCAATTTTCTGGAAAATAGAAAAATTTCATCTTTAAGCTCAAGAAATATGAGCAATTATATAAGTTTATCTTAACTATGCAAAGGGATGAATGCGTCTTCCTTTAGGCAATGCGCCAGAAATATTAAAATCCTGAAGAAATTTGAATAGTTTAGATTTTCGAACGCGTTAAGGTTGAAAAGACATGTAGAGTTGTCGAATAAATTTTAACTTTTTTAACTAATGCTTTATGTGTCTAATTCTTTATTTTTTTTAAAAATCTTCAACTATTAACTTTGGCTTTTATCATAACTAAATAACTTATAATTCTTAATTTTGTTGTATTTTTACAAGTCTCATTACGCAATGCACTAATGCATTTATAATTGATAATACGTTTTAAAGTATTTAAATCAGGTGTTTTGAATAACTGAAATTCTAAATGTATTAGATTAATTTATTTTTTAAAGGCAATCATTTAGTTTAAACATATATAATTATTACTAAACGCGGTTTATTATTTATCAAGATTTTCATAAATGTTAAAAATTATTTTTTCAGGGAAAAGTTTTGTTAATGTTAAAATTATTCTTACTGGTTAACTGGCTCATAGTTGATTATTGAAAAAAAAATAAATCCTGAATAATATACTTTCTATGAAATAATATAACTTAAGAAATAGTTTTAAAAACGAACTATTAAATATTTATTTCAAATTTTAGGATTCTGTGCATTTGTAGATTATGCATATATACATAGATTACAGGTATGCGTATTTTCCGGGTTTAAAGGGGCCGTTAAAAGCGTGGTATTTATAATTATACCTATTAATTATATTAAGTGCCTGCATGAATATATTAGGCAGTTATCACATTAATACAGCACTTATTACCACAATGCCAACGGTATTTTTTACCGCAATTTTAAACATTATTATCGTCATTAATAGGCGATATTTTTATGGTTCCCCGAAACGGATACGCATCATCTATTTTTAAGCAGATAAATAAATAATGTAAAGGAATAAAAAACTTTAGTTGTGATTGATTGTTCCATATAAAACACTTTTAATGAATATATTTATAATCATTGCCAAATAAGTTTGGATCATAAATATGTTAACAGGAGAATAATACAATTTCATCAAAAACTTCAAATTGTGGCTGATCGCCAAAGGAAATAGAACAAAATTGGTGAGAAATTATTAAAAACATTTTAAAGTTCATTTGACTTTCGAAGTGTGTTTCATCTTTATGATCATTCCATTCTTAGTGATTCATTAAACTTCGATATCGTGCTTACTTTTTCTCAAATAAAATGCTCTTTTGCTTTCCTAAGTGTTTTATTACCAATAATCTGAAATTTTACAACGTGTTAAGTCTGTCAACAAATATCGTGAGTAATTAGGAAATTTTGCTAATGGCCAATGACCAATAGTATAATTTTTGTCAATGGCCACTCTTAAAAATATGTACCCATTGTTTTTAAAAAAAAATTCAGAGTTTTAAGCAATTAACAATCAATAATTGAATTAAAACCCAATGTGATTAATAACGCCATTTTTTAAATTAAAATATGGTAAGCATTACAATCTTCATTTTTAAATGAAGAATAATGTTAAGGATGAAGCGTGAAATAAAGTAATTTTCAGAATATAATAAATAATTACAATAATTCCATAGCTATTAAAAATAATAATAAAATGTACATAGGGTGCATTTTTGACGAAAACATGACAACTTGGTAGTGATTTTCGGACAAATTTTTAATTTCCATTTGCCCTGTAGCTGGCGGTGACCGTTAATTTTGCTCGCTATATAAGGAAAAGTGTGGAGATTGGTATGATTACATCTGTAAGAGACTGCAGAAAAGATAATTAAGTATTGAAATTTGGACGTCAAATAATCTTTGAAACGGTACTAGTAATAAATGCTACTATTAAACGTTTTAATTTGTTATTATTTCTCCAAATTATCTTGATTTTGTGTTGAATTTATATTTTTGAATTGTTATTGTTAAGAATTCCATTCAAATAACTTCAAAGTAGCTGATACATCTTACTTTATTTGATTTAAGACCCACATCACAAATTTCGAAAATTTGTCGCCAATACATTAAATATCGGTAAAACATCTACTTTCGTGCCCATTTGAATGGAAATTTTGTCACAACTGTTTGCAAATATTAAATTAAAACAAAATTAAGACAGTGTTTTAAGTGCACACAAACAGTCAGCCCATATTAGAGAAGCATTCTATGACATTTCCGGTAACTGGTTGCTATGCAATTATTACATATTAGGTAGCTTGCCAGATCATACAATTGTAACCTCGAATTTTTAAACACACTGTACTTAAGAATCTTTATTAAGCAGATAAATATAATTACCTTTCCTTCAAGTTCATCCCAAACTTCATTGCAATCATAAACTTCTTGTCCTCCGACTAGAAACTTCTCTGCTTTTCCGTGAATTAACTGAAAACTTGAGAGTGTGAATGAGCAAATCCAAATCATAAGAACGATCAATCGTCCTTTCATCTTTGTCCACCTTCCATTTAGGGGGTATATTATTGCGTAATATCTGCATTATACAAAAAATATCTTCATTAGATTACAATAGACATACACAATCACTTCATTAGATAGCATATTCTATGCATTACAAGGCAATAAATAATTCTTTTTGTTCGGAGAGTTTTGTTATTTATTGAAACTTAAATCTCTAAAATTAAAATGTAAGCAATGAAAAGGACAAACACTTAATCATCAAAAAACACTTTTAGTCAAATGAGGAACTGGTTTAAAATCTTTATATTTTGAAATATCCTATCTAATATATGCAAGTTGAACATTATAGTAAAAAAATATAGCAGGAATAAAATGGACATCAAATTGAAAAATCAGTTTAAAAAAAACAGAAAAAGATTATTTCAGAGAACAAATTTACTTCAGAGAACAAGTTTATCATTACCATTTTCTTAAAAAATCAGTTACAAAGTTCTTTAATAAATAGGTCTGCTAACTTCCGTTAGCAGGAATAACAAGGCGCAATCTGCGAATAAAATTAACAAACTGACATGTAACTTAAAACATGGACTTGCAGTTTTCCCAAGCTAACAGAGCCATCAGTTGATTGGGTGAGAATAAGTTGTCTGGCACATTCCTCTCATTTTTAGGGTGCTGGGTAAATTTCAATATGATTTTCTATCCTAACCACCTTTGCACTATTTATAACTTCACAGGAAAATTTACATAGATCTTAAATACATTAAGAAGTTAGATTATGTTCAAAAAGGTAATTTTTTATGAAGATATTTGTTAGGTCGTAATTAAAATGTTCAAAAATTGTATTACTTATTTTCATAAAATATTTAACACTGAATAATTTTAATTCAGAATACATTTTCAATATTATTTCCTACTGAATACTATTATCTATCACTGAATATCTTATTTTAGAGATATGCTTTAACATGGGGGTCGAAATTAAACATTTGATATTTTTTTAAAATAAGTGATATTTTATTAATATTTTTGTTTATGAAGACAAAGTTGCTTAATAAGGATTCTTTTATGTTTAAAACAGATAGTAAATTTCAAGCAATAATTATGGACAACGCCTTAATTTGATGTTTAGTTTAATCCAGTTAACATATAAAGTAAAACTTTTTGAAATAAATTTTGTTTTTGTATGTTTAAATCTGAATAGAAACGTGACTTACCTTATTAAATAAACGGGGCAGCACCTTATTAAATAAACGGGAAATACGTAAGAAAAATACCAATATTATGACATTTGTTCTAAGTTTAAAGTACCGATATTATGAAGAAAAAAAACTAATAGAAAGTGAGAAACACAAATGATAATACATAAACATACACATTATAGTTTCAGTTCAGCAAAAAAGACTCTACTTCACCGTCGAATCACCAAAGGAAAAACTAGAAACACAGAGATGCGTACTAAAATGACAAAGAAGTTTCAACAATGAAAAAGGCTTGACTAATAGGACTAGGGAAACAAACTAGAACAAGATAACCTGGCAAAAGAATGGGAGATATTGAGAGCAGGTGTGAGGATAGTGTGTGAATACCAAATGTTACAAAATTGTACAAATGAGAAAAAAAATAGATTTCCAAAAATCTGAAAAGAAAATAGCAAGCTAAAAAAGTCCTTAACTGAATTATCAAAAAAAATTTAAAAAATGAAATATATGAAGTAATTTCCAGAAATCAAAATCAGTGACTGAGAAGCAGTGTTGATTGATTTTAGCTGACGAAAATTAAAACTGATGACAAGCCAATAAGTCCATCCATTAAGGCGGATGGAAATTTGTTTAATATCCTGATTCTGAATAAATTTTTCCTGTTTTTTAAGAAAGGAAAGTGACAGTTATTTCAAAAAGGAAATACTAGTCTAGATAATATTGGAATGAAATGTTACGATCATTCGAAATCGTTAAAAATAGATTTCATATGAACCTGCTTGCTTCTATTTTTAACTTTCTGTAAATGTGACAACTTTTATGAAAATATAACATCTTGAAAGAAAACAAATCATTGTTAAATCACGTGATTTTTCCTGGAAAGTAAACTTAAGTTCCTTCTAGTACATATATCGAGTACATACTTTAAAGCCAAAAATCAATCAGCATGGCTCACTCCACCCAGTCACAATTGGTACCAGGGTACCAGACCGGGTAGCTGTTTGACAGCTGACAAAGACGGTCAGTCTCAAACCGCCATCACACGTCTCCACTGTGGACACCTGATATCACTGAGGTACTCTGGAGGAGAAAAGTGCTTTGCCCTCTGTACCAATTGCTCTTCGGCCCAGGCATCCCCTGAACATCTACTGGACTGCCTCGGTCTTTTAAAACAAGATCTAATTGAAAGACCCTTACTTGTTTTAGACTTTTTGAAGGTGAACAATCTCATGGACCTTGTCTAGCTAGGCTAGAAATGGGGATTTGAAAGAAGAAGAAGAAGAAGAATCTTTAAATAAATGAATTACCTTTCTTTACTTTCTAACAATTCATATCAATGATTAAATAAATAAGAAAAAAAGTAATTAATATATTGTGCTTTAACTGAAATTTTAATAAAAATGCATGATTATTTACTTCTTAACTTATTACGCTCCATTTTGTTGCATTTTATTTAATAATAAAATACATGATTCTTACACCTAAATGTAACAAATACTTTCCATAACGATTTTTTCAACAAAACTCAATATATTTCATTACAAAGAAATTCGACTATACCACCATTGTTCAGCATTTATGGAATATGATCACTCTCTATATATGATATTAGTTCATATATAATAGAAAATATAATGTTCATATGAAATATATATGATAGAAAGTTTCGTATTCCATAATTTCCAAGAATAAGTTCCTTACTAGCTGGAATACAGTGTGGGCGCCTTCTATATTTGCGATTTGCCTCATTGAAAGAAAATGCTGTCTTATCAAAGTTTTATAATTTCAGGGAGTCTGAGGTTTTCGTCTATTTACCCCATTCTTAATCCTCTTCCATTTTGTTGTATACAAATTTGACTCATTATACTTTGTTCCCAGAATCGAACCCTATTCAGCCAGTTTATCTCAAAAGAATTGAAATTGCACCATAGATCTTTTTAGGAGAAGTCTTTTCTTGAACTGAAACACAATAGTTTATATTATTCTTATTTAGACATAAGATTTCAGGAAATGAATAAGCTTAAGAAACTAAGCAATAAGGTATGCATGATAATTTAAAATCTCGATAATTTAAAATGTCTTATCTGGTACGTTTTATTAGAAGGTTTCGGCATTGACAAGCATAAGCCTACATTTTTTCAGAGAATTTCAATAATCTATTGTGGTATAGATTAATCAAATAAAAGTGTGGAAACATATAAACCTGCATGATTGATAGTAAAACTTAAAAAGTGATTTTCGTAAATGATTTTGAATATTTACTTGTTACCTCGATTTATTATTTTAAAAAAATGAGTATCACATACTAACTGATGCATTATGATAAAAATTGCATTTAATTTCTCTACTTATAGTGTGTCCGAAAAGTACAGAGGATTTAAATATATCGAGATATACCTATCAGATATACTAGTGTGATACTAAGTAAATAATCCCAAAGCAACGAAGCGACAAAATATTATAATAATTGTTTAAAAACTTCATTCGCTTCAAAAATATAGGAATTAGAAAAATCACTCATTTTTCAAGTGCTCAAAAATAGGCTCCCATTTTCAAGACTTGCCAGACGTGAATGAAAATAAACAAAAGTGATTTGAAATATAAAGCGCAAAGTGCTCAACTAATAATGGTTGCACCTTTATTTTCCATTTTTTTATTGGAAATTTATATTTCAAATCACTTTTGTTTCTTGTTCTTCAAGTCAGAAAATGGCCGCCTGTATTTGAGCACTTAGAACATGTCCACTGTTATTTCCAATCCTTATATTTTTAAGGCAAATAAAATTTTTCAATGAAGTAACTAGTGCTTATAAATATTTTTAAACGACATAATCAATATTAGCAAACATAACCCTAAATCCCATTTTTCATAGGTAAACAGAAATGAGAAGAAAAAAAATTTAAAAAAAAAACTGATAAAACAATTTTAATTACAGTTTTCGGGAAGTGTAAACTAAGCTCTAACTATTCTAAATTAAAAATTATTCACCATTTATTACTTTTTCTTGAATAATAAGCATGATCACATTTTTTAATTAAATCTAATTAAAATTAATAATTAAATTCTTGTCAGTTAAATCCGGCAATGCTTTCATGTTCATGCAGATCAATGAATTAATCTGACATAAACAAATAAAACATAATTACATATTAAAGATATTGCAAAAACTCTTTCTTTTTAGTGGGAACTATAAGCTAGTAAATATCACTGATGCAAACTTATCAGTAGTTGGATAAAAACATTCGTCTGCGGTCTTATTTTTATCAATGGCGAAATCTAAGCCAATTAAAAACTCCCGTTTTCCATACTGCTCTATCGAATGAACTAATTGAAAATTGCGAATGAATTTTAGGATAAAGAGCTAAATTCTCCCCTTGCAGCCGTAGTCCCAATTTCAGGATGACCAAACAAACGTGCGTTTTTAATATTTCTATTTCTTATTTACTTTTATAGTTATTATTAAAGAGATTTGCTGTTCAGTTCTAATGAAAATATTTAAGCATAAAAATATTTAAATTAATTTTTGATCTCTTGATCCTATCTTTATGCAACAAAATGCAATTTAAATAGTTAAAAGAGCACATACTCTTCATATGCGAATTTACCAATCATATCCATAAATCAAAGATACAAAATAAAACTCAAAACCTCATTAAATTCTTCAAGTGTTCAAACAATTTTTTCGACGACTTTGTAAAGCATAAATTTGTACGAGTTTCTATGTAGTTTACGTTACTTATTATCCCTTAGTAATAATGGAGTTATCTTCATTTTCATTCGAGAGATAAATTGCATAGTGAGTAGAAGAAAAGAAAACTTACTAAACTAACTAAATGATACTAAAGGATAATCCTATTAAATGATATAGTAATCAAATTAATCAATATTATCTATAAATTAAGTTAGAAAATCCGGCAAAATAACATGGTATCTCTGAATAAGAATACCTACTTTTGACTTATAGAATTTTTGAACCTCAAAATATTAAGGTTAGCCGCAATTTAGGAAATTGAACTTAATAGATAAGGCAAAAAATGGTCGAAAATTAGGTCTCATTATTATTATTTTTTCGTACTTGAGTAAAAATAATAATAATGAATTTAAGATACTGAGCTCTGACGGATAAACATTGGGGTTCGTTCACCGACGATAATTTGCTGTCAACTTAGCTTCAGATGGATGCTTCCAGCTTGTCTATGAAATAAAGGAAGTTGATACATAATTGTGGAGCTTTAATCTCCATGTTCCACTGTCACAATGGACTGTGCGGAAAAAAGATTTGAAAGTGGTTCCTCTAAGGAGTGATTTGGGTTTTTGTTTTGCATTACAAGCAAAAAGTACCTAGTTCTATCCAGGGTTGAACCACGTTCAAATCTTTTTTAAAGCGTCGCTCACTCACATTTAGGCTGGATGGAGGGCCGGGAGAAGTGAGTTCAATCCTGGTGACTGACAAAAGAACCGACGAGTATATGCAGCAAGATGTGTATAAAATATGCATTATCTGAAAGTGTGGAAGCTTGGAGAGAAGGGTACCATCTCAGAAGCCGTCCACGTCGTCCGACCAGGGTCAAAATTACATTCCTATCATAGCCGTTAAGAGATTGATCTCTAAAAATGGGACTAAGTGCTTGGCCAGAGTTAAGTGATGAAGATAAGCTGTTACGAGAATAATTAATTCTACGTTTCTGCATTTATCGTCCTATTTTTACTATCTCAGAAAGAAAAAAAATGTTTCAAAATTGAGCAGACGTAAAATAACTTGGTATCATTATTTTTTCAAGTAAAACCATAATATTTATAAAATTATTAATTTGTTTTTTAAAAGAAATATTTAGCACTATAATATAGTTGAACTACTTTTTTCATTGGGGGTGGTTATAAATTAGTGTCAAACTAAAGAATAAACTAGTCTATTAAAACTTAATACGAAAACTGAAATAATACAAATGCACTAGTTAATTATGATAATTAAATGCATTTCAATTTGGTTCAAATACAAATTATTTTGCTATATTCTTTTGAAATTTATTTCAAAATATTGCAAATTGAAGTTGAAATTGAAAATAACGTATAAGTTATCCAAATCAACCGTACTGCAGCTTCAATTTTATCAGAGAACTATCTTCCTGATCAATAGAACTGTGGTAAAATAAATTGAACTCATTCATTATTTGAAATTAAATGTCACTTTTTATAGAGATTCTAACATATGTAAGAGTGAATGGATTCATATAAATTTTCTTCTTCCGCGAAGAAATAGAAAATCCCGAAAGTGGTATTGAGATTTGAGACAAAGAAAGGGAAGAGAATGAAAGGATAATGGTTTGATTTTTTTTTCTTTATCGTAACTATGTTTTTGATTTGGAAGTAGTTTTGAAAGTGAAATGTAAACTAGTTTAAAGATTTTTGTTCCTACTGAGTTACGATTTCACTTTTTTAAAGAGTGCAGAGGGAAGCTAGTGTAGATATAGGCTAGATTGGACATTTAACTATTTTTATTTATTAGTTAATGGTAATTAGTGGATTGGTAATTAATATGCTCTTCATGAGCGGTTTCATAATCAGACTGTGAGTACTTAAGTAGAAATTTGTAAAAGAAAGTTTTTAAAGTTTTCTTAAATAACTTTAAATAACTTAACTCAATTAACTTCAACTTAAATAATTTTAAAGTACAACTTAAATAACATTCAATTTTTTCCATGGGAAAAAATTGAATGTAACACATTTAGTGTCATTCATTTTCTAAATAAGAATAATTTTGTAGTATATGATTATGTGGAGAGAGTAGATGTCGACAATGTCAACCTTCATCTATGAAAAGATAACCAATCCAGTTAACAGGTCTTATATACTAGTGAATTGGAATTATATTTTTGCAGTGGTAGATGCACTACAGTACTCCCCAACCAGAATTATAGCCGTTATAGAATTCAATGAACGGATACCACTAGTTGATTCATTGCTGTATTGTGAGAAGCCGGCAGAGCTGTATTAAGATGACCGCACATTTGAATGCTGATCGTGAGAACTGTATTAAGTTCACGGTCGTGGTCTTTCCTGTGTGGCCATTAGCAGTCGAGTGTGTACAAGCCTTGATCAAGACTGAGTAGCAGCAGCGCAAGGAGGGGGATAATGTGACAGTCGCAAGTCAACTGTTCAATATGGACAATCCATCGAAGTAGGCGTGCTCAAATCGAAGCGAGCGTTATTGTTAAGATAGGCGTGTTCATTTTGAAGTGGGAGTTTCGGTCAAGGTAGGCATGTTCACAACACGTTCGGGTCACCAATGTGGAGAGAGTAGATATCGACAATGTCAACCTTCATCTATGAAAAGGTACCCTACCATAGAATCGAGCTAACATGTCTTATATACCAGTGAATTGGAATTATATTTTTGTAGTGGTAGATACACTACAGATATAGATTCGCACTGACCCCATTCAACTTCCAATGGAAACATATGAACTGATTACAAATGTATCACATTTGATGTTTATTTTTCAAATTAGAATGATTTTGTAGAAAGCTATACCTTCACAATTAGTGGTTTCAATAATTCAATATAAAGTAAAAAAGAACCTTTATTCAATTCCTTTTTTAAAAGATTTTAAGCAAATTTAAAAGTGTTGTCTTAAAAATTTTGTTGAAAAAATATAATTCAGCATAAATTGACAATTTTTTTTGCCACATATTAAACTATTACAGAATATCAGTGNCTCCGCAGAGGATCAAAATTGTGATGGCATGTCTTCGGATCATCCTCCGGGATGTTTCCCAGACCGTCGCCAATAGCCCATTGTGCAGCTCTAGTGCGACGTAAATTAACAACAATAACAACAACATCATTTTCTAAATAAGAATAATTTTGTAGAATATGATATTGTGGAGAGAGTAGATGCCGACAATGTCAACCTTCATCTATGAAAAGATACCCAATCGAGTTAACAGGTCTTATATACTAGTGAATTGGAATTATATTTTTGTAGTGGTAGATGCACTACAGTACTCCCCAACCAGAATTATAGCCGTTATAGAATTTGATGAACGGATACCACTAGTTGATTCATTGCTGTATTGTGAGAAACCGGCAGAGCTGTATTAAGATGACAGTACTTTTGAATGCTGATTGTGAGAACTGTATTAAGTTCACGGTCGTGGTCTTTCCTGTGTTGCCATTAGCAATCGAGTGTGTACAAGCCTTGATCAAGACTGAGTAGCAGCAGCGCAAGGAGGTGGATAATGTGGCAGTCGCAAGTTAACCTGTCAATATGGACAATCCATCGAAGTAGGCGTGCTCAAATCGAAGCGAGCGTTATTGTTAAGATGGGCGTGTTCATTTTGAAGTGGTAGTTTCGGTCAAGGTAGGCATGTTCACAACACGTTCGGGTCTCCAATGTGGAGAGAGTAGATATCGACAATGTCAACCTTCATCTACGAAAAGGTACCCTACCATAGAATGTCTTATATACCAGTGAATTAGAATTATATTTTTGTAGTGGTAGATAGACTACATATATAGATTCGCACTGACCCCATTCAACTTCCAATGGAAACATATGAACTGATTACAAATGTATCACATTTGATGTTTATCTTTTAAATTAGAATGATTTTGTAGAAAGATATACCTTCACAATTAGTAGTTTCAATAATTCAACATAAAGTAAAAAATTTAGCACGAAACCTATATTCAATTCCTTTTTTAAAGATTTTAAGCAAATTTAAAAGTGTTGTCTTAAAAATTTCGTTAAAAAAATATAATTAAGCATAAATTTACGAAATTTTTTTGCCACATATCTATTACGGAATAACAGTGCCGTCTTTTCTTTTGCTAGTTGTTTTCATTTCTCCAGTGAAGGAAATTACGTTAAGTCATGCACTTCGAATGCTTCTATTTGGAGGATTTTATAATTAAAGTAAAGCAATGTGGTTATTAAAGCTGATTTAACTTCGAGTTAATTCAGTGTTTTCAAATAAATAAAATTAATAATGATTTTCAAATACATTAATTAGCGCTCAAAATGTATTTTTTAAGTATAGCGAAATTCTCGATTGCAAATTAGTGTTTTAGTTAAAATATGTCAATATTAATTCTCCAATAAGGCTTAGACAGCAAGTGATTTCATTTTGGTTTTAGATATATCTTTCTGAGTTGTAATAAATGACAGCTTAATAAGTTATCAAGTTGGCCCACAATAGCCTCATTGTTTGTTCTCTTTAACCTAGTGTAGGGTGGGACAAAAATAACCTTTCTTAGAAAAAAAAATATTATGAAAAATAAATAATTTTGCTAATCCAGATATAAGCCAGAATGCTGGTAATCGTTTACATTAAGATTAAAAAAACTTCTTGAGATAAAAATTATGTTAAATATGTGTTTTTTTCTCTCTACCCCTCTCTCCCTTGCTTAGCAAATGTAACGAGCGCGTTTTAAAAATTTAGATTTTGGAAACTATTACCCTTATTATAACCTAAGCAATATTCTCACATTACTAATAAATCACATTTCTAATTCCGCCTTACTAGTTCATGTTACTAATTCCTATGATGTTACTTTAAGTTTTGTAAAAATATGAATCAGACTCTGGGTTGTCGTCAGATTTCCTCATAAAATATATTTTTTATCTGCTGATTTTATTGGACAAGTAACCTATATGATAAATTTCACTAAATCAATTTTTAATGAACTTAAAACGAAGAGGGAAAATAAAATAAAGGCGTAGTTAACTTTATACAAGCACGTGTAATTCTAAAAAAAGTTAAGTTACCTTTTTTTAGTTGGGTTAAGCTAAAAGAATTCGTTTTTCTACTATCAATGGTTTCAAACAACCTAAATTAGTTTAATCAAATTACAATAATGTTAACAAGATTTGATTTAGTCTAGACACTTAACAAATAGATTAGACTTTGTATTTTTTTGTGTTACGACTGTTTCCAAATCTAGACTTTTTTAACTGTAAAGATTTTTAAAGAGCTTCTTTAAAAGAAGAAAAAAAGTATATTTATTAATGTTTAGAAATTCAGCAGATAATTTTTACTCTAGTTAATTTTGAATCTAAAATAAAAGGAATTAAAGCATAACGCGCAGTATGTATAACGCATATAAGCTATAAACAAGCAATTTTTTTCCAGTTTAAAAGCCTATTTACAAAAGATATTTGGTTTAACATTTTTTCTAAATTTGAAATCTGCACGTTTAATGTGTGAGATTTTTATTTTCTGAAATCAAATGTTTAAAAGCTATAAATTGATCTACTAAATAAGAAATATCTAGTAAATAGCAAATATTAAAATGATCTACTAAACAGTTAAAAAAACACTTTTTCCCAATGCTGACATTTGAATTTTGTGATATTCCTAAAAGTGATAATCCTAAATAACTTTTGATTAAATTTCACATACTAGGATTCAGTACGAGATATAAGGCTAAAAACTCTCTAAAAAAGGCTAAATTCAGTTTAATTATGCCAATTAATAAATTAAAACGATTTATTTTCAGAATCAGACATAAAAATAACTTGATCAGAACAAACATAATTGTTTCGGCGGATTCAGATTCTTGATTTTCAGTACATTGGAAATAGCTGTAATCTTGGAAACAAGGTCTCAGTTTGGTCAGGAGAAAAGTCAGAAGTTGGGACTCGCTGATTTTACTTTTACTTTTTAAGTATATCAAATAATTTTAAAGCGAAACGAAGAATTTTTGCAAAAAAGTATAATTTTTTTTGGTGCAAAAATAGTCCTACGCAAAAAAGAGAATTTTTTTCTTAAATAACATAGGCCTGCGATGAAAAAAATACAAGGGGTCTGAGAGCTGAACTTGGCTTGGTATTTCTTGGTGCTGAAATGAGAAACAATAATGAAAATTTTTTATCACGTCGTGTTTTCTTGAAAAATTCAATTTCACTGGAATTTGTATGAATATTTATCATAAAAAATTTTCGTTTCTGAATTTCTTGCCTGACTTTGACTAAATATATAAAAGTACCAGTCTATGACATCTTCCTATCACCGTCCCTCTCTCTATCACTATCTCTCTCTACCAATAGCTTCGCGAGAATTCTTATCTAGATTCGCTGACCTCTCAGGAACACAAGCAAGCGTAAAAGGGAGTCATTTTTTGGATAAATTTTTAATGTCTTCTTTTTTCTCTTTGCGTTTCATGAAACATGGCTTCGAGTTCGAGACATTGTGAAAATTTCTCAGATGACTTCTGTTATNTTGTTTGACAAGGTCGGGCATAAACATAATTTTAGTAAAAAATGTACTAGGTACAAATATATTTAGTAAAAAATGTATTAAGACAAAAATGTATTATTAGTGAGTTCAAAATAAAAATTTAAAAACGTAATAACAAAATCCGAAATTTTTCATTTTAAATTTTTTAAATAAATGCATAAAATTCGAAAAGGAATGAAAATAACTTGCTAATTGATATTTTTATTCATTTTGCAAAATAATTGCATTTCGAAAGTGGTGTCACTGAGTCTGCTGCGAGAATTTCTCAGCACGTGCTTCCACGCTAATAAGCGCTCCACGGGAGGTCAAGATATTTAGACACGAAGTTAGCTGTGAATGCATATATTGCACACTAATTTTATAAATTAAAAAAACATAAGCATTTTTTTAAAATTTATTTATTTTTTTTTATTTTATTTTTTTAGAAAGCTTGCCGAGTTTTAGAAAAAAGTAACGATTTCATTCGACATTTCCGTTACAAATACTTGTACTTTTTCCCTAAAAAAGTAACGAAAGTACAGGTAAAAGTACTTAATTTAAAAAGTAACGAAGTACAAGTAAAGGTACGTACTTTTTACTTGTACCGGTGGTACAAGTAACGAAAGTATAAGTACTGCCATATATGGTACTTAATGATCTGACGATAAAATCTGGGCCTTTCGAAAGAAACATTTGGATTGTTAGACTCCAGACTGAAAGGAAAAAAACTTATTGACCAAAGGAACATCTTTTTATTGGTTCAGGAATCGAGAAAAGAAATTTATTAAGTATTTCGATGAAGAGAAGAGCTTGGTCTATTGTTCAGATGTGCTTGGATTGACGAGCAAATTTAATGTCATCTACGATAAAGATGAGTGGAGACTGCTATAGATTCATTCAAAAGAAGCCTCAAAGCTGTCCTTCTTCACTATGGGAGCCAGTATGCATCTGTACCAGTTGGACACTTGGAATATTTTAAAGAATGCTATGAAAATCTGGCTCTCTTTCTGGACAAAATAAAATATATCGCACACACACAGTTGAACCGGTAATTTGAAAGTTATTTCCATGCTTTTAGGTCAACCAGGTGGATTTAGAAATTTTCCCATATTTCATTTGTGAATGGGACAGCCGTGACAAGTCTCAATATTGGGTCAAAAAGAATGGTCGAAAAGAGAAAAACTTGACCCGGGCACCAAGAACGGTATTTGAAACAGCTTGAATGATCCAAAAAAAAGTATTGTTTACCTCCGCTACATTTAAATTTATGTGTAATGAAGCATTTGTCAAGGCTGTTCCAAAAGATGGTGATTGTTTCAAATACCTATGCGAAAAGTTTCCTGGTTTTTCCCAAGCCAAGTTGAAAGGGGAACCTTTATTGGTCCAGATATCCACAAACTCATGAAAGATAAAGATTTTGAGACTAACATGACAACAAAGGAAATCCAAGGGTTGCCTTCAAAGATGTCGCCAGTAAATTTCTGGGTAACTAATAGGATCCTGACTATAAAGCGATTATAATGAAAATGCTTGACAAATTTAAAACTTTGATTTGCTCCATGAGTGTGAAAATGCATTTCCTTCACTCGCATGTGGACTTTCCCCCAAAAAATTTAGGAGCAGTCAGCGAAGAATAAGGGGAAAGGTTCCATCAAGATATCAGAGATATGGAGCTTAAATATCAAGGAAGATGGGACAAGAACATGCTTGCCGACTACTGTTGGATGATAGCACGAGATAGACCAGAGATTAAGCATAAAAGAAGATCATTAAAAATAAGTTTCAGAGGAAAACGAGTATGTACTTAAGTAGAAACTTTTTTCTTTTGTTTGTTTTGTTTTTGGCTTCAAACTTACGTGTACACATATTGCTATTCTTGGTCAATTGTTAATTTTACGTGGGCTATTTTAATAAAAATAAATTAAAATGGTATGTTGGTGCTTTTCTTCTGGAAACTGATGTAAAAAGTTTAAACACAAGGAACTTATTGTTTCTCTCTCGACCAGACGTGACTTGTATGATCCGGCAATAGTATTTGTTATTTATTTTTAACCAATAAAAATTAGTCGATCACTCAAAAATCAATTTATTTTCACAAGATTAAATTTAACATGTATCAAAATGAATGAAAACGACAGTTACCAGATAGTACATGCAAAATTGTTTGAGGGAATTCTTTTCCAAATAGGATTTTAGTACAAAAATTAATAAAAATTTTTAAAAAAAGTCATACGTGGTTGGGGAAAATGAATTTTACTTTCGAAATTAGCACATCAAATAATATAAATCAACAATAACTTATCTTGTATTTTTCAAAAATTTCAATTTCGCAGACTTGTATAATTATTTATTAATTTTCATTATTTTACTTAACGACAGTCAAACAGCTTGTGACAGTATAAAATTTCTTTTAACCAGTTTTCGTATTTTTTTATTTTTCAGTAGCTTGCAAGATTATCAAGTCTCCTGAATTTCAGTTATTTAAAAACAATGTACAGATAAAACTCTTAATAGCCTTATTGAAACATCTTATTTTTGCTTATAATTGCCTCATTCAACATAGCCTTATTTAATCATCTTGTTTTTGCTTATAATTGCCTGATTTAAAATAGCCCAATTTAAACCTCTAGTTAAACTGAAATCACACATTTAAACAATTGGAAAATGCACGGCTTTACATAGCCCAAAATTCATTAACTCGCTTCTAGCCCTTCATCTTAAAATTCAACACAGCCAAATTCAAGCTGAGCAAAAATTATAGCCGGTATTGTTCTCTAGGCATACTAACTATACCTTTTTTATGGTTCACGACATAGCAAAAAAAATCATAGTCAAATTGCAATCTAGTACTGATCATTGTATGTTGGAATCAAAATTCTAATTCAGTTGGAAAAAAATATCTGCGTGCGCTTCTGCGCTTTATTTTATAATTAAAATAGTCAAATACATTAATTAAAGAACATGTTAATAGGTCCTCAGCCAATGAAGATAGAGTCATAATAATAAAAATCTGAACATAGAATTGAATGTCATTCGGGTCATTTTTACTTTACGCTTTGTGCGTTTTTCAATTACTTTATCGTTTAGCCACACTTCTTGCGATACAATTCTTAAACATTTTTCGCTATTTTTCTCTGATAATTTTATACAGTATAAAAATGTGACAAATGTGAATAAAGGATTTAAAAATATTAATTCCATTTACTTAAATAAGAAAAATATTTGCATAAATAGCGACTAGATTTAGTTTTTATTAGATAATGCAACAGAAATATTCATTTTATGAATCAAAGAGTATTTTTCGAATTTTTATTTTCCATTTTCTTTCCACCATTATTAATAAACTGAATTCCATTAATAATAATAAGCTAAGATAAGTGGCTAATTGAAAATTATAATGGGAAAATCAACATATGGAATAATAATAGAATTTACAGCGGTAATTCCGAAATAAACAATGAATTAAAAATGATGGGAATAAAAAAAAAATTCCAAGAAATGCATCTATATTTTTATGTTTCGGCTGCTTTTACGCAAACTATGAATATTTATTATAAGTTTTTAATTCTATAATGAATTGATTTTTGCTTTTTGTTTCGGTTTGTGCGTCTATGAGAGTAAATGCATAGAAATGTTATTTAATTTTGACTAAATTTAAGAAATTTTGACTACTTGCATAGGGCGATTTGATTATAGTTTTGATAAAAATTTTGGAATGAATAATCTTCGAGGCGTTTTGAAAGTTTCAAATATCCTTCAAATATTGTGTTACTTTCAAACTTTTTTTTTACATTTCTTTAACTTTGCATGGTTTAAATTAAACTAAAAGATAGTCCAATTAAACATCTTAAGGTGTTAGTGAATTTGAATCACATTATGGTTCAAAGTATATGGTTCAAAAATAAAGACAACTTCTCTCCAAAAGTACTAAACAGAAACATTTTCTATGTTTCACTACACAAAATATCAAACGTTGTTCCAACTGATCTTAGCTTTCAAACTGTGGCACTGATAGGCATTTTTTAGGCTAGAATACATGATTTTATGACTAATAAAGCTAATTTTATGACAAACGATTTTATGACCAATCAACTATGACTAATCATTTATCCAGTGTGTTTGTATAAAGACAACTATAATTAAATTATTATAGTCATTGCGGTACAATCGTTATATAACTGACTGAGTTCCACTTATTGTTGTGTCGTGAAGCTCAATCAGCATCATATTAGTGTGTAGGGGGGAGTGGGGTCAATTGAAACAGGGTACGATTGTAACACAGCAAAAATTTCGAGTGTCAGGTTCTAGATTTGGTTTCTAGGTGGCGCACAAGGTGTGTTTAATAAATCTACATGTACACCCCTGCTGGCAATCATTTTTATGTACTTTTGAAAGAGTTACATCACAAAAGATATTTTCACGCTACGTAAGTACTTTTTTTGGTATTAGAATATTATATTGTAACAAAGTAATTTTGTTTATACAAATAAAAATTATTAACCGAATATGTAAGTGGACACCTTAATTAACATTTCAATAAAAAAAATTAGTTTTGTTAATAAACTAACATTGTTTTAAGCAAATGAAGCTGAAATGCCGTCTTGGGGACGATTGTAACAATAAGTAAAGGGACGATTGTAACAGCTGAAAATAAATAATCTTATGTTTATAAACCATTATTTAACTCTTTAAGAACCACCAATAGTTTCCTGTATCACTTATACTATGTTGCATGTGCATTATTTTATTTGTCACATTTCACAGCATAAATTAAAATTTTTAACCCCTTAACGTTAAAAGTATAACCCTTTTGGTCTCTGCTCATCATTATTTTTACTCCTAAAATCAATATTAATCAATAAAAAATAATTGATCAATAAAAAATATATCACAACTATGATAATATGTATAATTAACTATGTTTTAGTTGAATTTATGAACTGTTACAATTGACCCCGTAAGTGGGGACAATTGTAACAAGTGCACGACTGTCAAAAATTGTTAATAACTAATATAATAACATTTAAAATAAGGTATTTTTTTTTTTTTCTAGTAGAGGATAGTCTACTTTACTCGTCTGTCAATTAATACTAATAATATATTGGATTTTTTATTAGTTAAAAATAGTTAAGTAAAAAATGTTACGATTGACCCCATTCTCCCCTACTAGCTAGTCTGGCAAAAAATGTGGGTGGTATTAAAGTGTTAACCAGTGATCACATTGCAACCCTTAAGATAGTAAAAATAAGCTTGATGGTATGCTGTAGCTTTGAGGTGGTAATTTATAAAGACTAATTACTTGTGTTTTTTTTATGTTATGAATCAGTATTTCTGAGTTTTTTTAATTCAAAAATGCTCAATTTAAAACCACATTTCAATAAAGTACATAACAGAAGTTTGTACACTTACCTATCTAGGCCAACAACTGTCAATGTGTAAACAGATACAGAAACGGACGCGTGTTGTACAAATTGTACAACCGGGCAAAACTCAGGTAGAAATATCCAACGACCAAGAACAAAGTCCGTGTATGTAAATGGTATGGAAAATACGGCCATAGTGACGTCTGACAGAGCCAAGTTAACTAGAAATAGTCTGATAGAGCGTCGCTTTCCTAATAGAAGTACAGCTATGGCTGCAGCGTTACCACCCAAGGAGGCTAGAGCTGTACAGCTGTAAAGAATAACAAGAAAGAGCTGTACACCTGGGCCCATAGCTTCCAAAGATGAGTAGAGCTCATCTGCATCAAGGTAGGAGAAGTTAGATACGTTGGAATCCATGTTAGAAAGTCTGAAAGTAAAACTTTTTTCAGTTTTGATAATTTTAACTTCACATAAAACCATCACAAAACTATACAAATATCAGTGTGTCTAAAACTAGTAAATATTAATATTGAAGTTCAAGAAAAGAATTGATTGCTTACGCTACATATTGTTGCTTGGAAACTGACTTTCTAAAAAATAGGTGAAGCACAATTTTTTATTTTTTGAAGGAAATATAGAAACAATTCCACGAAAAAATTTGGATTTTACCATAAATGACAAGCTTAGAAAGTGCGGTTTTCAAGCAAAAGTGAAATCTCTATTTAGGACCAATTTTGCAGTTTCAATAGATGACAAAGTTGGAGCTATTTATTATTTTTGTATCCTATCATGAACGAATTAAAAATAGCATGACATAAACTGTACTATAAACGATAAATAAATGTACTACGCCATTGAAGTGTGTTAATTTACTAATAAGAAAAGCAAGAAAAAAAACATTGAAAATAGTTTGATTGCTAAAAGATTCTTTGTTGCTATTAACAGCACTGTAATCAAATTATGGTAAAAAGCATTAGCACCATCAGTGAAGCATTCCATTTTCCGTAGCATTCCATTAAAATAAATTTTTTACTTAAAAATTTCTTTAAATACAGTGTTTCAATTTATTAATTACAGCAGTATTTAATTACAGTAAATACTGCTGTAAAAATGTTGGTAAATAGGATTTTTGATCCGTAAAGTTTTCAGATGGAAATGGTTTCAACGGCAAAATGTACTGTCACTCCAAATGCTTGTAAATTTATCGTAATTGATCCGAATTTTCTTACAGAGTGTGTAATAAACATCTTATTAATCTTGTTTTTATTTTGATGCTTCCTCTAACAATGAACCTGATTTTAAAGTTTTTAATTTGATCTTTCTCAATAGTGTTACGTTGAGTTTTGATAGTGAGATAGTTTTTTTTCTTCTCACGCTTAAATATTAATCAACTACGCATCAACTTTTTAACTTATTTCCTCCCTTCAGTTTTGAGAAAGTTTCAAAAAATATGAATTAAAATTAATAGTTTTATTAACCATTGTGTATAAGTAAGAAAAACGTTTATATACCTTTCTAAAACCTAACATAATGTATTCGAAATCTATCGTTTCAGGAAATTTTTTTACGTGTATGAATATTTCGAAATAAAATATTCAATTGAAATGATGAAATATTACTTATTATATTAACAAGCGCATTTAAAAAAGTGTAAATGTTTGACTTAAAACTTATAAAATAATTACAATATCATAGGCTAATATTTACACAAGATTATAGCACAAAAATTTTTCTAATATGATAATCAGACTTAAGAATTTAATTAGCTATAGAGAGAAACAATGCGAATGTCAAACTTATAAAATAGTTACATTGTTTGTTTAAACATGTTCGTAGAAAACTAAATAAAAGTAAAGAAAATATTTTAGGATTCTTGTAAAAATGTTTTCTCAAACAATTTAAGTTTTCATTTCTCGATAAGAGCTAATTAATTAAGAACACATTAATCTCTCCTCTCACTCTTTGCAAAGTAATAATAGAAATAACTTGAAAATGGAGAATTTATAAAATTTATTAGACAGTCAATTCAAATGTGAGCCATTTCTGAATTTTGGTACTTTAATTTTCGACGTACAAATATGATATGCAAATATATTTGTTTATTAGTCAGCTATAGTGTCACAGAAAGTGAGTTAAGTTTGAAAAAAAGAAAAAAATTGAATATTCGATTATGTAGCATTTGCTAATGCTAAAAAACGATTTTAGTGTGCATTTTTTGTTACGGCGTAGGATTACAGATATTTATAAAAGTCTGTTTTCTTCTTATAAACCCTCTTTGATCTCATCTGGGTTAGTTGTAAGAAATTTGAGAAAATAAACAAAACAAATGAATTTTAAATTATTAATGCAAAAAAATACGAAAAAATAAATTGTCTATAGGACTACAAAAGTACGTGATGAATTAAAGTGCTACGTTGTTGTATTCCAAACGCACCACCTCGAAACCGAATTTATTTTTCTGCGTGATTATTTTCAATAATATTATCTATTTCAAAATAATATTTTGTTCAAGATTTTCTAAATTAAATTGCACTTAAAATAAATTTCCAAAAAAACAATATTTTATAAATCGTAAATTGCAGAGAATTTAAAGTTAACATGCACTTTTTTTCAATTTTCGCACATTTCTACTTGAATAAATTGTTGATAATATTTGATAGCTACTCCTCCCTGCAAAATATTTCATGGCTTGGTAACCGCGAAATTACTCACAGGAAAAGAATTGTATACAATGTTTATAAGAGTAGAAAATGAAGACTTGAATTTTTGAAACTGAAAGCCCTACAGTAAATATTTACCGTAAAAAAAATAAACTTGTAGACAAAATGAGCAGTAGAGAATTGAGAATATTAGCGAAGTAATTATAGATCGGTGGAATGAGATGTTTGTGAATTGATCATCGCTGTGAGCAGAGGTGCTAAAGGAAGTAATTGTGTCGGCGATTTGATCTGTCAGTCGATCGATTGTCTGCGGTATGATTATCGAATCTTAGAAAATTCGCTAGCATTATGCGGCCAAATGCTACGAGATTCAAATAAAGATTATGTTAAATCAATAATCAATTCTTGAAGCATGTGCATCAGAAAAATAGTTAAGTTCTCCGGTCATATCCAGTCTCTAGATAAGTGTGTTAAAATGTGTAAATATGATGCTTTTGATGAATACATTCGAGCACCACTAAGTGCACGCTAGTTCAACCTCTTTTCTTCAAAAAATCCAGATTTTAAACATGTAGTTGGCATGAAAAAGAAACTTAATAATCTAGAATCCTAGGACATTGAAATTTTTTGTAATTGGATATGAATATAAGGTAAATACCAGACCAAAATATTAAATGATTGGTTGGGTAGAGTGTAAGTGGAACTAGATATGCACGTGTTCATCTTCGCATGTGAATTCCAGTATGGTTTCGTCCTAAAATAATGAGAGATATGCTTTGAAAATTACAAAAAATAATATATTAGTTTATGTTCTTTTTTTCTCTTCAAATGCAAGAAATAAAAATTATCAATAAAAATTATCAAAAAAATGTCATTTATCTAGGATATTCATCAAACAAGAATAAGAAACTAAAGCGTGCTATTTTCAAAAGTCTTAGCAAGCTTAAAAAAATTTAAAAGACGAATTTTTATTATTTTAAGTACTATGAGAAGTATTAATCGATTTTGAAATTATTATGCTAATTTCATTTTTATTAAATTGGCAACTTTTCAGCACTAAGTGCAGCAAAATTTAAAAGTTCATTTTTTTTGGCCGCCCACTTTACTCGTGGGCCCAGTTCTTAACAATAATAGTTAGTTAATGAGCCATAATGATTTTTTTTTGGTATATTGTCGATTTGATATATTGAGTATTTAAAAGTACCTAGCACTTTAAATGAAATAAATTTTGTAATATATGAAGTAAAATAAATCTTTAAATCCTATTTCGAAATGAAAACTAATTTTAAAAGCGCTAAATTAAAACTAATTTTAAATCTTTTTATATTTAACCTCTAGATGTAAGTGGTAGTGCAATTTTATTTGAATCATGTAATCAATTAATCGCATTCATCATTTCTGAGGCAATGAAACCAACTATCACTTCCAGAAAAGCATTATTCTCTATTGTTAGTATTGTTATTATTATTTTTCACGATAATAAGCATTTGTTTATTACTGTTATGAGGGTAAATCTTGAAGTCGAAGTTGAGTAAAATAATATATATATATATATATATATATATATACAGGGTGTCTCAGTTAAGCGTTTCAAAACTTCTAAGAGGGGTAGGGGGCATCCTGACGACTCGAAATCATATAGCAATGTGGGGTCGGAAATGCTTTCCTGAAGCGGTGAC
>NC_092208.1:26009979-26032950 GCF_043381705.1 Parasteatoda tepidariorum | reverse complement strand
ATATATATATATATATGTTAACTCTTCTTCTTTTCCCTCTGCTGTCAAACATGTCTTGTTGATAATTGCACCTTCTTTTTTGTAATGTCATCTAACAGATTAGAATGCAGATGTTTGACTTCACGTGTGCATTTTTATTTTTAACTGAAGTTAAAAAGCCGACCTTATTCTGAGTCTGCAAAAATCAATGTTAAACTGTGAATCCTCGTAATTTTGAATCCAGAACCATGATGACTCAGGGGATAGAGTGTTCGCCTTCCAATGCAGTCAACCGGGTTCGAATCCCAACGATGGTTGATCGATGCGAATTCCGCTCCCGGCTTGCATCAACCACAGTGCTGACATGAAATATCCTCAGTGATAAACGGATCATGGGTAAGAGTCCTCTTTCGTCAGGCTAGCCATGGAAGGTTCATTTGGTCGTCCTCTCCATATAACGCAAATGTGGGCTAGTCCCGTTAAAAAGTTCTCCACGGAGTCAATTTTCTCCTTGTACTTGATTCAAGAGTTCCCTTGCTGTCTGGATTGGGTTCAAAATTACAAGGGTATGTACTACATTAATAGTCGTAATAAATCCATTAAGAACATTAATAGTCGTAATAAATCCAAAAATTAGGCCTGCTGTTCAACAACGGTAATAAAATAAAATAAAATTTTGAACCCAATCCAAAAGATAAAAAAAATTCTTGGATCAAATATTGGAACAAACTAGCCTTTGTTTACGACTTTTTGATGCAATTAACCCGTATTTGAGTTACATGGTGAAGAAAACCTCGAAAACCTCAAATAGTCAGATTTCAAGGAGATTCTGACTAATGATCCGTCTACAACTGAAGGTATTTTATGCCAGCAATAGAGTAAGTAAGACCTACGAACAGAATTTGTTTACACCATCCACTGTTTGGTTTCGAACTAGCTACACATCATTGGAAGGCGAACGCTCCTTCCCCTGAGCCCCCGTGACTTTATATGTGTATTTGCTGACCTCATATGAGTCATAGTTTTTTGCTTTCATTTTTGATGAGAATTTTAAAACATAAGAATTTTAAGATATAGTCGAACTGGCTGTGAGTTCAGAGAATATAGCAAATGATTTTCTTTTTGAAAAAAAAAGTTTTAGAATTTAATTTTCTCTTATAAACACTTCTTTAGATACTATAATTTCAAATTAAAATTTAAGTTCGGATTTTAAGAAGTTGAAGTATTGTTGGCATAACGCCATGTTTGATTGAAATACTTTTATCTCGAATAAAAAGTTCAAATTTGCAAGAAAATTGAAAGAAGAAGAAAATTGAAAGAAATTTGCAAACATGCAATAAATATTTATACCTTTTTGTGTAGCGTGAAATTGAAAGTGACATTTTCCCATGAATAGCTTTTTGACGAGATTAGTTCTGATCATATACATACCACCAGGGATAATATATTTCTAACTTTTACGAAGTTTTTTTCTTCATAATTTTAACACACTGAGAAAAAGAGTGTGATCAAAACTACCATAATGTTGTAAAATATACAGTGTTTTTGATTTTATGGGAACACCAAAAAGCTCGGTAGGAAAGGACTTGGCAATTATTTTGGTAAAATAATATTAAAATATGCTTTTATTATGTGTGAAAATTGTGCTAAATTTGATAATTTTATCCTGATACTTTAGGGCATGGAATAAAAACATTTTATTTGGTTAAATTTACTTTTCAGTTTTTTACTATAACTATAAGTATACTTATGTATATCTATCTTATATATATATACTAGTTAAATAACCATTCTTCGCATGGGGTGTATAAAAAATAAGTAAACAATAAATAAATCAGTACTGAGAAATACTAAGTAATCCAACTCAAAGCTGAAAAGTCTACAACAACACAGTTAAAGAGCGTAATGGAAGAACCAGGTAAGGGCAATTTTTAGGGGAATTAATGAATCAGAGAAAATAATAAAAAGTGGTTCTATCAATATCGGTATGTTTCATGTAACAGAACTGCCTTTGCCTTAACTTTAATCTTAACATAAAACTAATCCCGATCAGTTTTTATCTTCCTTGCATGATTTTTATTTCAAAGTAGGCAGTGATAAATAAAATAAAGCAAAAGAATTATTAGTCCCGCCTTCTATTAAATTGGTAATAAAGTAGTTAAGATGCAACTTTTTTTTGTTCTGAAAATGTCACGTACCTGGTTAAAGTTTTTCACTTAATGTAGGCAAAATAATCTCTTTTTTTTTTACTTAAGCTTGTTTACTGCTCTTTTCGGTGGCTTACGTTAAGTAAGCAAAACTTCAAAAAAGTAGTTCATCCCAATAAAATAAAGATAAAATGTACTTAGAATCATTTGGCATGATGCTACGTCTCGCGGTCAACTCATAATAGTCAATATTTACCATCATCACGTAATTTTCTTCTTTACATATGACTTTATAAGACGGTAACACATTTATTTCCTACGTATTGATATTAAAAACTGTTCTCATCAGTGCTGTTTTAAAAATCACCAAATATCTCAATATAATATTTTACACCTATAATAATATATTTGGTACTTACATAATCCTTCAGCATTTGAGTTTTGTGAAAAATATATTTGTCAATGACAGCCAACTAAAGTCTAATTTTTCCTTACAAAAATAGAATTCCAACTAAAACTTGATAAGAACTTTGGAGCAAGACCATTTCTGTATCTGACTTTTAATTTACTGTTGAAATATGGTAATTAGTGGTGGAACAAAGTTCGTTTAATTTTAATTCATTAAAACATTAATACGCTATCTTTGCTACCACTAAAAAATATTTTCCGAATCTATGGAAAACCCGTTGTAAATTCTTATCAAAACTGTACCAAATATCATTACCGTCAGTAAAATTTCCAAGTAATATTTTTTCCTTTAACTTTGTTTTTTAGCACATAGCTTATTTTATTTCATTTCAATGAATAAATCTTATAAATATTGATAAATCATTTGCGTCAGTAATAATATGGCGATTTTATACTGCTCACCAAAATAAATAAGTATTTTTTCTCCAATATTTTTGCTTTTTAGTAAAAAGTTTTTTTAATATCAATTAATATGCAACCAACATTAATTAAGCATCATTGTTGTCTATGAAAGTATGAAAATTTTGTATGCTTCTTCTAGACAAATAAATATCTTTTTTTTTCATTACTCTTGCTTTCTAGTGCAAATTTTATTTCTTTTATTTCAATATCACTTAAATTAACATTGTTGTCAATATTAAAATGGAGATTTATTACTTTTTTTCCAAGCATATAAGCACCACATCCCCATTAATTTTGCCTTAAATACATAAATATTTATTTTCAATTCTAAATAAAGGAGAAGCATGTATTATATCAGACAACTTTAAAAGCATTAATTTGGTGACGTTAGACAGAGCGTTCTATCACGTAATGTTGTTCAATTAATTTATCTGGCATAGAAAATATTAAATAATTATATTTTTAAATACGTGCAACAAACTGCTTTTTGATCAAATAAAGCTATAAACTAGACGTTATCAATCACTGATGTTATCTTTAAAATATGTGAAAAATTGAATCATCTATAGTAAAATTTGAAGAAATTGCTAACGTTTAACTAGACAGAAAATTCCATTTCGTTTTTCGCTCATCCCGCTTGAACTTTTTGTCGCAGAATGTTCTAATGTCGACAGCGACCTTCTTCGAGCTTTGAACTGTCTATTTGCGCCTAATTGCACCGCGTTAGGCTGGATGGGTTAGAAGTCTATAAAGCAGGCATAAATCCACAGACAGGCCTTCATTTTTATATATATATATTATTAAATACAAGAAAACACGAAGAAAGTTAAGAAAAACAATAAGTTTCATTTATTTCGCTTAAACTGCAAGTAAACAGAACTCATTAGATAAGTTCAAAATGAAGATAAAACAAAGAAAAATTATAGACATATGAAAAAAAAAGTTGGGGAAATAATAAGNTATATATATATATATATGTGTGTGTGTGTGTGTGTGATTTCTGAAATATCTATGGATCTTTGCAAACTGCCGATTTATAATATGTGACGAAATATATTGTGAGGCAATACTTGGTAATTTACCATAGAACATGGTACATCCATTTATTCAATTAAACTGACTCTCCAATTTTATATATTTTACCAAATGTGTGGTAATAAGAATTATAACTTTTAAAACCAGAGTTTCCGTTAATCTTTTATCATATGGAATGAACAACATGAATTTTCTGTATGAATGGAAAAATTTCCATATGAATACTGTATATTTTGGGTTTTGTTGCCAGACTAGTTCTTATTATTTTTTTTAACAGAAATCTGTTTATTATTCAGTAAGTAAATTTACCAGCATTTATTTCCATTAAAATATATAAGTTATCCAAAATTTTGAATAATTATATTTTTTATATGCCTTTGCATCCCGTAAGCAGCTATGCAATAATCTTTTACATAAATAAAATTACTACCATTCGGCCCATTCTCCAAAGCACATTAATTAAGAGTTAATTCCATTAAGACAACTAATTGGCTAATAAGTTGTTTCATTTCGAGGTAATTGTTTAAAAGCATTCTTGAAAGTTAAATTATACGCTTTCAATCTTTATTTAGTTTCATTGAACTTTTTTTTGTTTAAAACTCGAATCAAAGTATCAATATTAAATAACTATATTGTAAGAAATATTTAAATATTCTGCTCGTTTTATACACCAGACCCTTGGCTAATAGAATTTTGTTAAAATACGGAAAAGTAACTTCAAATTTTGCATAATTAAATTTTAAAAGAAACAGCTGCTCTCATGCTTTATTATGGGCTATAATAGTATGATTTAGTATTATATTAACAGTAATAATATAATAAAAATTTTCTACTTTAACCAGCCTTTTATTATTTTTTTCCGAATTAATCTGCACGGAGTAAAAATCTCTGCTGAAATTACCATAGTGACATTTTTAGTAAAAAAAAAAATTATAATTATGCTAATAAAATCAAAATATATGGTATTCACATAACTTATTTAGCAATTTTTTTCAATTTTTATGGTAACAGTTAACCGGATATTCTGGTTTTTAAAACTATAGTTTTTATTACCACACATTTAATAAAACATACAAAACTAAAGAATAAATTTATCCAAGCAAATGGTTTTTATGCCATTCTTTAAAAACCTCGTGATGAATTCACACAATAAACGGAGTTTTATGCACTTTCCAAATTCTTTCACTTTACATATAACCTTATTTTATAAAGTTTATCTTATCAAAATCCTTACCAAAGTGCTTCGATAAAAATTACCATGCTTTTTGGTGATTCCATAGAGTCAGAATATCTGTACATTTCACCATACCCCAGTAATTTTGAGCATATTTTTTTCTCTGATTAATATTTTGTGTTAGTTTTCTGAATTTTGACCTATTTCTATTACCACGGGAGTTGGTGAGTAAAACGAGAAGGGGGTTAATTCTTCTCAGTTTGGCTCAAAACTATCTCGAAGCTAAGACCCTCTAAATGGAAGTTTTCTGAAGCAGTTTATCACTCAATTGTTTGTATTAACTGCATTACGTCTTAATGAATGTATTTTAGAGAATCGATCATACCGTTGTGATTTGATTTGTGCAAAAAAACATTATTTTGTTGTTGCTTGCGAGAAAAAGAAGCATAGAAATTGATTTAATTACTAAGTTTGGGTAATTTTAATTTTTGTAATTGATTTAATCATTAAGTTTGGATACTTTTCAGTTTGAAAATAAACGGCGTTTCAGTTCAACTTCCTGCATCAGCTTATGATAAATTGTTTGTTTCTGACGATTTCATGCCACTCTACTAATATGTCACTTATTGAACGACAACTTCAATTAGCTGTCAATGAAATTTTAGCAATGGCTGCAGAAAATGGTTTTACATTATCTACTCAATGAACTCACTGTGTGCATTTTTCCGCAAACGTGGTCTTCATCCGCATCCTGAAATCATTCTAAATAATTGCGTTATACCTGATGTTGCTGAAGCAAAATTCTTGGGAATGATATTTGATTCATAAACTCACATTTAAACCTCACATAAATTACGCTAGGAAAATGTCTAATTTATTAAATATTTCGAAAGTTCTAACAAAATGTTCTTTGGGAGCAGACATGGACGCAGTGATTAAAATATATCGTGCTGTTATACGTTCAAAACTTGACTATGGCATTCCCGTATATTCATCAGCTCGTTCATCTGTTTTAAAATATCTCGACACAATCCATCATCAAGGTCTTAGAATATCGTTGAGGGCATTTCGAACTCCGCCAGTTGAGAGTCTGCATGCGTTATGTTCCAAACCATCTCTTCATTTCCGTCGCTCTACACTTTCTTTATTACTTAAATGCGGATTATTATTTTAAAATAAAAGGAAATCCACATCATTATATTTAAATGCCATCAATCTCTAGTTTATCATTCACTTCTCTTCATGTACATCTTACATCCCTTCATTTGGGATAAAAATAATAAATATTTCAAATAATTTCAACATTTTCAATTTCGTAGTTCTTACTAATATCGAGATTATCGCATCTAGAATTGACACCTCGATGTGTGTCTTAGATATTGTTTATAATTCCAAGAAATCAGACGCCAGCCTCAGTGTTTTTATCCAAACATTTTATGAACATCGTAATAACTATAATGATTTTTACTATTGGTTTAAAACATGATAGTTGGCTGTAGTGCAGTTTGAAAATCGGAATTTTGCTATAACCGAACAATTGAATCTAGACTCATCAATTTTTACTGCGAAATGCTACACTATTTTTCTAGCTCTTAATTTTATGTCTGACCAAACTTACTGCAAGTGGATGATTTATACTGACTAGCGTAGTTTAATATCAAGTGTTCTTCACATCAGGAGAAACCCCATGCTATGTAAAATCCAAAGTTTCTTTGCAGAATTGTGTGATGAAGGGTTCCATATCTACATTTATTGGATGCCATCTCATGTTGGCATAAGCCGGAATGACCTTGTTGATCTTACTGCTAAAACCACTCAAAATGTAAGCAATAATCTTATAACAACTCTTGATTTTAAACGAATATATAAATCCGCACCATAATGGGCTTGGAAAAAACATTGGAATAAGCAAATTAATAATGAAGTAAGTGAAATTTATATACAGTTTGATCGCAAAACCCAAGTTATAATCAATAGACCTCATATTGGTCATTCATGATTTACCCATATGCATTTACTAAAAACTGAACATAGTTGTTTTCTATGTCGTATTGACATTACTATTAAACATATTTTAACTGACTACGAGCGATTCAAACATTTGAGGAACATACTTTTCGGCAGCTTTTATCCTAATCTTCAATCTTCGCCCTATATTTCACAACCTTTTAAAGTTCATCAAGATTATATGACTTTATTCTTTAATTTAAGAAAAAAATATATCAGTTTGACCTAGATTTTAACTTAGTGACTCAGTGATTAAGATAACGTAAAATTACATATATTTGTAATCAATATTAAAATTGTAATGAAAATGAGATGTATTGACACACTGAGAAAACAGTATGGTTAAAACTACCAAGATATGGTTGAATTTTTCGTGCATCTGACTTTAAGTGAATTCCAAAGATCGAGGTAATTTAATAAAAGAGAATTCTAAAACAATACAAAATTCTACTTCATGAGAAGAAAAGGCTCATCACCTCTAAACTATTAATTTGATAGTTTCTGGATTTGTCTCAATTAATTTAACGAGAAAATTAAATTGAGAAACAGATCTTTTGCTCCCAAATAGTCCCTGGATAACAATGTAAAGTGTATACATTAGTACGTTTCAAACAAGTGCTTTTAACACACAAAAACACTTTCAACTTCTTAAGTATTCATCTTTGTGACTCGTGAATGGCCTCAATCAATTTTACTCAAAAAAATACACATCAAACATATCAAAATCTCACTTGTATGGATAGAAATATCAGAGTTGTAATTAGGTACAAGTATACAAATTTATACTTTTTGTACATAAAACCTTCGTAACTTCTAAAATATAGGCCAGATCACCTCCAGATTACTCTCATACAATTCAGCGTGACAAATTACATCGGAAACAATGCCTCAATTGCATATTTAGAAATAATAACTTCTTCCATTTTAAATCACCCCTTTTTCCTTAAAAAAGAGGAAGCGCACAGAGGAGAGAAGAAGAATTTTCTAGTATCATTTACAGTTTTGCAAAAAAGATTTCTAGGAAAAATGTCTATGGTATTAATTTTACTGAGGAAGGACATTTTTGTTTTGCTTAAATTCTGGACTATAACAAAATTTAACAAATGCAATTTTTTTTAAAAATGCCAGATTTAAAAGTATAGACGTTATGATTAAAAATTATTATTTTAATGGAATTACACTAAAGCGTTAGTTTATTGCTTCATTGAGAAATTTAGCGATAGTATATGTCAAATAACAAATTTGTAAATTTAAGAAACTGGCCTTGCAAAAAATTTGACAAAAGCAAATTAATGTACAGATTTTAAGAAAAAACCACTTCATATCTCTGTTAATCACCTTTCAAACAACTTTTAAAAATTATTTTTAGTTATAGAAATTATTGTTACATTTGAAAATCGCTTTTGAAAAATATATATATATACATTTATATATACATAAAAAATATAATAATTAAAAATATTTTTCTTAAAATCTTGGGTTTTATTTTTTTTAAAAGAATGATATAACCAAATTTTTTTAAAAAGAAAACTTATTGTTATTTAAGTTTATCTGTACAGCATTAAGCATATATTTTATTTTTCTCTAACTACTAAAACTCTTCAAAATATACAGCAAACTCCTTTTTATAATATACATATTTCTTTCTTCCATTGAAAAGAAAATATCTTACAAGAATCCTTTTAAAACGTTACTTCTTAAAAGAATCAAAACTGTATTTAAGAGAACAAAATGTTTTAATAAAATGTTTTAATAAAAAGTTTTAATAAATTATGTGTTGACAACACAATCTAAATTACGGAAGAGCGAAAATATTTCATAAACAATCCAAACTTTTCCTACCTTAGTAACGTATCATTTGCCTAGAGATGATAAAACTGGGAAAAGGGTTCACTGCTTCCAACAAAGCCAGATTCCGGAACTTTTCTGGAATAGATCGGGAACAGGAAGAGAATCCCGAAAGGAACTCCAAGAGAAGGATCCCATCAGGAACTCAAACGCACATGCGCAGTAAAACTCAGCTGGAGGCCAGAATTCAATCTTTGCATTGTTTAACAAATCGGAATTGTCTTTATTTTTCCTTTCAACTAACCACAGGTTGCCATTTTCTCTTAATTAACGAAAGTACGCATTAGATGTAAAGAAAGGAAAACAAAAAAAACATGTTAAAATGTACTTTTCCTGGGATGTAACGTAAAAACGAGCATTAAAAATTACTTCGCGTAAATTAAATTAAACACAATACGGTTATGAACTGTGAAAAGAAAAGAAAACAGGAAAACATTGTTTGAGGAACACTATTGACATTAATTAACAAACATTTCCGCTGCTTTGCTGAAAAGTATCTATTATTATATTTTGTTAGAGGTTCTTTTTTCCCGTTAACGTAGTTATCTTGAGATGCAGCAAAAATGCGATAAAATTAACATGAGATAATAGCTGATTAATAACTTAATTGCTTCAAAAATAAACAAATAAAAAATGACAGTCGACATGCTTCAAGCGTTTCAAAAAAGGCACCTATTTTCAAGACTTGCCAGGCGTGAATGCGAAGAGACAAAAGTAATTCATTTTCATTTTGCTTTTCATCTTCTTTTCTACCTCGGCTACTTTGGTTTCTCTAGTTTTGTTTCTCATCTTTATTTTTATATTTATGTTTTACGTACTTAGAGTTTTTTTTAATGCAAATCACTTTCGTTTTTTTTTCGCTTTCATATTTGGCAAGTCTTGAAAATGGGGTCATATTTTTGAAACGCTAGAGTCATGTCGACTGTTCCTTTCCAACTTGTATATTTTTGTTGTAAGTTTTTAATGATGTCACTTCAGTTTCTCATGCTTATTTATTTAGGATGCGATAATATTTCCCTTAAAAACAAAACAGAATAATCATTCTTTGTAAGCAGTATATAACATTGCTTAATTATCATTATCTTCAGTATTATCATCGTATTAATTTTATTACTACTATATTGTTTTAATAATGTTTCAATCTTTTGTTAATTTAATTTTCACCAGATGCAGCGTAGATACGAATAAAATCAATTATTTCATGCAAACTAATCTAGCTACGATACACAAAAGTACATACCTTACAGAATAAATCCTAAAAACATTGTTCGTTTGTTAAAATGCTATAGACATTAAATAAATTTCAACGTCTTCTAAAAGGTATCATCATCAGCTTAGCTGCAAAATCGTTATAAATAAGATTTTTCAAAAAGGGTATAGGTGGTTTTGATTTCACAGAAAAAGCATCTACGTACGCAGTAAAAATCGTATCCGGATCAAATTACAGTAAAAATTACGGTCAATCAAGCTGCCGGAAATTTTAACCGCAAGATAATAAAAAAAAACTCGAAATGAGTTACTTAAGAAAATGATATATCGTATTATTACAGTAATTTTTACTGTAAAATCACCGAATTACTCAAATTATAATAAATATTAGGGTATTATATTTTGCGGATGATACACCCAAATTGACAGTACTTTATAACATAATTTGATCAAGAATTCTTTACAGTGAACATTTTTTTTTGACCCTCTATAACTTATATAAAATTTAACTTAGAATTCTGTATTATTTAATCGAGTTTAAAGTAATCACAAATATCATTTAACTACTAACAAAACATTATTTAATTACTAACTAGTAATTTTTATCGAAGTGCTTTGTTTATGGTTGTGATGAACTTAACAATAAAATATTGTTTTATAAAGTGTGTTAAAATTTGGTACTCGCAGTTTGGAAAAAGGGTGTGCTATTTTCTATTTTCAGTCAGTGGATTTGAATATTTTTAAAGTGATCAGGAAGTGTTTTGAGAATTATCTTATATTTGATTTATAATATTTCTTTCCAAATTTCTTTCTCTGAATAAAACACGTTATAACGTTCTTGTGAGCAAAAACCTTCTAGACCCCTTGTTATTAATCTGCACTATATTTTTTACCATANCCCCGCTATATATATATATATATATATACAATGTTTTGCAACTAAGTCGTACTGGCTTTCATCTTCCAATGAGGTGAACTGGGTTCGAATCCCAGCTATGATTGATCTTTACGAATACTGCACCCGGTTAACACCAACCAAAGTGCTGACATAAAATATCCTCAGTGGTGGGCTGATGATGTGCTTGGGTCCCTTACCGTGAGGCGAACCATGGAAGTGTTTCGTGGTTTTCCTCTCCATGTAACTCAAATGAGGGTTAGTTCCCTTAAAAAGTCCTCCATGAAGGCAAATTTCTCTCAATACTTAAACCAGGAGTTCCCTTGTCTTCTGGATTGAGTTTAAAATTACAAAGCTACGGAGTTGAACATTGGTAGTCGTAAACCAAAACTTGGTTCTGCTGTACAACGACGGTTATAAAATAAAATAAAATGTTCCATAATTAAAATCTTTAACACGTATTACATTACCTAAGACTGCATAATAAACTGCAAATTAATATTTAAGTGGCAAGGAAACGAATAGGTGTACGAAAACTAACGAATCACTAGTGAAGAAAGCGTAATCAAACAGATTCTTATGTTTCAGTAACGTTTTCGTCTTAGTGTTTGTCTAGATCTTTGTAGTATGTTTCTTTTCTTTACTCAAACACTGATTTGCAATTAGAGAATTTAGAGAATGCACGTTTTCGGTTGCATGAGATTAATCCATGGTATCTTTATCAATAATTAATTAGCATATCCTTATTGTTTAATTATAACCATGAAAATTTAAATCTCTTGCATCAAAAATTAATTTTTTTATTATATTTTAAGCAATAAGTTTTCAATTTATTTCTAATCATTAGATTGAAAGATAACCCTGAAGATTAACGAATTAGAAGCCTGAAGATTAAGAAATCAGATAAATAGATTGAATGATTTTCTTAACCTTTTTTTATTTTTTTGTTGATATGAATATACGATTCTTTATAGCTCTCAGTTAATTATTGATTATCAAGTGACGAAACTAGTAATTAGTAATTTTTATTTTAACTGGGGATCAATACATATCTATAAAAATATAATTATAAATTATATTTAGTTAATTTGTCGAGACAATGTTATGATTTATATTACCAATTTAGAATCATCTTAATTGACAATTTATTGTTTAAAATGAAAAAGTAACTTTAAAATAAACTTTGGAGAAAACTGCTTACTTACTGTTTTTTAATGAAAAAACAAGAAATTTAATCACATGAAAGCTCTCCTCACTAGAAGAAAGGTGTAAAATTTTAGTATTATGCATTACCATTAAATTTTTGAAACACATGCATGAAAACCTTTAATTGAAAAATGTTTGAGGAATTCTTAAATAAAATCTAGAATAAAAAAAATCTTCAAAGTTATTTAGGCATTTTTTTTTAATAATATTTTTTCTAAAAAAAGCAAAAAGCGAAAATAGTATATCTGGAGATGGAAGAAGCAACTACGGCTTATTTTTGAAACTTACGTAATAAAAAGGGCAATAACCTTTATTCGACTTAATATGGCAAATAAAAAACATGAAAAATTTCTATTACATTATTATATGATCCTTGACGGTGACTAAGATACTATTTTAGACGAAGCCCTGTTACGCAATTGCTTCGACGGAAAATCCTTGATGAAACATCACTTTGATTTTAAATTCAATTTTTGTTGACAAAAATCGAATTCATAACTCGTCGAGTGCAGAACTTTGTTAAGTAACAACCTGTCAAAAAACGCGTATAACAAATATTTAATTTAAACCCAATTTTACTCATACAATATTTTCAATAAATTATTATCCGTTTCTTTGATACAATTTTTGATATTCATGCTAAGCAAGGGAGATCTAACGTTTTATGTAAAGAGGAAATCCTTGTACACTTTAGTAGTTTTCTATTTCCATCAGAAATTCTGTTTCACATGAGATTTAAAACGGAAGATGAAGTAATAAGATGACGAAACTCCAAGAGTTTTTTAAAAGAATTTAGAAGTATTTTCAACTTTGAAAATCTAAGTTAAAGTAAAAATTTCTTGAGTAAGACTTTTTTTCTACTTTCTTATGGAAAAGAAAATGAAATACACATATAATAAAGGAAACCTGTAGCCCCTTTTTTTATACAAACGCATTTAAAATGCATCCAGTGAAGCTTTAAATTAAACTAAAACTTTATGGTATATTTGGAATTCCGCATCAATTTGATTTCAAAAATTTTGTCGAATAATCAATAACTAAACGTATTTCTCTTTCACATTTGGGGATTAACCCCTTCTGTGTTGGATTTTCATTTTTTCTTGAATTTCTGACTTAAAAAAGCATTTTTTTAATCTCAGAAAACTAATATATGTTCTATCCTAAGTTTGAAAATACGAAATATTTTCTCAGCAAACAGTTTTTTGCTTAAAATATGTGATGCACCTCCACTGATCTCCAGTTTTCCCTGCAAAGCACCCAAGTTTTATTTTTAAATACGCTAACGCAAACATTGCTTTAAGGAACTTAAGCTAAATATTTGCTTAAAATAAATATTAAAATAAAGTAAAAAAATTTCGGAAAATAAAAATAAATAACCAGTCCTGAGCATCTAAGAGTAAAAATCATATATATCCCAAAACTATCATAACTATTTTGGCATGTTTGGGTAACACTAAAGAAAGCGAAATTACATTAAGTACAAAAGGATTTTGATTTCAATCAAGATGGGAAATCTCACTACAAAAATTGTGTAGACAATGGGACTAGCTGCGCCCTCTCTTAGAAATATTCAGAAATATAGAAATAATCGCTTGATTAAACAGGCGCTTAAGTAGCGACGAATTCAGTCAGTCCGAACAGAGAAGGGGTTAATTTGTAGGACTGCTTGTTAAAGGGAAAAATACTGTGATATGTGAGGGTTACCACGAATAATATTACCTATTTTTTCAGGTTACGAAAATAATCGGCATAGAATTTATAATTATTATCATAACATCATCTTCCAATATGAAATGATGGATGTTGTTGGTCCAAAAGTAAACATTCCACGATGCTTGACCATCGTAGAAGTGAATCAACATTTTCTATAGCGAGATACAAAATTTTGTTGGTTCATCAAAATTAAACTTCTTTTAATGTTTAACCATCATAGTATTTAAGTAGCATTTTCCATAATGGAATGATGGAAGTTTGTAGGCAAATCAAAAACCATAAACACGTAATGGAAAATGATGGTGTGTATCAAATGATGTTGGAGGACCATCATTAACCGCACTGAAACCAAAATAAACCATCAAAAAGTTTTCATAGGACCATAAAGAATTTTGGTTTGGGTAAACATTACATGATGGTTGAACCATTATAATAATAAAATTGTTCCATCACACTTTGATGGTTGTTGTTGGTTCAATATTAATAACCATAATTTGTTGGTGTATCATAAAAATGGCCATGTAATTCTGTCTTAGTTTGATGGTTGTTGGTCCAGGAAAAGAAAACGTAACTTGCTGGTTTTCCATCACAATGATAAAATAACATCTCTCATCTTATTTTGATGGTAGTTGTTGGTAAAAAAGAAAAGCGTAGCATAATAGTTGGACCATCATACTAGTAAAACAACTTGTTCCCTCTTATTTTAATGGTTATTGCTTGTCCATCCATAATAAACATAGCATGATGGTTGAACCATCATAATAAATAAATAACATCTTCAATCATATTTTAATGGCTGTTATTGATCTGAGGGGGAGGAACCCTCTCATATTAAGTTGAGAACAACTAGGACATAAATCAGCAAAACATTTATTAACAACTGAAACATAACAAGATAAAAACAGAAACGTAAAATTAAGTATGAGTGTGTGCACAGAGCAATGTTTGAAGCTTCTTAAATACTGGGGAAAGATACAAGGTTTCCGATCCTGTGTACGTCATCCAGCTGATTCCCTTGGTGACTACGCACCATGTCTGGCACCATAGATCCAACATTAGTGTACACAACTTGTTGGTAAAACATCAAAATGGCCATACGACTTCTTTCATTGTATTTCTATGGTTGTTGTTGCTCCAAAAATAAACTTATAACTTGACCATCATAATGCTAAACAACATCTTCCATCTTATTTTATTTTGATGACTGTTATTGGTCCCACATCAACAAGCTAACAAACATAGCATGGTGGTTGAACCATCATAGTAGTAAAACAGCATGTACGAACCTAATATTTGCAACTCATCCCAGTTTTCTTTTCTGGTTGATACAAGATGATTGTGGAAGCCATGATACTAGAAATAGATATTTGGGTATTTCTTTTGATTTGTTTATGATTTATTCACAGTTTAGAAGAATGTTTGGTCTTATCATTTTACTGAAAAAAAAAACCTTTTATCGACTGATTTTTGTTTTTAAGTAAACAATAATGGCTGATTAAATTAAACTACTGACAGCTTTTTGCTAATTGCTTTCCAACACTCCAATCTTTCTTAATACAGAAAACACCCTAACCATTATATTACCTCTTTTATACTTCCTACTTTGACTTTATTTTTTTCCACTATGTTTTCCAAACTTCCTTTTTATTTAAAAATATTTATTTGATTGATTTTTTTTCTTTTTATTAATGACCAATTGTTTTATATATTCAGAATTAATAAATATTAGGAATTCAGAATTCATATTATTTATTCAGAATTAACAAATTTTATGATTCTAAAATTTTATATTATGATGCCTAAATAAATGTTACAAAATAAAAAACAGTCGTATAAAAATAAAAAAAGCTATTACTTGATATCTGAAGGATATACACAAATAGAAATTGAGGTTACATAAAGCCTGTAATAATTACGCTTATGATTGCCATACACGCTAAGATGTTTTATAATTTCATGTAATATAAGCTTATTCCATTTGAGTAAAAGTTTTCATTAATGTATCTTCTTTATTATCGATCAATAAAGTTTCAAAATCTAATAAATATGATACTTATTTTGTTATAATATAATTTAAAAAAAAAAACTATTGAAAAGAGCTTTACTTACTCTTTTAAGAAAAATTCTAAATGGATATACCGATTGAAAATTATTTTAAACTACATTTTCGGAAAGAAATTGAAATTTCATAATCGAAAATACCATTATTCATTTTTTAGCGTGCTTCTATTAGCAAATTTAATCTGAATACACTAGTTTCCATTTTTCAAAATAAGTTTTCCTTTTTTAATTTATAGATGGGAAGTTATGAGAAATATATATCAGCTTAAATATAATCATAGAAATTCAATGGAAAACTTCTTTGTTGCTAATCATATTGCTGGAAATAATATTAAACATACGAGTTTTCTTTATTCTTTTAAACATCAATTTCATCGCTTTATGCAAAAATTCTTAAATATAACTACAATCTAATATATGCAATTCCATTTCGAAGGGCTTTGCAAAAAAAAAAGTTTAAAACAAAAGTTTAAAGGAGAAGAAAATAGAAACACATGAAAGATTATAAATATTACAATATTGCATAATTTAAAAATAACTGTACATATACTCATTCCATAATTTTTATAATCTTATTTTCTTTTAAATGTTATAAAAATGCTTTTAACAGAAAATGTATAGTGAAATACGTTGAGTATACCGTTATTATTAACATTCGCATTTAAATGACGTAAACAATGTTCAATAAATTAATACGATCACAAGTTAACATTTAAATAAAAAAAATGACGAAAATAAAAGCAAATAATGATAATTGTCGCATGCAGCGAATAATGTATTAACACACCCCTAACCTATTTAATTAAGGAGTAAGGTTTCATCCCCTTCGTGTGTTGATTAAATATATTTAACAGAAATATATTGATTTATTTGTGATAAGTTGGATTCTTTTAAGCTTGTGTAACTGATAAAGAAGCTTTTGTTTTAAATTTCGACCAAAATATGTATAACAATAAAACACATTAAATACAAATAAACCGAATATGCGTTGATAATTAGTCTTAATACACTAAGGGAAAAATACATTAAAAGCTGCCAGAATACGGTAAAATTTACCTTGTTTCTAACTCTATAGGAACCAGAAATAGCTGCCTAATTTTTACCGTAGCACTTTGGTTATGATTTTGCTAAAAAAACAATCAAATTGTTTTTGTAATATGTAATAAAAATTTGGTAAATGTGGTAAAATTTGGTAATGATACCTTAAAGCTTGCCATACAAAAAATTTATTTGGTTCAATTTACTTTTAAACTTTCTATTTATTACAAAACGTATGTTAACACTAGGTTTACGAACGTTTCTTATATACCTATCTCTACGGACACACGTCAATTTGACGTATGAAGGAATTGTGATTAATTTAATAAATTCAGTTTAGTAGATTTTTATCCACCACTATTTCTAAATAATTCGTAGGCCTATATAATTCACCACTTCATATTTCAAAATTTACTTTGTTGTTATTTACCATTTTTTTTAATTATTTTCGATAGTCCGGAGCAGTTGGCATCCCTGCACTTAGAAACCAATGTATATGTATACTATAAGAAAAAAATGAAGATATGAGATATATATTTATGAAATATTCCAGTATTTTAGGTTTCAATACTCGAACTAAGCAACTGAAACCTTCAAAATCTGACACTCTGACATCAATTGACATTCTGCGTTTGTTCTTTCGATTATTGCTTATAGGCAACAGTTGTTTATNAATTATTTTCGCGTGTCCGGAGCAGTTGGCATCTCTGCACTTAGAAACCAATGTATATGTATATCTACTATAAGAAAAAAAATGAAGATATGAGATATATATTTATGAAATATTCTAGTATTTTATGTTTCAATACTCGAACTAAGCAACTGAAACCTTCAAAATCTGACTCTCTGACATCAATTGACATTCTGCGTTTGTTCTTTCAATTATTGCTTATAGGCAACAGTTATTTATCACTTGTTTCATTTGAGATAACGAATCGAAGTATTGTCGGTACATTCCTATTTATTATTAATGTGATAATTGCTTGTTTACTTAAACTTTTGTCTAAATTATGATCGCGTCAAATGGACGCATATCCGTAGAAATAGGTATACAACATAGAGAATTTCAGTATTTCAACGCTTTTGAGGTAAATAGCATTTAATATATATTTACTTCGATCAATGGTTAAAAGTCATTACAAGAGATAAAATAAGAATTCAAACGGGTTTTATAATTTTCCTTACAAAAGTCGAAATCCGTCAAAATGACGTGTCCTGTAAACCTAGTGTTAATAAGACCTACAATTTTGAGAGCAGAATTTTCTGTAAAACTTTATGACAAGAATGGGAGAATACCAAATTAATTGCTCAAATACAATGTGCTTTGATTTTATTAACCAAAATTTCGATCGATTTTTTTTTACCAGATAGTCCATTACCAAACAGTATGATAATTTTGCAAGATTTTTTTTCTAATTACATATCTTTCAAGAAATTAAATTAAAAATATTTGAACGTGTAATTGCAAATAGTAACTTAAAGGCTAAAAATTAACGATAGTAAATTATTTTAAGCTAATTTAACTGAAGATGAAGTCTTCTAAAATGTTAGGAGAATATATTTCATTACAGTAAATATTTAACAAAAATATGTATTTACCAAAAATATATATTTAATAAAATATATATTGATGACCACAATGCTAATAACATGTAGGACCACCTTTAGCTCTAAAAACTGCTAGCACCCGCCGTGGCATTGATTTCACAAGGTGCTGATAGGTAGTGTGAGGTATCTGGTACCAAGCGCTCACCAACTGGTCCTGCAATTTCCTCTCATTGCGAGGGGATAGCGTGGCAGCACGAATTTGGTTTTCCAAGTAGGACCACAAATGCTCTATTGGTTTAAGGTCAGGTGAATTTGGGGGCCAAGACATGACTTAAAAGTCACTGGAATGTTCCTCGACGATTCGACCCTTATGACATGGTGCATTATAATGTTGGTAAACACCATCCCCCGCGGGAAAAACTGTTGCCAAGAATGGGTGAACCTGGTCTGCAACTACGTTCAAGTAGCTTACGTCAGGGATAGTTCTATGATGATTATGTCCTAATGTGCCCTTAAAAATAGTGTTCCTGGGCAAGAAACCATGAAAACCTGGGCGTTCCTATTGTTATAGATGGAGGGTGGTCACAATGTAATGGCTCTTCGGTGTATATATTGTTTATTCTTATCTCGCCCCGCCCTATTTTAGGGCATACGAGAGTTGATAAATACACAAATGATACCTTAAAAATACATAAATCTCTAAAAGTTATCGGTGTATATATATATATATATATTCTACGCAGCTATATATATAAATTCTACGCCGCTTATTTTCGTAACCTAAAAAAATAGGTAATATTATTCGTGGTAACCCTCACATATCGCAGTTAATAAAAGCGGCTATATGCTAACAAATTTTTTTTCGTAGACCTAACATATTATTTTAAATAAAAACATAGAAGTACTTTCTCTTTATTCAAAATATCGATTATTTTTTTACATTGTAGTATATTTAAAAAAATAATGTTTTCCTTTCCTATCCTATAGTGAAAATTTTCAAAGACTTTAAAAATTATCTTCCAGCTGACATATTGTTAACAGACTTAAACTATTATTTTAAACACAAATACAAAAGCAATTTCTTTTCCTTCGCAATATATTTCATAGCTCCCCTTCATTTGTTGACTCATTTCTATACTTTTAATATCCCGTCGAGAAAGAGCAATATCCAGTGACGATGAAGTTGGAAGCAATTGAATATTTAATCATCGAATCGTCAGTGAATTTTATACTCACTCCCTTTCCAAAAAACTTTTATATTGAGATCTTGTTTTTCCTCCTGAGATCCCAACTTAAAATAATGGCAAAAATGCAATTTTCAATTATAAATCTTTATCATCGAATCTCATAAATGCTATAGAATTTTTTTTTAATTTAAGAAATGGTAATTTAGTAAACACGATTGTTAATTTTTTTAACTATTTTTAATTATTATATTATTACAAATTTTAATTATTGCATTCTTTCCACGTCTACTCGACAAAACATTTGTTCGTATTAGGAGTACTATTTACCAAAGTATGCTGAGATTACAGAGCTAAAAAGAAGCTCCCGTGAGTATAGAGAGATTTCCGGATTAAGGATATATTGGGAAACAAGAACAGTAATGAACTCTAATGAAATTGTTCTTTGTCTCCTTTTGACACTTAACTGTTCTTTTCAAATTATATTGTTTATTATTAACTTTTAATTGCTTATTGTTAGTTTTTATTTTTCCTGCTGCTTTTTGATGTAGTAAATCAGGGGTTTCCAACTCACACGAGGTAGAGGGCCACAATCAAAAACACAAATCAAATGGCGCGCCACAACTTTATCAAAATTTTATGTAGGGCTCTTTTATGTTTGAAGGAACATTAAATTATACTGTCAGATTTTCACCAAGTTGAGCAAAACAAAAGTATTGAATTACAAATCAAAATAAGAATTATATTTTAAAAAATATTTAATTGTTATTAATAATATTTTTAAAAATATTAAATAAGTATTAAAAATTCTGGCTACAATAACTTTAATGTGCACCTATGCATTAAACAATTAATGTGCAACAGATATCTAATTGTTAAGATATAAAACTTTAAAAAGGTTGGTATTAAAACTTACATAGTAGCACACAAAATGTTCAATGAGAAATTTGAGGTTTGTCTGCTGCAACCACCAGAAAAAAGATATTTACATTTAAAATTTACAAATGTGTGTGGAAATATTTTCAAAATGAGTGGTTTCAAAAAGTTAAATCGGAGAATTTCTTCGCGAAAATTTCTGATACGCACATGCAAAATTATATTCACAAAATACAAAAAAAGGAAATAAAAAAGAGCAACTGTATGTTGCTCTTTTTTATTCTTGTATTTTTTATTCTTGTATCTTTTATATTTTTGTATTTGTATAAATATTATCTCGGATGCAAAATTTGAGAAAAAAATTTATTTGAACCGTTGGTATGCTAAATTTCACAGAAACAAAGAAATTAGGTTTTTATTAACCAGAAAAATATTTCAAACCCATATAGATTTTTTACGAAAATTGACCGCNATTCACAAAATACAAAAAAAGGAAATAAAAAAGAGCAACATACACGATTATTTTTGCATTCGTATAAATATTTTCTTGGATGCAAAATTTGAGAAAAAGTGCCGTTGGTATGCTAAATTTCACAAAAACGAAGAAATTAGGTTTTTATTAACCAGAAAAATATTTCAAACCCATATAGATTTTTTTACGAAAATTGACCGCAAGAAAATGACAACTAACATATTTTAGTTCGCGGGCCACGAAAAAAGGCTTCGCGTGCCGGATGCGGCCCCCGGTCCGCCAGTTGGAAACCCCTGTAGTAGATAGTCATAATTATATGGATTAGTTTCCAAGTAAAGACGTTTGTAACACATAAATCTCGTTAATCTAATGGCCATTTCATACGAAAAATACCTTAAATAATTATTTATTTACAATATTTTATTTAATTTTACTTAAAATTACTTTGAAATATTGCATATATGTTTTTCAAGATACTTAAACAAATCAATAACGAAAAAAAAATTATTTTATAACAGTAGTGGAACAGCAGACCCAATTCTGAGTTTAGGTAATCAAAGTTCAATTCCGTAGATTTCAATTTAGACTCAACCCAGAAGATGAGGGAACTCCTGAATCAGAGATGTTGACAAACTTACACGTAATTAATATTACATTTTAAAATAATATGGCTTTAGCTTAATCTCGTAAAAGGACTGTGAGAATTAATACAACCCTGTAACTGAAACATTTTTGTGGTTGAGAAATAAAGAGTAACGAGCTATAAATAAATTTTGATATTCAAACAATTCACGAGAGTAAATTAATTAGTTTTATAGATTTGTATTAAATTAAAAAATTAGAGGCTACACTACTTGTTAAGAAGAGAATTAAATATTTATATTTGCTTTTTATTAAATTTAATAAAAATTAAAATTTTTTTTTAATTTAATTAAAATTAGATTAGGAAGGATTAAAATAATAAAATTAGGAAATTAAAGAAATTTTAAAAGTTAAGCGTTCCCTATTATCGCATCACAGAAGCATTCCGAGCTTTAGAACAAAAATCATTAAATATAGTCTATTTTTTGCGCACTGCTCACTATATCGCTCTTGGGCTACACAAAAAAAACCGATTATAGGCTCTATTATTATCCTAAAAAACAGTTCAAATAATTTTATTTAATAACATATTTTTCCTTCATCATATCAAAATTTAGTTGGAAATTTTCAGTGCAAAAATATTTAATGTATCTTCTATTACGATGGTGTTTACTTTGCACCTAAAATGGTGTGGAAATACTAGGAAATACTAGATGTAATCAAACACCAGGAATGTATAGCTTTTGGTGCAAAGTAGTTAACACTATTTTTCATGGTCAGTAACACAAAAACTTATGATAAAAATAAGATGAATTAAAATTATTTTTGCGATACAATTCAAAGTGAAAAACAGTTTGCTTAGGATGCATATTCACACTTATTCTTATAGTAAAACTGGATTGTAAGTTAAACATATTGACGTGTGTCGCCTCGCCGAGGGATTAGGGTCTTCGTCCTGGAGAGACTAAGGTACCGAGTTCGATTTAGGCAGAACAGTAGTGAATAGTAATTCGATACAAAATTATGTAATATAATTGCCAGATCTTTTATATATAAATATCTTTACTCAACTGAAAAGGCGCATAGATTTTTTAATGACAACATAGTGTAGAAGTAGCTTACGTCAG
>NC_092208.1:26005436-26009850 GCF_043381705.1 Parasteatoda tepidariorum | reverse complement strand
TATCTAAGGCTTTCTCTATCAAAAGGAATTTTTTTGAAACGAAAACTATAGTATTTTTTATCGCTTACGATAGATGGCACCACTAAATACAAAAATTTCGAATATTAACAGTAAAAATTTTGACTGCAATTAACAAACTGAAATACTGAAAATCGCTCAAACACGAGTTAAAATCACTCAAGTTTGGGTGAAAACGATTCACTCAGGTAATACTGAAAATCACTCAAACTCGAGTGAAAATAACAAGTTTGAGTGAAATTTTTTTCACTCAAATTGAGCTATTTCCATATAACTCTTTCACTTGAGTGATTTTAACTCCAGATGAGAAGGCCGGTTTTTTCTAGATGAAAGAGTTAAATAGCACTCAAGTTGAGTTATTTTCACTCGTTCATTTTAAGAGAGTACATAGACGATTTCCAAACTATCTTAAAATTGTTAATTTCCGAAAGGAAAATATTTCACAATTGGTGTAAATATACGTGAGCTTGGTGTACGCATTCATCATTATCGATGTTTGGTTTGAACTACACTCTAAAAAGTGTATATGAACAATCGATATGATGCTAATTTGAAAAGAAAAAAATGTTTCTTCAATTAATATTTTTGTTGATTAACATCAAATTTAGAGAGATATTAAACGACAGTTTTACAGAGTAACGTATAAAAAATTATATAAAAAACATTAAATAAAACGTTATTTAAAAAAAACGTTACATTTCAAACAATTCTAAGTTATGCACTTTCGAAAACAATACGTCAACGATAAAATTTATATAGCTTGAGGATTGACTGAATTATCCACGATTTATCAGTACATTAATAACTTAAAACCGCACTTTCTATTTGACTGAAACTAGTATTATTATGAAACAGTAAGAAAATATTTGGAGCATAGCTTATTAAACCCATTTCATTCTATATTAAGGAGAACTGTCAGAAGCACTTTAATTTATCATTTAAAGGAAAAGCTTCAAGGATTGTTTCAATGAGTTGCGACGTATTAAAGTTCACTTAAGTTAAATATAGAATTCCTAGATTCAATTTTTATGCGCGTAACATATGTCTTGTTTCTGGACCATTTCATAATTTGGTCCCATTTTATGTCCACCAAAAAATATTTTTTTTAAAATCTTTTTATTTATTTATAAAACAGGCAGTAGAAGACACTTTAAGTATGAGAAATACCTCTATATTAATCATAAGAGGAAACAAATTTTATAAAAATTGAATCCTAGAAATTGCAAGAGCAGCAACAAAGCATTTTTGCTTGAAGTATGCACTTTGTTAAATTTTCTTGAGCAAAACCCATGAGACATTGAAACTTGGAAATACGAATAACTCATATTTGTAAGAATAGCAAACTAATTACATTCGTTTTTTTTTCCTTTTTTAATTTCAGCAGAAATTAATGCTACAATGAATAAAACAAAACATAGTTTGCATAAGACAGTACAGAGAAGAAAAAACAGCCTCAATGGTATCTGAATAAAATAATAGAGTTCTGCTGTTTTTGGAAAAATTGAAACATTCCTTGTAAAGTTAAGACTCTGTTCAACTTTCCAAAAGCTGGCACTGACATAATCATTAAAAATGAATTTGATTTGATGAATCTCCACAGTTTGATTCATAATAAATTTAGTCAATAAATACATATCGATTATGCATTCCTTGATTTATCAAAAGAACTCCTCGTTTATTAAGTTGAATTTAACACAGCTAAAGATTTAAGAAATTTAGTTTAATGTTTCATTTGAAACTGAAATCCAGTTTGCTTAAATTGTTATTCTTGTTTCACAACCGGAAATAAAGATAACTGCCGAAACTAACGGAATTTGTGGATTGAAACGAGCAAAGGGTAGACTCAGTATTATAAAGAAAATATTCCAATATAAACTGAAAATATAGCTTTCAGTATAAAAACTTGTAAACCGTAACATAAAACTGTTTGTATCAGTTATTTTTAAAAAAAACGGAAAAATATTTCCTAAAAATATTTCCTCCATCATCCTCTGAAAAAAGAACCGAAAAATTTCTGTTAGAAAATAATCCAAATACTTATCACACGGAGAAACTCATACACGAAGTATTTCGAAGAAAGTTACAGCGAATTTGAAATAAGAGTTTAATACAGATTAGAAAAAAGAAGAAGAAAAATCATAAAATAAATACATTTGAAAAACGCGCACAAAAATTGCAAATATTGAATGTTTTCTTTTCTGAGTTTTAAGAAAAATCTCGTGCAAGATTTGATAATTCGTCTCCAAGGACGAGAAAAAAATTTTTCTTTCTAAATACTTGTACTGTAAGCAAGTTAAAACGTTGGAAATTAATGGAGAACGAAACTATTTTGGATAAATAGTTTAAATTATTATAAAGGAAAAATTATTTCTTAATGGGATTTTTATCCTAGTTCGACATTTTTCTTATAAGTTTTGACAACCATTAACAAATATGCTTTACACTAATAACCAGTTTGACTAATTTTTCCCGCAAATCTAAAGTTCATCTTTTACACAGGAAATTTAATTTACAGTCGTAAATATTAACTCATATTTTTTTCCGTTTGCAAAATATTTAATAGCATTTCATACATTTTAAAACAATCCCCAAATAATTTAATTTAAAATTCTTCATCAAAAATTTTCCTACCTCAAATACTGTTAAATCCAAATAAATACTAAAAGTAACAGACGAGCATTGAGTGTAACCGCCGGCAATAAAGGATTCCAGAACATTTCTAGGATAAATCAGAGAAACTCCAGGGAAATGTTTTCATTTATTACTAAACTCTCATGCTCATGCGCACTTCCCCCGAGGGGGTGGACTTATCAAATAAGAAAAGTGTTATTTTTGTCTTTAATTTATTCATATGTAACCATTTACTCTTAATTATCTAAGGGGAACTTTAAAGACAAAAAAAAAAGATTCAGAATTCTGTTGAACAAGATGGCACACGGGGGTGTAGAATTAGTGAGAAAATATTTTCGAGCTAAATAAATTGAATTCACTTTAATAAGTAGAATGTTTTAGAATGAATAAAAACGATAATTTTATTCAGTGACAGCAATAAAACATTCGAGTAATACAAAAAAAAATTATGAAAGTTTGCACGATTAATTTTTAATTTCTTCTTTTTTTGGAGTATGGTTTTACACAAAATCTTCGATTCGAATAAAGTAACTGAATTATCGAATGAATTTATTATTCTAATTAACATGTACTTATTGAGAATCATTGACTTGAATTTAAGTTGCGTTAAAAAATAGAATCAAGTCAGTGTCCAAATAAGACAATAGAAGTTCCAAGAACCTGCTTTTGGGAGAAAACCTTGTTGATCACTTTCAGAAAGGCTTCTAATTTGTGTTGCAAATTTACTGTCTTGGAACAATTGAATCAAAGAAGGCTTGAAAGAATTTATATAGCTTTTCCAGTTCGTGATTTTAGAATAAAAATCCACTTATATGTTTTTGCTCTATTATGAATGATTAATTTTAATTTGTTTAATTAAATACTCGCATATAATAAATGTTCCATTGCTTTAATTTTTTTAATCCATGCATGACAATAAACCCGGTATTTATTTTGTTTAATTAGAGCTAAATTTATTACTGATATGAATTGTTGATTTGAAGGAGTTAAATCAAAGAAGTCTTCACTATTTTATACAGTTTCCCAAGTTCATTGGTTCGAAAAATTTAAATTTTTATTATATAGTACTATTGTGAGTGAATGATTCTTTTTCTGTTGATTTGAATTTTAATAATAAATAAAATATTTAATTAATTATGTTTATTTTTAACTAGCCGCCTAAGGCGGCCAGCTGTCCGCCACGCTAAAGGTTTTCACAAATAAAGTTTTTTAAAACATAGCAGGAAATCTGAAGATTAGTGGACAATTAAAGTGTTCCTGTCCAGCAATTTTGTCTTCATATCCAGTTCTGCTGCAGATGTGTTATAGCTCTTGAGGATGTTTGAAATTATATAGCTACAACGCTTAAGAAAAAAAAAACTAAAATGCTAAATACATGAAAAGAACACGAAAACGAATAAATTTTTTATGGTATCAATTTCTATATAATTTTTCATGGTATCAAATTCTATTTCTATATCTGTTACGTCAAGCACTCAGGTATTATAATTTGATCTAGTTGTGCTTGTATAATTTTGATCTAGTTGCGCTTTCTACGTCATTTTGTTAACATCGTTTGGTTTGTTATTTAACATCGTTTGGTTTGTTATTTCTAAGTTAACTTTCAAAAAATTGGCTGGCATCAGCATTTTTATTCTTTAAGTTGTTTATTTTTTCTTTTGGAATTCGTTCCTTTTTAGCGAAATGTTTTTCAACCTAATCGAATTCTTTGCCGACTGTTCTCTGTATATATAAAGAAAATAAAGTAAACTGAAATCAAGTGTTG
>NC_092208.1:25995126-26005031 GCF_043381705.1 Parasteatoda tepidariorum | reverse complement strand
TGTGATGCCACAATTTGGCATTACATATTTATTTCCTATCTTTTTAAAATATCCTTCATTACTTAAGCTTATTTTTTTATTAATAGAAATTACATTTAAAAATAAATCAAAAACTCAACCTTTTTAAACGAACATAAAATATTTATTTCTTCTCTTCTAGATCAATGTAACGGATACTTTTTATTTCATTACTAATGCAGACTTATTAATTCACTGTCGCCTCCAATCGAAAACAAAAATCTATTAATAACTTTTTAATTCTAAATTTTCTAACCGAAAATATGTTTCAGTTGCATGGTTGTAATAATTCTGATAAATTTGTTGGCGACTCGTAATCGCCAAGGTATTCTTTCAAACCCAATATTGATATGCTGGTTGGCTTTGTTTTGGCTATGTTATGTTTTGATAATTCGCCAATTTTGGATCTCCTACCTATGCTTCTGTGTCCGTTGGGAACAAATTACACGTACTTTTAATTTGACTCTTGATTAGGTAGGTCATGGGGGTTTTGTCTCTCATTGCCTGTCCTTATAATTATTACTATGCAAAAAATTTATTTAATTAAGTCTTATGGATAATATTTATATTTTGTATCTCGAGCTCTGTAAATGTATTAAATAAAAGCTTTATATCAGTTATGATCCGGTTTTCATTTTCAAGTGTTATTTTCTTCATCATTCCCTGATTTCAGCATCAATCTTCAATTGATCAAGTATTTCATAAACTTCCAACCTACACCGAAATTTTCATCTCAACATAAATGGGACCAGAAATATTCCTTCTCCATATTACTTATTTTGTCTCTGATATGGATCAGTGATTCAAAACCGGGCCTAAATGACATAAGTCTTTGGCTAAATGTAATAATCTACAAATTCATTCATTCAAATGAAGTCCGTTTTTATAATTTGTCACTGATATGAATCAGTCAGTGTTATGTATTATTTGAATTAAACAATTAAGAAAAATAGTTATTTATACCAACTTTTGAAATTCATTTGATACAATAAATTCTGTCAATTTATTGCAATAATTTTATGCAGGTATGAATTTGTGATTCTAAATTATTGATTTGATTGGAATAAGTTAGAGTAGCCCTTAAGTAGTTATGAAGTATTTAAAATCTATTGATTAGAATAAATTATATTAATATGAGGGTCGATCAAATATAAAGAGCTTTATCTAACTAGAAAATATTAAAATATTATTTACTAAAAATGCGCAAATGCTATTTTTCTGCATAATCTCCGAAAACTTCTTCACACTTTTTTCAACCTTTAGGAAGTTTTTTAACTCCGGCGTCATAGAAAGAAGTAGGCAGCGCCGTGAATCAATAGCGCAAAATACATCTTCACTGGATGGAAACTTCTCTTCGCTCTCTTTAAGGGGTTCAAACAAATGGTAATTTGAAGGTGCTAAGTCCGGTCTGTATGTGGAGGATAATCAATTGTTCCCTAGTTTAATGCCAGTTACTTTTGTTGTGTTACTGCGGCTTCATGAGTAGTTGCATTGTCCCATTGTAGGAAGTCTTGCCGATACTGATAGAGGCTGCTTTGACCGATAGGCTGTTTCTGATCGATTGGTTGCTTTGAATTTCTTTAGCAATTTGCAATATTGATTTGCATTAATTGTTCGCCCTTTATGAAAGATATCCAGCACCTCGTGAGTCCCAGAAAACACTCATAAGTAACTGATCGGCAGATAATAGAGATTTTGCTTAAAATAGAGCAAATTTATTTTTCCTATGCCATGCCATACTTTTTCTCCGGCGCCCTTCCATTCATATCAGGGAGTAGTGAGGTGCCCAAGAATCATCGCAAGTAAGGATTCGAGTCAAAAATGAATCTCCCTCTGCTTCATAGAGACTCAATAATCTTGCATCCTCTCGATTTGAGTTTAAAATTCTAGGCACCCACCTTGCTGAGATTTTTCTGTATTTTAACTCGTTATGAATTATGCTTGGCACATTTCCCTAACTAATCTCTGTAATCTCTGTTCTTGAACTTTAATTCGTCTGCCATCAGGAATAAGATCACGAACTTAGTCAATTTTCCTTGTCGTCAGACTCATTCTTAGTCGGCGAATAAGTTTTCACATACCTCACCGCCTTGTTTTAATATATTGTGTCATTTGTGCCCACGGCGGGGTATCATTGCCGAACTGCGCCTCTAATCAGCGAAAAATTTCAATAGATTTTTCACAAGTTTAAAATTTAATTGCTATGCTTTGTGCGGACGAAATCAGTTCATTATGCTCATTTATGCTTCAAGCTACTGAAACAAAGAACTTGAAGGAACACGGCAAAACAATTATTTAGACTCAAGATAAAGTTCTATTGTTGCTGTGACAACAAGAATAAAACTTTTCTTTGGCTATTAAGAAAGTCTCATTTACGTTTGATCCACCTAGCATAATTTAGAACTGACACGAATTGGTGATCCAAACTGTTTATTTAAATGTATTAAATTGGAATAGTTTTCAGTTTAATTATTGCACCTTTCTAAATACTTTTCATTTAAATTAAGTCCACTTATACAAGTTAGTGCTAATATGAGTCTGTCTGTTGATTTGAATTAAATGAATCAGATAAGTCTTCAAATGTTAATAAGCTTCTTCTGATCTATCGAATAGAATAAATTCCGTTTACACAATTTGGCGTTTATATGAAATGATGATTCTAATCTGTTGATTTAAATTTTTAAAAAAATAAATCAGTTGTCATGGCCTTCTTTATTTTTAATTTAAAAGCTTGTTTATTTAACTTGAAAAATACTTCTCGAGGAATAGTTTGTTTCATTTTAAATAGTTTTTTTCTAAATCTATTTCAAAATTATGAGACAAGAGGAGTGGTGACCTACAGCACTTACCTAAACATGTGGTAGTTCGAATGCCCAAGTTCGAATCTATTCTGGTTGGTCGATACGAATTCAGTTCCCGGCTCTCACCGAACATAGTGCTAACATAAAATATCCTCAGTAGTAGATGCATCATGAGTTAAATTCCTTTGAAATCGGGCTAACCATAGCAGGGTTTTATAGTATTCCTCTTCATGTAACGCAAATGCGATTTAGTTCCCTCCGTGAAGGCTAATTTGCCCCAAATCTTGATTCAGAAGTTTCATTTGTCTTCTAGATTGGGTTCAAATTTATAAGGCTACAGATGAACATTCATTCTCGTAAAATCAGAATTACACTCGTCGACTTTTCAACGTTAATAAAACAAAATATAAAAACATAAAAAAGCTAGTATTAATGCATCATAGACAATAATAGTGCAAAATTAATAAAAATGGAAAAATTTAGTCCTTCAGCAAGTTTGTTTGAAACTTAACTGCAAAAGTTAGCGTTTGACTATAATAGTTTAAAATATGCAGGTGCCTTACAGTTTGGCACTGAAATATTATATCTGGGGGCTCTGTAGAATTATCACAAAGCATTAAATATATTTTTACCTACAAGCGCAGAAAACTCAACTTACAAAACATAAATCCATCCATTGTTTAGAAGACAATTCACTTCCCGGAATTTAACTGCTGAATTTAACTGTAAAAAAATGTGGAACAATTGAAAGAAAAGTAAGTAAGTAATGACATTTTGTTGTTACGTGAAGACTTTTTAAAATAAAATATTTTCTCAACATTAATCTTTCTGCCGCAAGTAATGTAATGCAATAAGAGACAAATATACAATAAAAAGCACGACAAGTACGACGACAATATTAACAAAATTTGAAATTCTGCATGACTTCGTTTATCTGAAATAGTTAGGACCACATCTATCACAATCAGTCTATTATAAACAGTCTATTACAGACGGATTATCGAAGAAACATCACTTTGAAATTTATATTCAATTTTGAAAATTCAGTTGAAAAAAGAAAATAATTTAAGTGCAAAGTGAAAAATTGGATAAATATTATAAACGGAGTCTCAATAGCAAATTCTCTGTGAAATTAAAAAGTTTATGGCAGTTGCAGAATATATTTAAATATTTTCCTTAATTCTATTTTTTTTTCGTTAAAATATTATGTTTACAGAGATTAACTAAGATAAAAACAACATTTGCGAGTTGTTTTCTCAGAAATAGTGTTTACAGGGTTATTAAAAATTTCTCTTAGATTCTGGATAATAAGGCAAAAATACAAAACTGTTTAAACATATCTCATATCTGTCTTTTTTCCTTCAGTTAGATTACCAGTTTAAATAGTTTAATATTTTTGAGGATTATATCCACGCTGAGAAAGAATTAGTCAAAACTATCAAAATACGGTTCAATTTATCGTGTTTCTGACTCTATGGGAACACCAAAATGATTTTTAATTTTTACGAAGCTCTTCAGTAAGGATTTTGGTAAAATTAAAAATAAAATATTATTTCATAATGCATGGTAAAATATTGTAAAAAATTTTTAAAAAAAAAATTTTTTTTAATTTTTTTAAAATTCTCTTTTGTTAATTTAATTTTTTTTTACATATAACTTTTGCTATAAATATCTTTAATAAGATAAATAAACATAAGAAGAAAATAAGTATATTAATATTGCAGTACTGTATGGTAATGCATTTCTGATGACAAAATCAACATAATTCTGGTTAATAAAACCAAAATATCACGAAATTTTAACTGCTTTATATGTTTCTGTTTATATTGTAATAGTTTGTCGAAAATTCTAGTTTTCAAAATTATATTTAATATTACCACACCTTTGATAAAAAAATACAAAACTGAAAGGTTAATTCAGCCGAACAAATAGTTTTTATGCCACACTCTAAAGTATCATGATAAAACTACCAAATTTTACATCCATCAAATATTGTTACAAATTATAAAACAAAATTTCATAGTTAATTTTACCAAAATCATTACCAAAGCAGATCGGTAACAATTACCGAGATTTTTGGTATTCTCATAGAATCAGAAATACGGTAAAGTTTACCATATATTGGAAGTTATAGCCATACATTTTTCTCAGCGCGCATACTAGAAAAATATTTTGAATAGAAGAAGAATTTTTATAGAATGTTTTCTTAAGTGAATCGCTCTCTGTTTACTTACGTAAGGTTTAGTTTTTTAGTTTAATTTGTCTAATTCATTTGTTTAATTTGTAATATAATGTTTAGTTTAATTTGTTTAGTTTATAATTATAATAATAATAATTATAAGATAAACAAAATGTGTGCAGTTTTCCATTGAGGAATGATAAGATTTTTTTAGGATTTTCTATATTGTTGTTTACTCAGATCTTCAAAAATGAAAAAGTTTTTATCAAAAGCTAAAAATACACAATACAAAGTATTTTTGAATGCGAAATCGATAAGCCATTTCTGTGAAAAATAAGTTCATAGTAGAAAATTGAACACCAAAAATAACTTTTATATAAAAAAATGTTTCCTTTTATACGCATAGTGTAAGAAAATACTTTTATATGAAACACTTATAGCAGGAAAAAGGAGCTTTTGAGAATGTTTTTAATAAGGATTTTAATAAAAAATTATATATATATTGTTTCTACCTATATAATAATATTAGCTGTAAAATTTGTTTTTTTTTTTGTTGTAAATATCGTGTATTAAATATTAAACTTATTTCAGTACATCACTCTATCAAACTAAATAGTTCTTCCTGTAACTAATTCACTTTTAAGTTTTACAGTTTTATAATTACAAACTAATAATTTCAAACTTTATATATTCTTAATTTCAATTCATTTAAAGATACACTGTCTAAAGTTTTGGTACATATTTGCCTCCCCCATTTTCAGTGTTGAGAGTAACTAAAGACATTTTTAAATGCAGAACTGTTGTTATTGTGCTAAAAATTATGATAAATTTACAAAATAAGGATTGTTTGAAAGAGTTAGTGCGCATAAAAAGATGTGCTATCAATAAATAAACAAGCAAACAAAAAGGGAAAAATAAACAGTTATTACTATAAAAATGCAAAAGGAAATGAAAAATGTGCTACATGCACTGAAAAAAATGTTAGTCAACCTCAACACCAAACATTGAGACAATTATGCATTACAATATTTTACAGAATAATCTTTTTGCAATTTTTTTCAGTTATAAACAATCTCAAAACTATTTCTTTAAAATTATATATCATTGATTATTATGTCGAATTTATAGATAGAAACACAAAAATACACACAACGAAATACGTATTTCTAGGCAATGTTTATATCAAATATTATATCAATATTTTCTTTAAACAATCTTTTAATATTTTTTTTAAGAAATTATGTCAAAATTATAAGTTTTCCTGAATTGAATTTGAAATATTCTTATTGCAAAATTAATAATGCGTGTTTACAATCAAATGTTTAATCAAATGTTTCATTTTACTTACTTGCTACAATGGTTTTATTAAAAATAACTGAATAAGATGAAAAAGCAGTCATTTGTTGTTTATTTTTGACATTCCCGACGTATTTTTTTAAAGTCAAAGTCCCACTAATTTCGTATACTGATTATTTTTTTAAAAAAAATTTAATTGTCATTGTTTTGTATCCCAGATAATGAAGTTTTCTCTTATCTGATATTATTTAATTTTATGACCGCCGTTGAACAGCCGACCCAACTCCTGGATCAGTACCCCCAGAGGTATTGATTTGTTATGGGAACATAGAGGACTTTGTGACTGAACAGATTTAGCGTGTCTGAGTCACCATATACTACACGGGGAGTCTTCGGCCGGCGGGGACCGAACCCACGAACTCTTGGACATGGGCCTGGCTCCCCACCGACCAGGCTATCCCGGCCCAGTAGCAACAATTCATCAGAATTATTGTTGCACCACATCTGTGGACCTGCTACAAGGGGAGTATTAGTTGGTTATATAGTTGATTATGGCAGTAAATGGAAATCATTAGCCATAGTTGGATGTTAATCTGTCAAACCATCGTTACATTGGTTAGATAATGGGTTTGGTGTTTACCAAGATCTTCCAATGGTTCCATCATGGTGTTGTTCCTCGCCTGTGAACTATGGAATTTTAAAAATTAGTATCACGAGAAACAAACTTATCAAATTTGGCTTACTGCCTTAGAACAAGATTAGAATTTTATGTTAGCGCTAATTGATTGCGTATCTTATGTTGGCGTTTTAGTTATTTAACCTAATTAGGTCCATATTGTTTAGTTTGCACCTTGAGATAGTCACAGAGTGCTACAGTTAGTATTTATCCGGATTAAAGATGATTGGGAGAAAAGTTTTCTTTTTTTTTCAAATAGCAGGCACTGAACATTATTCTTCGCCTTAGAAGATGCCGGAATTGTTACTCATTTCACGTTACCCAGTGGGCACCTGTGAACCAAAGTCACGGAGGCGAGCAACATTACGCATGCCACACTGCCACAAACCCGTTCATAGGGTGGGCCACATTCACACTTCACACACAACAGAGGACAGCACATAGAGAGAGAAACATCCTTGCCCAGAGCGGGATTCGAACCCGCAGCCATTGGCTTCGCAGTCAGGCGCTCTAACCGCTCGGCCACCTGGCCGGCTTGGGAGAAAAGTTGTGTATGTAATTTGAGCCGACACCTAGATCTTGAATAGCCTACTGTTAAAACTATCACATCAGATGTTAATTAGTAATTTTACATTGATTAACTAGCAGCTTTACATTACAGACTCAAAGGATGGACATCGACAATAACAGTACAATATAAAATAGCTAGTCACGTCACAGGTATTTATTTTTTTTCTTTTTTTTTTTGAATTATTTATTTAAAAAATTTTTTTTATTTATTTATTTTTTTTTTTTTAATTTTTAATTTTTTTNTAAAAATATAACTTAACACATTTTTTCTTTACTATATATTGCTTTTTAGTCATTTTTGTATTTCATTTTATTGGTCATTTATTTGAATAATGCGTAATAAAAGGGAGGAGTTTAGAACCATTAGTTAAAATTATTTGCCGTATGGATATATTGAACTCCCGGATATAATGAACTGAAATTTCGGTCCCTTGAAGGTTCACTATAGAGGGGGTTGTGTGTATATTTATATATACATATATATTAAATATATATTAAAGAAAAAACTAAAATAAGCCAATTAAAGTAAAAATTTGTGTTTCATAAAATTATTTTAATTAAAATATTATGTTTCCTTGTTTCGTGCACCTCTAATATTTTGTTAATGAAGAGAAAGTGAAACAAAAATAATGACCTTTTGTTTTTTCCTCAATTCGCATCCTCCTAACTATAGCATCATAATTCATCTAAAGATCAATTGCATTAATGAATATAATAGCAACGCCTGATCGTGCATACAATGCCTTAGTTAAAATACATATTCTCTCTTAGTTAGTCATTATTAAAAAGTCTCTATTAGTTAGTCATTACTAAAGGTATTGAATGTTATATCGCCATTTTGCTTATTGCAGGTTAAATGCCTACCCCTTTTAGGTAGATTGAAAAAAAAAAGGTTTTAAAAATCTGAAGGAAATATATGAAATATTTGCTATCTATAACTTTTTCGAAGAAATCTCTTTTGTAAAAATTTCTTACAGGCGAAGCTTCAACGTAAACAATTTTTGACCTGATGCAAAAAGGTTTTGCGTGTTATCTGAGAGCATCTTTTATATATGCAAATATATTGTCGGAGATAAAATTGTTCTCTTTATTTCGAAGTCCTTTGTACTATATGTAGTAGAAGAGATCAGGTAAGGCAACTATGTGTGGTTATAAAATTCCCTAAAGGGAAAATTCAAACATTTTTGTTTGCAAAATCAAAGAATGTGTTGAAAGCGTAAAGGAAAAAAGCAATAAAAATCTAAATCTCTATAGATTTTCTTTATATATATCAAACGGTGTTTGCTGCTCAATATTCAATATTATTATAAAGAATTTTTAATTTTTTTTTAAATTTTTTTTTTTAGTTTCTTATAATATATTATTTTAAAAAAGAAAAAAAATTAAGCGCATCATAAATTAGTTTCTAAAAAAATACTTTGAATATAAACATTTTGAACATTTGATTCAGAAGTGAATATTTGATTCAGAAGTGAATATTTGATTCAGAAGTGAATATTTAATTCAGAAGTGAATATTTGATTCAGAAAGTAATATTAATCCTGTGTGGTCTTAGAAACAATCTTTTAATGCATAAGCGTTAATGTCCATCCTAATTAGGATCGATCTGAAGTTCTTTATTAAAGGGCTCCGGAATTTTCAAAAACTTGAAAAACGAATTGATTAGTATTAATATTGTTTAAATTTAACATAAATTTTCTTTTCAAATGTTAAAATGAATTCATTTTTACCTAAACTACGTACTAGAAAAATGATTCAGTGTTAAACATCGGGTATAGTTGTTCCGTGCAAATTTGCCACATAAAGTATTATACTCAACAGTTTTTCTGTTTATGTAGAAATACAATTTTGCTTAGTTAAATTTCATAAGAATTAATTGACTTGAAAATAGAGTTTAACTTGTAATCATTATAAGGTTTCTACAGGTTTGAACCATACCATGGGTACTATAAATTCCAGAATTTCTAACGATATATAAAATGGGATAAAACTTAATTTTATGTTGCTTTACTAAAATAGATGCTGAATTCTTAAATAATTATTTGCTCCTTAAATGAAAATAAATAAAAATATTTATTTTAAAATTTCTGAAAGACAGCAGCAATTATTTTAGAATATAATACACTATTTCTATCTGTAGCTTTACAGCCTGTTGCTGGCCAAGCCTGTCTCCGAAAGTTTTTTATTACTGTTCTTTCAGCGGTTGACCCCAATTTTAAGCAGCGTTTTTGCTACTGCAAATCATGAGGTGTTTAGTCTACCTCCTTTTCTTTTGCATTCACATTTTTGAAATGTCACTTTTTTACGTTGGGTTTAAAATATTGTATCAGTATATATATATATATATACCAGATAATGAAGTTTT
>NC_092208.1:25976425-25994072 GCF_043381705.1 Parasteatoda tepidariorum | reverse complement strand
GCTCTCCATCGTAGTTCTTCAGGCAAATGATGCCTAGAGGTCATTATTACGAATTGGCTATCTCAGATTTTCAATGTCGCAATCACAGTAAAATTTGTGTGCTTTCTCTCAAACTTGGACTTTTATGCTCCAGGCAGATGACGTAAGCCGAGTGCAGCGCCACTAATTTGCATATTGCAATTTTACTCAGCTACTCTTAGTGGACAACATATGCAAATTTTGCACGGTTTGGCTTACTTTTGAAAGAGTTATCGCTATTTTTGTGATTTTTCCTTAATTTATGATAACCAGTGTATATATATATCCGAGCCATGATAGTTATATAATCTTTATCGTTTTTTCGATATTTGGTTCTCCTAATTTGGTGGAAAGTTCGTTATTATAGCATATTTTCCAGAACTTGTCCTTTTTCTCGTCCAATGGTACAGGTTGGTATTCAATTTCAACCAGTGCACATTTCTTAAAATATCATAAGATATTACGGGTTTATATAACGACGACGCTACGCTTGTATATGGAGATAGAAAAAACGAAGACGACATATATGTTAAGAAGTTTCTTTCTTCAGGGTCATATTTATAATAAAATCACCCCTTTTTGTGATTCGAGATAAGTGGGGAAATACGCTAAAAGAAATTTTAAAGAGTCCAACTTTTGAAAACTCTCCTATCTTCGTCTCCAGCCACAGTAAACATTCTGATAAATGCGCTCTTGGGTAATATAGGAGCAAAGCAGTGTGCTGATACAGAGTACTTTACACACTTTAATTTATATTGTCTTCTCAAATTAAAAGAAAAGCTAAAAATTAAGCAAGTTAAAACAAATCATTGAATATTTTTTTGAAAATTATGAAACTTTAAATGAGTTAAAGCAATGAAACTTTTGATGTTTAGAACCTATTCGCTAATACTTGCAAGAAATTATGAAAAAAAGGTAAATTCTTTAGCCAGTATAAATTTAGTACGTTATCTTAAACACGTTAGTCTTCAAGCTTTCAGTTTCATTCCATACAAATCCCTCGATTTTGAGAATTTTGCTTCTTCTAACAATATGCTTGATCACCGATATGTAAAGAAAAAATGTCTGAATGTTCGACACGATGCCATTTTTTTTATTGAAGCTCAAAAATTATCATATGCCTTGTTTTATTTGATTGTGCTGTGCTGCTTTTTTATTAATTCTTATGTTAGCCTGATTCTTCAAGACTATTACAACTGTTTATTTTATGATTATGATGTTGAAAATGATCTAATTGATGAAGTTGACCCAGTAAAAAAAAAGGAAAGAGAAATTATTTATTTCCTATTTTGAAAAATAATTTTTAATTAGAATTATCTTTAGATAACCCATTTTTATAATTGTGCACAAACATTTTGTGATTCGATATATATGGTGAAAAAGGCTAAAAGTCAAAAAGTTTGACCACTCTCCTATCTTCGTCTCAACATTAACCACAGTAAACATTTTGATAGATACGCCCTCCAGCGGTATAGGAGCAAAGCTCTGTTTTGATACAGTGTACTTTGCTTATTTTTATTTAACTTGTCATCTTAAATTACACAGAATGTGAAAAAAGAAACAAGTAAAAACAATTCAGTGAATAGTTTGCTAAAAAGTATTAAATTATAGAAGTAATAAATTTTGGACCTCATTAGCTGATAATTCTTATAAATTATAAAAAAAAGTAAATCTTTTAGTCGATATAAATTTAGTATGTAATCTTAAACGCGTCAGTTTTCAGGTATTTAGTTTCATTCATTAGTAAACTACAAATATCCAGATTCTGTGAAGCGTTTTTTCCAACAATATACTTTAACACCAAACATATAATGTTACAGTTCATGAAAAAAAAAATGCTTGAATGTTCGACACGATGCTATTTTTTTTTGTTGAAGCTCACATCTTGCGAACGCTCAATACAAACGAATCTGCGTTTGTAGATGGGAAACAGAAATCACTACCGAGAAATTTCCGAAAAAGACGATAAAGAGTAAATATTATTCCTCAGAAGAGTTTGACAGGAAATCTAATACTCCAGCTAAAACTTACCGGGAATTATTTGGAAACGGCCTCCAGCTTATGATGTCAATCAAATCTAAGATTAAGGAGACAGGTTTTTTTCGGGTTGCTTTTAAAATGACATTTTAGTGATGCATTGTTAAAAAATGATCGGTAGATACAACGAGACTTTAATTAATGAAATTAGGTTTTTTAGAGGGCCATGGCAGCAATATTTTGTAGCAATAGATTTTATTTTTACTTGGATTGACACTAAACTTCTTAAATAATGTTTTTTTAATAGTTTAAGTCAAAATTTGTATAAATAAAACGCATCTTATACTAATATGAGTGAGCTATTTTCATATTTAGATGTCAATAAAAAACTGGAAAAAAATCTTATTTGGAGATATGTAACTCCTAAGAATTAAAACTAATGCGATATATTTCTGAATATACTACTTATATATTTTTCATTCAGTTATTATTATTTTTAAAATTATATTAATTTATTCCTTACAAAAAATAAGGTGTTTTCGAGCTTGTTTTGAGGCTGACTGGTGTGAAAAATGCACCAGAGGTGTAAAATGAGGTTATGTTTTGCACCAATTATAGCCTCCTCAATAAACCTCAATTTCAATCTTATTTACACCTTATAAAATCAACTTCATTTATAGCTCAGTTGAACTTTTAGTTGAAGTCTGGGGAAATTATTCACTCCTCAAATATATTTATTTACTTGACGAGTAGAAAAATTAATATGTACTTCTCAAAAACAACATTTCTAAGCTGATTGTGGTAAGATAGATTTCTGTCAATCTCAAAGCAACCTCAAGTGTGAATAGAACAACTTAGTTCTTACACCTTGATTATTAACCTCAGGAAGTAGATTTTTTATAGTTGCTTTAGAAGTCAACTTAAAATAAACCTCAGATCAACCTTAACACCTCAAAACAACCCTGATGAAACTCAAAAACACTTTAACATTTTTGTTAGGGTTTATTTTTGCTAGCTATGATAAAAATTGCATTATCAATGACCAGAATGTCTATTATTTTCATATTCCAGACAAAGATATATCATATGTTACTTTATTACCAATATTTTGAAAACCTAAATTTTTAAAAAAATTCTTGTTAATGATGTCATGCCTGTTACCAAATAGAGCAAATAAGAGATATTTTAAAGACAGAAAATTCAGGAAGATAAATAATATAAAAATATATATTAAAATTATATAAGAATTCGACTTAAAACTTAACTTAACAAGCTAAATTGTTCAGCTGAACAAATTAATAAATAAGTATTTTTGTAAAACTAAGTATGGTAATAGACTTGCTACGGCAAAAACGAGCTTATCATTAAAGAGCTTCTGTTTCACCAACCAAAAATAGATGTTACGAAATAACGACTCACACTTCTCTAATAAATATAAACAGCAATTTCGTATTTTATAAAAAAATTATTTGCTGATGAAGAAGTATCATTCTGGCATTCCAATTATGTAATGACATTCTAATAATGTAAATACGTAATATTGTAACAGATATAAGGTAAATTTGCATTTAACAGTATTAAAATATGTAGAAACATAGATTTTTATTAATCGATTTTTGCAACCTTTCTAGAATGTAATTTAGAATTGAGTTCAGAAGATGACTGTATTTTCCTTTTTGGAAAAAGCTTCTGGGGTTTGTGTTTTGAAAAGCTATAATGTCACTTTTCAATTAATTTCTTTTTAGTTTTAAGCGCAAATTTCTTTAAAATAATATTTTCATTTTAAATGTGCTTTACATATTAATGTATTTTTTATGCTTGAAAATGTCTAACACTGTCGGAAATTTTACAGAAGAAATGGTTAAATAGTAATTTATTTAATTGTTATTTTACCCTATTCAAAGAAAACAGTCAAAAAATCATTAAAAATCTGCTATTATTTAAGATGTTTAGTCGTAACTCTCTGTTTATCGTCAAGAATCAAAAATGCTTGCGAAGTAATCAAAGTAGCAGCGAACACGAGGCGAAACTCCTTTTTATAGAAATTAAAGTTTATACAAATTATTCTTGATAAATGAGAAAATATTAAGCAAACAAGTCTAAATTGCACTTATATAGCCTTGGCTTCGGTAGCAATGAGTGATAATTTTGAACAAAGAATAGAAAAAAAAATGATATGATAAAATAGGAAACGTAACGAGAAATTGTGGCTTAACAAGAAACCACGCCATATAATGCGACTATATATTTCCTCTAAAAAAATGAAGTATTTCCGTTACTTCTAAGGGAAACATCAGTAAATGTGATAAAAATATTTTTAAACAAGAAATTTATTTGACAATAGGTTGTATTTTTCTTTTTTCTAAAAAAGCTTTCATATCTTTTTAACGGCAACCGTGAATAGTTGAGTAATTAAGTAAGCCTGTATGGAACGAAATAAGATTTTACATTTTCATTTTATTTATTACGTTACTTTTTAAATCTCCATTAATTATATGCTTACTGAAAAAAACGCACTGTTTGCTTTCATTTTTACTTATTTATGTTGGAAATTTTTGAATTCATGCGTTGTATGTTGTAAATGCCATGCATACGTGTTTCTCATGAGAAAATGTTTGGTCTCCAAAAAGGTTGGTCACCTCTGTATTACAAAAAAGTATAAGAAATAAAAAGTTTTCTAAATGTTTAACGAGACAAACGAAATACAATAATTAACTTTGAGCTTGAACTAATTGGAATAAGCTAAGAAATTAAGGAACTAAAATGAATTAATTATAAAGAAAAATATTCTTGGATTAAGGGAAATCTTAAAATAATTTTGATATCAGAATAAACCCAAAATACATACACTAGTTTAAAACATAAATCTACAATAAGTATTTTAGTCGACATGCATCTAATTTATCCATCGCATGTACTTATATTAATACTGCACTGCTTAATTGTCTTACATGTTTATATGGTTCATATAGAAATCATTTATTATACAAGGAAGAAAATTTTTTTGTTGCATTTATACAAATAAGCGAAATAGAGATGTCATTTTGATATTTTTATTCTATTTTTGTCGAATTGTACAAGTTTAAAAGCGTTATATCTAACAAGGGGATACGTAAATGTTGTGACAAACCTCTAAAGAAGTTAGGGAACATTGATTGGATTAAAATTGTATTCGAATCCATGGAAATGTCATCGTTTGATCTAGGAGTTATTGTGATTTGCTTAAAAGCATACGAAGAAACTATTCAAAATAGAAGAGTGTCCCTTATTAACATTAAATTTCGCAAAAAATATTTATTAATCTCTTTAAGCAGAAATATTTTATGAATTTTTTAAGTGATCAGATATTAGATGGGAAATTAAAAATCTAAATTTACGACGGCATTTCAATGGTGACGGAGAAAAAAAATGATAAGGTTTAAATTTTTGTCTCAAAATAATCGGGAGATGAATGTGTGAAACCCCAATGTGTGTTAATTCAATAAGACTTTTTGATATCTTTTAAGTGAAAAGTATTTAATTTAGCTGTAATAATATCATCAAAAAACAAAAAAAAGAGTGCAGCAGATGTAGGTTTGGTAAATGAAGTAAGCAGGAAGTAAATTCCCCAAAATAACTGTTTCTTTAAAAAAATATAAGATCATAAAATTTTTTAGCAAGATAAGTTCATTCGAATCTTTTAATCATTAGAAATTTTTTTAACTAGCAAAAAAAGTATTTTTTTCTAAGTTTAAAGTAGGTTCAGTGGAAGCTTTAATTACTTTTTGGTTAACATATAAAGGCGTTGAATGTTTTATAACCAGGGATTTTATTTGCAAATAATGCAAAAAGCGTTTCGCTACTTATAGCAGTAAAAATAAAACACATTTTATTAGTTAACCTATAATATTGATGAATAAAAACAAAATCAATAAAAAAAAACTTGTTAGAACTTCTTTTCTTATTCATTAGTGATTTGTTTGCCTTATAAATTAAGTTATTTGATATTAGTTACTTGTATTTTGTACTCGCTAGTTCTTTGTACTAGTTATTTGATATTTTGAAGCAGGAAAATACCGGGATATTTGTTTGGATAGTTTGATGAACAGACAGCTGAAAGGATAAAGATACTAAAGGGAATTTTGTGAAAGTGCATTATTGAAAATTTATACGTTGTTCTCTCTTCTTTGTTGTAGTTTTATGGCACTTGTTATTGCTGACAAGTCTATTTTTAGAGCAGAGGTGTGCACTTCTTGTTTTCCAGCGACAACATATATGGCCAATAATTAGACTTCTGCCACACACATACCTCACAGTCCATTTTGCAGGGAGGATCCATTTACACACCATCCATCCATCCGCAGATCGGAGATTCTAAGTTTTGACCTGGACCCCAAACCTCGCAGCCTTCGAACACGGACGGTGACGTCACTATTCCCCGGAGTCTATTCTATACCACCGTCCGATAGTAAAACAAAATCCAAACCTCTCAACCCCGAAGAGAGCGGTGAAGGGAATCCCAGCCCTCGAACAAAGGTTCGGACCTTCCCCCAAGGAAGTGACGTTTTGTATCGATAGTTATAAGATAGTGATTAATGACTTTTGTTTATCCTTTAATCGTTCTCCCTTCGCTTGGGGGTCGTGACCTCTATCCCAGAGTTTACAGTGCTCTTTAAAAAAGGGAATGTATTCTTCTTTCATTTTGACAACTACATACATAGTCTAAAATAAATATCTACTTATTTTAACCTTTGATCTTTCTTCAAGAATTTAATATGTAGTATACGTTTCAAACTTGTTTGCATTATTGTATTTATTATTAGAGAATCGATTCACTTATAACTATATTTACTAACAGTTCGCCAAAAAAAAGAAAAGAAATGTTTTTAAAATAAAGAATAACATTAGATTACGAATCAAATACATCTTTATTTATTACCTTTTCTAAAAATCATACTTTGTTGTTTTAAATTAATGTAATTGATTCATTTAGAAATTTTATCACTAGATTATGAAACTTAAGAAATTATATGTACATTATCGAGAGCTTTTAGATTTAACGAACTAATGATTAATAAAGGTTATTTAATTTCACAAAATTTTGCAATTTTCTATTTTTACTTATTTTATTATTTATAAAATTTTTATTATATTTATGATTACTTTATTACCTTCTATTATTTATAATTATTTTTTTTTAACATTAGCAATTGATAAAATGTGTAGCTTTATACTTTGTACCACTAAAATCTTTTAGTTTTAAAGCTACAATAAGTATCAAAATAACGTGCAATAAATAAGCTTTAATAAATAGGTAGATGCATGAAAAAAACTTTAAACTAGCATTTTTTAAATAATTGTTAGCTTAAATAATCTGAAAAAAAATTTTCATTGCAATTTTAAAAGAAACTGCTTTTTCAATTTTTCTCTTCCTTTTTTGTTATGATTCCTCTTCTTTTTTTTCGCAATTGCAAACTTATACATTTTAAAAATTGTAAGTTATTTTCTCAAAAAAACATTATTTTCTTCTCTTTTATAATATTTTTTATAATGAATTACAATTCGCAACACAAACAATGCAGTATTTATTTCTCAAATTTAATAATTTATCTCTTTTTAGAAAATGGTATTTCAATCGTTGTGTTATTGGGAAAAAATTCTCTGCAATTAATTTTTTGCCTTTTATTACCCTCTTACATTAAACTCAACTCAGAAGACAAGGATGCCAAGTAGTCGTACTTTTTTTAAGAATTTCATGCTCGAGTTATTAGTTACACAATTTCACTGTCGTCGTTCTAACCATAAGAGCAGTTCGCGATTTTTTTATATCACTAATTTGTTTTCAAAGTTTAACGCGTTACAAATATTTTTAATACTTTCAATTAAACACATTTTCAATTTCAAAATATCCTCAATTGTTTTTATATTTGATGCTGGATTTTAGTTTTTTGCCTTATAATTTACCATTGTGTANGGCAGTTCGTGATTTTTTTTATATCACAAATTCGTTTTTAAAGTTTAACTCGTTACAAGTATTTTTAATACTTTCAATTAAACACATTTTCAATTTCAAAATATTCTCAATTGTTTTTATATTTGATGCTGGATTTTAATTTTTTGCCTTATAATTTACCATTGTGTATGTAAATAAATTTTGAAGAAGTAATTCGGAAAAATATTTGTTTAAAGTGCCACATTAATTTGTAAGAGACTTTTCGAATTAGAATTAATTGCATCAATGAGGATAACTTAAAATATTAATTAAATAATACCAAAAAATGATTAGTATAATAATGACCAATGAATACAGGTAAAACAGAATATATTAGTTAATATTTAAGAATTAATAATACTTAGCAAATTATTAATACTTAGCTAATATTTAAAAAAAATCTCAAAACAGAGAAAACAATTATGCTTGATTTTTTCTCTCCCTAAAATTTGTAATACTAACAATAAGTATTTTCAAAAGTTCAAATGTCAGACAACAGTTTAAGAAATAACTAAAAAGTTTTCTTTAGTCTAGAATTTTTTTAGTACAATTTTTAAACAAAATCTTTAAAACAACGTGATTTTAGAAATTTTTTAATGTTTATTTTAACAATTTTTTTCTTAAAATATTACATAATTTTTAAAAAACAAATTTTCGAGTGTATTTCGATGTTATAATTATAAGACTAGAAATATAAATAATTTTTTCTTGGAATATTGAGAACAGGAAAATTAAGGAAATAAATAATAAAAAAAGCTTTCTTAATTATGCATCTAAATTTATCAGCAACTTTAAAACAATTAATTCAAAGACAGTTTTATTAAAAAAGTGTTCTTTCTTTATATTCCGGTCTTTTTATTACGCTCTTATATGGAATCCAACTCAGAAGACAAGGGTACCAAGTCGAGAGAACTTTTAGTTATACATTTCAATTGCTGTAGGTTTAGCCATAAGGATTATTCGTGATTTTATTTTATTACAAATTCGTGTTAGTAGTTTAATTCGATGCAAATATCAACTAGTTTTCATTGCACACATTTTTAATAACAAAATTCTCTCAATTGTTTTTCTGATTGACGCAGGATATTTTTTTCTTATGATTTACCATTCTGTATATAAATGAATTATGCTAAAGCAATTCAAAAGAAATTCTCTCTTTTTACACGTCGCAAAAATTCGAAAAAAGCTTTTTGAAGTAGAATTAATCGCATACATTAAGATAATTTAAAGTATTACTTGAATAAAAACATAATAACGCTAGTTTAATAATAACAAATAAATATAAGTGAATATCTTTAGAATAACTTAGCTGATACTTAATGGAGAATCTCAAAACAGAAAAGAAAATAATGCTTAAGTTTTTTTTCCACCCTAAAACTTATTACTTACCATTTTATTAAAGGAGTAATTATTTTAAAAAGATCAAATGTCAAACAGAAGATTAAGAAATAACTCTAAAACGCTTTTCTTATTCAATTGCTTTTTTAATGCTATTTCTAAAAAAAAAAAATTTAAAAAAGGTGATTTTAGAATTTTTTTAATCTTAATCTTAACAAATTTTATTCCTAAAAATAATAGATAATTTTTCAAAAAATAAATTGTCGAATATATTTTGGCATTATAGATAGATATAAGAGTAAAAATATCTTTTTGTCTTAGAAAATAAAAGATGAAATTTTCGCATTTAAAGTATGAACAGAAAAATAAAAAAAATAATAAAAATGTTTCTTAATTATGCATCTAAATTTAACTGCAACTTAATAATAATTCAAAAACGATTATATCGAAAAAATTTCCGCTCTTCATATTCCATGCTTTTTATTACCCACTTATATTCTACCCAACTCAAAAGACAAGTGAAAATAAATGAAATTATGCTTCTTAATTATGCATCTAAACTAATCAACTACTTTATAAAAATTACAAAACCGATCATATTCTAAAAGCTTCAGTTCTTTCAAATCTCTGATAGAAAATTGCATAGCGGATTAAAAATAAGCATACAATTTATAGTAATTCTTATTTAAATTTTATACGATTTAGTTATAGTAATCTTTTTTATTTATTTGGCACTAATCTCAGTCATAACTCACCAATTTTTTAAAGAAAAAAATTCCATTTTTTTCTACAAATATTTTGAAAATATTACGAGGTAATTAGAATAAAAGTTAATAAAAACACGGCAATAATTATACTAAACATATTATGGCTGAGAATACACAAAAATTTGGAACAGAAAAAAATTTCACGCTTTTTTTAAAGTTGTGCAAGATAATTATAGATTTTATTATAAGTTCTACTAGAAACCAAAACTAATTATTTAATCCATTTATTATATGAAATAATAAATTTGTGAGAGAAAAAATTATCTCTGAAATATATTCATAAATATCTAGGTAAACGATTATAAAAAATCATGAAATATCTGGGTAAAAATTATCTTTGAAATCGGAAATCTAATTTAATCCCAGCGTTAAACGCATCCTATTCGAACGTTCGAATCGCTTTCACCAGCAAATTGTTAGGTGAAAGCTTTCCGATAGATGGGAGGAAAAATGAAGATCGCAGCCCGTTAGCAAAATCCGTTCGAAAGCGCGAGGTTTCAGGTTTTCCCTAAGAGTAGAAACGTGACGCCAAAATGACGTCATTTTTCACTTCCTAGCTCGTTTGAAGGCTACGAGTTTAGAGCTCCTGAACCAGAGCACGATCAATCTCCCATCCAGTTTCTCCAGAGGTATTGACTTGTTATGGGAACTCGGAGGACTTTGTGACTCCAAGAGATCTAGCGTGCACCAGTCCACATTTTGAACACGGGGAATCTTCAGCCGGTGGAGATCGAACTCATGGAGATTGGCCGTAACGTATCAAGCTATATTGAGAAGCAGTTCCTTGTTTTATTTAAAAAAAAACACTTATTTCACTCCACAAATACAGTAACGACATTAAATTACCCGTAACTGGTTAATAATAATATTTCAAAAAAATATAGAAAATCCCGTAACGGGTTAAAATAAACTTACAAAAAAACATAGAAACACCCGTAACTAGTTAGTATGAATTTCAAATTCAAAAACAAAAATTTAGAACTACTCTCCAAAATATCAACAACTCTCTAAACTAAAAATTGTTATTCTAATTTTATCGCTTGCTTTTTCTTTCATTTATCTCTGTATGTGTTTAGTTTATTTTATTCATGTTTTTGCTGTCCCTTTATTTTCAAATATTTTAACTTTTATTAATGCTTTTGCTAGCCAATTATTTTTTAATATTTTTAAACTTTATAGCCCAAATCCCTACCAACCACTCGATCCCGATCACATTGCTCCCTCTTAACAGAGGGGAGAAGTAATCAAAATATTTTGTATTTATAGTTTGTCTTCGAACTTCCAATTATCAAAATTTATAAGACCATCATAGGCATTTAAATTGCTGGAGCATTTACAATCGTTATTTTGAAGTTGTAGTATTCTGCTGAGAGGTTGCAGTCAACTGTTCGTCGCAAAATATATTAGGAGACTTCTTCCACATCGAAAACAGACATAAACTACTACACAATTCCTTCATTCACTTTGATCTACAAACAAAATAGCGAAATAAATAACTGTTGGATACGATTGAAAGACCTCTCCAGAAAAATTTCCCGTTCTTTCATAAATGCTGCATAGAACTTTCATCCACTAAGCTGATTTATTGCTTAAAATATTCTCTTTTTTTCATGAACACAATTACGAATTGTGATTTCACTCGAAAACTGCAGATAAATCACCACTTATCAACAGACAAAAAAAACTATTGTGTGATAAATAAAAATGAAAGATATGATATTGTAAGATAAAATACGGAAGTGATGTGATATTATTAACTAACTCGTGATGAAGTTTCAATTTGGATAATGTAAATATGCAATAGAGCAGAAATCAGGTTTTTTTTAATGCTAGTCTCTAGCTTGATATTAGATATTAATACAGAAGTAGATGTGAAAATTTTTTCGAGAGTGCTTTTAAAATCAATTAATTTACTACTGTTCCAACAGTAACGCCATTTTCAATTTTTCAATCAAGTCATCATGTTTAAAACAGAATTTTCAATCGTATGGAAAATCGAAGATTTTTCTTTTTGTCATGAGAAAACTGGTCAATGCTTGTACAGCCCTGACTTCAATATTCCAAGTTTCACGGATCGTGCATGGGGACTTCGTTTATATCCAAGAGGAAAAACTAAAGAAGCAACAAATTTCATTTCCTGCTTTCTATATATGCGGGGATGGGATAGTTTCCCTGCTTTTGATGTTGATATTAAAATACTTGGACCAAGTGGTAAGGTCTTAAAAGTATTACAATTGTATGATAATGAATCGAGCAATAAAGAACATGAATGGGGAAGTGCAACATTCCTTCCAGCCATGGATGTAACTCAAGATGCTCGTAATAGTATTGAAGATAGTCTGACTGTTTGTTGTAAGGTGCATGGTAAAAATCCTACTGCAGATGATTTTGATGAACGCATTGCTCATACTAAAATTGGTGTTGATCGACAGTTAATTAAATGTCACTCTAGGTATAGTGAAGGAAGAATGGTGTTCCACATTTATTCAGAATACTTTAAAAACAAATATTTTAAGTTCTCCATTGCTTCAAAAGATAATAACCTCATTGTATCGATGTGGAAACCACGCAATCGATTTTTTTGGTTTGTGGTTACATGCAAAATAACTATGCTGAATATGAAGAACTATGAAACCTGCTCAGAAACATACAGACATTTCTTCGAGGAAAAAGAATGCACAATAAGAATTCCTTTAGCCATATTTTTAAACGAACTGAAGCGAAACGCTGTAGAATACCAACACTCTGTGATAAAAACTGTTTATTTGACAGCTGAATTCTCTTATTCTAACGGAATGTATACACACTTTATTCCAAATAACAAATCCTTTCGTACCAAAATTCCTTCCATAAAGGATGATCTACGAGCCTTATTTTCTAACAAAAAATTTTGCGATGTGAAATTGCGAGTGGAGGACCAAGTTATCGAAGCCCATAAAAATGTTCTGGCAGCCCGTTCTCCAGTTTTTGCTGTCATGTTTGACCATGGTATGACTGAAACGCAGATGGGCATTGTTGACATTGTTGATACCGATATTCATATTTTGAAGTTATTTTTGCAGTTCTTGTACACGGATACCGTGGAAGAAATGGATTATGAAGTCGCAATGAATCTGTTGATGGTGGCTGAAAAATATCAAGTTCTGTCGTTAAAAGAAAAGTGTTGTATGTTTTTAAAAACTGAAATGTCCATTGAAAACGTGTGTGATATATTTTCTTTGGCTAATGCAGTCAATCACGAATATTTGAAATTAGCTTCTGTAGACTTTATAAATGGGATTCCAGAGAATGTTTTGCAATCACCAAAATTTGAAACATGGAAGAAAAACAATAAGGAATTGGCGAGAACAATTTCCTCTCAATTGTACTTAAATGCGTCTTCACGAAAAGCTAATATGTGCGGTAAGTAATTTAAGAAAAGACATATAAGCTATCTTTTCTTGTTTAATATTTTTTAATTGAATATGAATACAAATCTGTCTGATAAAAAATACCCTTAAGGGTTTTCAAAACTTTGCAAGTAAGTAAACTTTGCTTTTAGAAAATCAAATTACTTTGCAAGTTTTATTGCATTTTTGTTAATTGGTGAAATTTTTTTCTGATTTTAAAACTATGCTAAAATAAGTTAAATTGAATGCTGATTTTGAAGGGCAAACGACATAAAATCTACAATGTTGCTTATGGAATGTATGGAGAAAATAATTCTGGCAAGACTACCAAACTTGTATGGTAAATACATCACTGGTGTAAAGAAATTATAATTCTGTTAATTAAATCAAAATATACACTATTTAAACAATCCAGTTGTACTTAAACCATTTATAATTTTTCTGTTCGTTATGGTAATGGTTTACAATTTTGATTTTCAGAAACATAGTTATTGTTACAGCACGTTTAGCAAAAATACAAACAGAAATTTAAATTTTGCAATTGGGTATACTATAGCCTACGTCACAGGTTGTGTTATTCCTACTAAATTTAACCCATGAACGGCATTTTCTGCGAGCCTAACTTCAAGCCACAAATAAACAAACGAAGTGTTTGATCGTTTAAATAGCTGCTCGCCAGATTTTATTGCATTATAAAGAAAAGCAATTGATATTCGATTTTTGATTAATAATTGATTTATGTGGATAGTGGCATTTATGTGGATAGTGGCATAGAATTTAGCATTGCGTCATGGTAAATGTTATTCCTACTAAATGGAAGTAGTTGTGTTTTGTTTATATTATACCCAATTTAAGTAAAAGTTAAGTTAATGGTTTATTTGAAATGGAACTTTAGTTAAATGGTTCACAAGAGTTAGGAAGTTTTTATTTGTGTATTTATAGAGATTATAAATATGTTATTTATCAATTGTGAGAAAGTGGACATAACTGACGCTTTCAACTTTCAAGCTACTTAACTCGGATAAATAAAATTATACAGACTGTTTATGTATCTGTTATGGGGAAATGGAAATTATTTATTTATTGATTGATTGATTATTTGTAAATACAAAGACAGGATTATAAACTCCATTTTAATCTGAAAAGCAGAGAGCACTAGTTAATGAAACAAGAATATACATCCAGTGTTATAGCGGTATTCGATCTCACTACATTCATGCACCAAAAGCCGTTAACAAGGAGATAGAAAGGCTCCTTGGATATATTGATAGTAGAGCAGCCGTTGATTATTGAAGCTTTGATGCTTTGGAGGATTGTCCATCCACCAAACGCTCGCAGGCGTAAATGTAGTGGGTTCAATAACTTTGTGCTTTTTTCTTATTTTAGTTTTATCTGTTTTTCAATTTAAAAAGACACATCCAGGGATTCGAACTCGTTACCTTCATTTTACATAGGTCCCGCAGTAGACTCATCGTTAAGACACGGTTCCCACCAGATCACCGAAGTCAAGCATCAATGGTTGCTGTCAGTGTGCGGGTGGCTGACCACTTGGATCAGTCTGCGTAGGGACCGAGGGTGTGCGGTATTGGTCCTCCTTAAACTGATCTACCGTAAAATGCTTGATCTCGCTTGCAGGTCGTCGGGCTACCAAAGCAGGGGAGCCATTCGCTCTGCAGAGAAGCAAAATTGTGATATTATGTCTTCGGATCATCTTCAGGGATGTTTCCCAGACCGTCGCCAATAGCCTATTGTGCAGCTTCAGTGTGACGTAAATGAACTACAGCAAAATCATTTTACATAGTCATTTCATGTTCGGCTACACAGATTCCTAAAAAACAAATATTCAAAAAAGTCACTCTTCTATGTATTTATTATTTATTTATTGTTACACATATATATGCAGATTTATGAGCTCATTACAAAGTACGATTTAGTATAAGCTCTAGTTAAGTTCAAAAACAATACAAATTAGAGAAAGACATTGCAACGATGTAACTGTCATAGCAGAGAGGTAACTGATTCGAATCTCACAGTATCCCTATATTTTTGATGCGCTTCTCCCTCTTGTGTTATTTATTGTTTGATAGCCTGCTTATGTATGTGTTACAATAAATAAATATAAGTAAATGTGAATAAATCAATATAAATAAACAAAAATAAATAAATAAATATAAATATATAAAATAAGCAATTGTATATAAATAAATAAAAATAAATAAATAAATGCAAATGTATAAATATAATTATATAGTTGCTACCGGGTATTGGTGGGTCACGAAATCCCTAAATCCATTTAATGATGTTGGAACAGCAAGCCACGTAACATTTAAGCTACTGATTTAACTCAGGTTAATGCTATAAAACATTACTTAAAAATGGGTTATTTTAATAGTTTTTAAAGTTTGTAGACGTCAGCATCTGGCCTTCACAGAATAGGAAAAAAATTAACTGGTTGAAAACAGAGTTAACATGAGTTTGCTAAATAAAATAGAGGTTATGAAACGGACATTTTTTCGTCATCTTAAATATTACAAAAACTGTTGAACTTATCCAATATTTTGAGAAAATTACTTCATTTTACCTTATTCACTACCAAACAGCTTTATAATCAAACCATGTTTTATTTGTGATTTTACTCAANGTCTTCTTTCTTTCAGGAGGTAAATCCATTTAATGATGTTGGAACAGCAAGCCACGTAACATTTAAGCTACTGATTTAACTCAGGTTAATGCTATAAAACATTACTTAAAAATGGGTTATTTTAATAGTTTTTAAAGTTTGTAGACGTCAGCATCTGGCCTTCACAGAATAGGAAAAAAATTAACTGGTTGAAAACAGAGTTAACATGAGTTTGCTAAATAAAATAGAGGTTATGAAACGGACATTTTTTCGTCATCTTAAATATTACAAAAACTGTTGAACTTATCCAATATTTTGAGAAAATTACTTCATTTTACCTTATTCACTACCAAACAGCTTTATAATCAAACCATGTTTTATTTGTGATTTTACTCAAATATATTACCAAAGCACTATATTAGAAATTACCATACTTTTTAGACTTCCCATAGGCCAAGAATAGTTTTTTGATATTTTATTTCTACGATGTCACTGCTAACAGCTCTACCAATCGGCCGGGGAAAATTTCATTCATCATCAGTTGAGTTCATCATCCATAAAATTCATTTGACCATAAAATACATTTTAACATAAAATACATTTTTGCCATAGATTGAATTTAACAGTGAATTGGAATGTACCATATAATTTATAAAAATGGATTAGAAAAATGTATAATAAGGATATTCATTGAAAAACATCACATGTTGAAAAAGAATCTAATGGTAAGAAATTCTAAATTAGGTTGTCATGAAACGTAATTAAAAGTAATCATATCGGTACTCCAAGGAAGTACTTTCAGCCATGACCAAAACATCTTCTGCATATTTTACCGAAACAACCGTTTGTCTTATGAACTTGTTTGCTGATAGGTAAAACTTCGTAGAGCTTATATTGCTCTCAATTGGCGAGGACAGTGATATAAAACATACATGTCTATAACTTAAATTTGACTATAAGTAGGTAAAATAAATTGAGTGACTAAATTGAATGAGTAACTTTTGATAGGTGATTTTTATAATTTCGATATGTGCATCTTTGAAATATTTTGAAAATAATTACAAAGATATAATTTAATAGGCAAAAAGTAAAGAAAAAAAATACTGTGTATGGATTCCATACTAACGACCAGTCTTCTGACCAAGCTATTGCGGCCATATTTCTCAGATTACAGCTAAACCTTATAATTTGAGATGTGCTAAGTCTGGGTGGGAATAATGGAGAGACAGAAAAAAAATTGTCAAGTATTTAAGCAAGTATTTCATCAGCACAAATTGACTAGTTCAAATTCAATCTCCCGAGCTCAAACGCTTTTATTACTAGACATTTTAATCACGGAGAAATTTTTAGGGTTTTTAGTTTTTAATTTTGTACTCTAAATTTCTTTTTCTTTACAGGTATTAGTTAAATTTTGAACTCTGTCTTATGGATACCTTAATTACTTTAGATGTTACTCAATGGAACCTTGAAGCAGTGGCGCGATGTTCATGGAAAGTGTGAAATAATGAAACAGCAATTATGGAACTCACATAACAGTCTAGCAACCTTGACCAATGTTTCCAGAAAC
>NC_092208.1:25935579-25975925 GCF_043381705.1 Parasteatoda tepidariorum | reverse complement strand
GCAGGGGGCGCAGCCCACTAGTTAAATAATGATTTTGTTTGAATATATTTATCGACTTTGTTAACCTTCATCTATGAAAAGGTACTTTTATACAGGTATACTAGGGAAATGAATTTGTATTTTTGTAGTGGTAGATACACTACAGTACTCCCCCCAGAATTTTATCTGTGAAAGAATTCGATAAATGGAATACCATTATTTGACTCATTGCTGCTTTGTGTGAAGCCGGGAGAGCTGTATTAAGATTACCGTACTTTTTAACCGCTGATCGTGAGAGTTGTATTAAGTTCAAGGTCAGGGTCGCTCCCGTGTTGCCTTTAGCAATCGAGTGTATAAGTTGTACGGTGTGTGTGATTAAGACTGAGAAGCAACAGCGTGAGGAGGACAATGTCGCAGTCACAAGTAGCAAGTCAACTGTTCAATATGGACAATCCAACAAATAAACTTGTTCAAATCAAAGAGGGAGTTTCTGTCAAGATAGGCGTGTTCACATCACGTCCGGGTCTCCAATGTGGGATTATATTTATCGACCATGTCAACTTTCATCTATGAAAAGGTACTCCAACATAGAATCGAGTTAACATGTCCTATAAACTAGGGAATTGGGATTGTATTTTTGTAGTGGCGCTACAGATGCACTACAGATTTCAATAAAAGTTTAAAAAATTATAAATGTTATACATTAGTAATATAGTTTTATAATACATTTTTCCTTTGCAATTATGCACATTTTCAAGAAAAGAGTTATAATGGTTTTATAGAAGGAAATAATTTTTAATTTTCTTTCTATTAATTACATATATGCACAGATAAATATATGTTCAAAATATTTGTGTAATTGAACAAAAAATTTTTATGTCATAGCAGATTGAAAATTGAAATCATCATTGAAGTCTATTTTAAAGGCAAATTGAAAGCTGGAATTTAGGGTTTGAATATTATTTTTAATTAATAAGTTTTTTAAAATATTATTATACCAAGTTTTTTTTAAAAAAAAAAAAAACGAAGTTGAAATGATAATTTGCATCAATCAAAAAATTTAGGTGTACCTTTGTAGAAAAATAGATTGCAATTTATAATAGATACCCGTTAAAGTTTCTAGTGTTTTTATTCTCGTAACAGATAACGACCGTTTTTTTTTGATAAAAAAATTAAAGCAAACGACAATGACGCGTTTAGCTATCTCGTAGCTGTAAATTAAATTAGGATAAGAAATTGCAAACTATTCTGTAGATAAATGTAGATAAGGAATATATCTTATATCAAACTTATTGGCTATTCAGTAAATGTGTGTTTATGGCATTGCGTTAAGTCTTATTTTTTTCACAAAAAATCATGTACAAAAGTAAATATAATTTTACGTGGAAAATCGAAAATTTTTCTTTTCGCCCGCATGACATGGAAATATCGTGTCCCCCCTTTGATATTAAAAATTTTAAAGCACTTACAGGATTTTTATATCTTTTCCCAAGAGGAGAGAGTGAAGAATGTTCTGAATTTATTTCATGCAATTTAAATTTGATTGCAGATGACCCCATTGATTCTATTCAATGTGAAATTGAAGCAATTGGAGCCAGTGGAAAGATATTGAAAAGTTATAAGTGGGATACATATGCAAACCAAACCATTAAAACGGAGTTAAATGTTCCTAATTTCTTGTCTATCAAAGATTATGTCAGAGATGCAGAAGAATCTGCAGAAGATACTCTTACAATTTGTTGCAAATTTCATGACGACATTTCTACTGAGATTGTGACTGAGGAAGATTTCTGGTGCTTGAAGATTGGTGTCTATCGGAATACTTTTAAAATGGATATACCTAGAGAGGAAACAACGAAACATTTATTAACTTTAGGAGCGAATAATAATTTCGAAATTTCCATCACCGAAACAAACAGTAACTTTAAAGTTACATTTACAAGGGTGGTTCCAGAAACCGATTATGATGAACCATGCATTGTGGACTGTACTTTGACCCTGATTAATGAATACCATTCAAAAATATTATCTGCGAGAGAAAAGCATCATTTTTCTTCAGAAAATTGCTCAAATTGGGAATTTCCCTCAGAATACCTTTCTGAACTATGGAAGAGCAATCTAAATTCTTTGGATGATGATATGTATATTTATTTTGAGTTTTCCGCTTCGAATGGAGAATATTTACAAATTAGCATGCCTAAATATAAATCATCATCTATTCCCAACAAATCATCCTCCACAACAAGTGCTAATCCTTCATTGCAGGAAGACCTTCGAAATCTATTCCATAACAAACATCTCAGTGATGTGAAATTGCGAGTGGATGGCGAAACTCTTGAGACACATAAAAATATTCTAGTGGCTCGATCCCCGGTGTTTGCTGCTATGTTTGACCACCAAGACATGGAAGAAACTCGCAGTGGCATTGTGGACATCGTTGATATTGATGCCGACATTATGAAAACATTTTTGGAATTCTTATACACCGATAGAGTAGATCAAATAGATTATGAAATCTCTATAAAACTTCTGATGGCTGCAGAAAAATACCAAGTATTGTCATTGAAAGAGAAATGTGCGATGTTTTTGAAAAATGAAATGTCAGAGGAAAATGTATGTGAAATATTGTCTCTGGCTGATGCAGTTAGTCATGAATTTTTAAAATCAGCTTCCATTGAATATATAATAGTGAAATCAGCAACAATTTTATCTTCTCCCCAATGGATACCGTGGATGAAAAACAATATGGAATCTGCGACTGCAATTTTTGCAAAATTAACGCTAAGCCAATCTTCAGCAAAAAACTGAGCAACTAGTAAGTTATAGATGAAAAATGCAACTTTTATTTTACTTACAAAGATTTTCATAATAACCTTAATATACATTTTTATAAAATGTAATCTATTTTAAAAACGAAGTTAAGACATGCTTAAAATTCTTTCGTTCTTAACATCATAGCTTAATATCAGTTTGTTTTAACAAATTTAAATTCCTAAAATTTTCATTATGTTCCATAAAATTTCATTTTGTAAACTGAAAAATCTTCAATAAAATTTTTATGATATTATATGTATGTATTATATGTATGATATTATATATATATGCTATTGCTTGTTATGATTTTGCTCAATATTGCTTGTTATGATTTTGCTACAATACTATTTCTTGTTATGATTTTGCTCTCATATTAAAAACTAGTTAGGGTAATTTATTCTTTGGTGAAATAAGAACGTGTAAGGAATTCAAAATGTTCATCCAGAAAGTGGCTAAATCGAAAATTTAGTTCAAATTCTTCACTCAGAAAATAATATGTTCTAAGCTCTACTGGCTCTAAAGCACAGTAATTGTAAGATTGCTGACTTCACATGACCAAAACAAAATGGAGAAATAAATCAAGAGTGATTTCAAAGCATATAATTTCAATCTTTTTTTTCTGTCAAATGAACACTGAAAATTTCATTCCCTGAGAATTTGTAACTTTTTAGAAATGCATCAAGCAAAATTTTAAAAATAAATTATCTTCAATCGAGCAGATTTGAAAATTCATAAACAGGATATTAAAAATTCATCATCCGTTATAATTTCACTCGAAAATAACAAGTACACTAATTAATCTAATCTTATAACTATGTCTCCATATCTGTAAGATTAATTAACACTTCTATTTATAGATAAAATTAAAATAAATTCTTGAAAGAATTCCTCGGAACATTTCTTAATGAATATTTTCGTTCATTTACATCTAGAAAATTCTGGAAGTATTAGGAGCACAAAACTGGTAGATATCAAGATGAAAGAATTAGCTTATAGCTTATATAGAGGGAGAAAAACTTAAGGCATCAAATTGTAAAATAATAAAGTAAAAATGCTTAAGTGAGTTATGAGTAAAACAAAACGAGGTATAAATAAAGAATGCTTGATGAACATTACCACAGTAATTTCACCGAAACACTTTGCAATGACTTTTTGGTAAAATAAACAATAAAATGTTGTATTAGTACCATACTGTTAGTTAGTAAATGTGGTAAAATTATGTAATTTTATTCAAATTCTGGTAATTTTAATAGTTCTAGAATAATTTGAGATATGCAAAAAATGTTCATTTTGATAATCTTTATCAGCGATTGTTAGCTTTGTTTTTTGTTAGTTAATTGTTTTTAATTCTTATGTAAGCAATAAGCTACCATCAACCAACCTTAAAGGCTGTAAAAATTATGTATTTATTATCATAAAAATAGCCGGATAAGGCAAAATAAAACAAAAAAAGGAATAAATTTAATCAACTTAACTGTTTCTTATCGTGTCTTATCTTTTACTTATCATAGCTCTCTCGACATCCTAAAATGAAAGTGCAGATGTTGTGGATTCGAATCACACAATATTTGTTTTAAATTTTGTCTGCGCGAATTTTTGCTATCTTTTTCTTGATAAATAATTTGCAAATTAGAAAAAAAAACTCGCTTCTGCATCACGAATTTAATGCATGTGTTGGTCGTAACATGCATTGAAAATCATTTGTTTGAGTACTAAAATCATTCATTAAATACATTAAATATATTGAATATTCAATCAGGGAGTTAAAAAAAGTATTTACCATGTTTTCGCTTTTATGGGCTCCGTCACGAAATTTCGGTGATTTTTATCGGAGCGCTTTTGAAAAATTAACAATAAAATATAATTTTGTCATGTGAGATATAATTTGATAAGCATGGTAAAATTTGGTAAATGTGGTAAAATTTGGCATTTTTATCATGATACCGTAGAGCATGGCACAAAATCACTTATTTAGTGAAATTTATTTTTCAGTTTTGTATTTTTTACCAGATATGTTGTAAGAAGACCTACAAATTTAAAAACCAGAATTTCAAGTGAATACCATACCATATAAATGGAAAAAATACAAAACGAATGGTTTAATACTAGAATGAGGTATGCTAAATTTCTCGGGGAATGGCGGAATAGCCAAAAAATAAAACTAACATTAGAACGTCGAAACTTTGGACCACTCTCTTCAACAAACTATTGCGACCATATTCGACAAATTACGGCTGTATTTTGTGAGTCAGATGTCCGAATCTTTAAAACGATGAATCTGATCGACAGTTAATTAAATGTCACTCTAGGTATAGTAAAGGAAGAATGGTGTTCCACATTCATTCAGAATACTTTAAAAACAAATATTTTAAGTTCTCCATTGCTTCAAAAGATAATAACCTCATTGAATCGATGTGGAAACCACGCAATCGATTTTATTGGTTTGTGGTTACATGCAAAATAACTATGCTGGATATGAAGAACTATGAAACCTGCTCAGAAACATACAGACATTTCTTTGAGGAAAAAGAATGCACAATAACAATTCCTTTAGACATATTTTTAAATGAACTGAAGCGAAACGCTGAAGAATACCAACGCTCCATGATAAAAACTGTTTATTTGACAGCTGAATTCTCCTATTCTAACGGAATGTATACACACTTTATTCAAAATAACAAATCCTTTCGAACCAAAATTCCTTCCTTAAAGGATGATCTACGAGCCTTATTTTATAACAAAAAATTTTGCGATGTGAAATTGCGAGTGGAGGACCAAGTTATCGAAGCCCATAAAAGTGTTCTGGCAGCTAGATCTCCAGTATTTGCTGTCATGTTTGACCATGGTATGACTGAAACGCAGATGGGCATTTTTGACATTGTTGATACCGATATTCATATTTTGAAGTTATTTTTGCAGTTCCTGTACACGGATACCGTGGATGAAATGGATTATGAAATCGCAATGAATCTGTTGATGGTGGCTGAAAAATATCAAGTTCTGTCGTTAAAAGAAAAGTGTTGTATGTTTTTAAAAACTGAAATGTCCATTGAAAACGTGTGTGATATATTGTCTTTGGCTAATGCAGTCAATCACGAATATTTGAAATCAGCGTCTGTAGACTTTATAATTGGAATACCAGGGAATGTTTTGCAATCACCAAAATGGGAAACATGGAAGAAACACAATAAGGAATTGGTGAGAACAATTTCCTTTCAATTATACTTAAATGCGTCTTCACGAAAAGCTAATATGTGCTGTAAGTATTTAAAGAAAGATATATAAGCTATCTTTACTTATAATGTTTTCATTGAACATTAATACAAATGTATCTGATAAGAGCATAACCTTAAGGGTTTTCAAATCTTTTCCAGTAAGTAAACCTTGTTTTTAGAAAATCATATTATTTAGTTATTTTACAAGTGATATTGCATTTTTGTTAATTGGTGAGATATTTTGATTCTAAAATCATGCTAAATTAAGTTAAATTGAATGTAGATTTCGAAGGGCAAACGACATGGAATCTACAATATTGTGTACGGAATATACGGAGAAAATAATTATGGCAAGACAACTATACTTGTATGATAAATGCAAAACTGGTGTAAAAAAGCTAGAATTTTGGTAATTAAATCAAAATATACACTTGTTAAACAATCCAGTTGTATTTATACTATTTATAATTTTTCCGTTCGTTATGGTAATGGTTTACAATCTTGATTTTCAGAAATATAGTTATTGTCACCTCATATTTAGCAAAAATGGAAAAACAGAGAATTAAATTTGACCGAATAAATAATTTTTATATCTTTCTCTAACGTGTCGCAATAAGATTATCAAACGTTCTTCAGAACTATTATTCATTTCAGGATTCGTTTGATAATTTTAACTTTTTTCTGTGCCTTTTACAATTAAAGTAGCAATAGTTTTTTCAATGGGTTATTTGAAATTGTACTTAATTTTAATGGTTAGGAGGTGGTTAATTGTTTATTTATATATATATTATATTATTATACTATTATTATTAATATATTGTTCATTACTGAAGAGAAAGTAAATCTATCTGACGCTTTCAAGTGCTTTAAAGATACTAAACTCGGATTAATAAAATTATGCTGACTGTTTTATGAATCTGTTATGGTTAAATAGGATTTATTTATTTATTTGTAAATACAAATAAAGGATTATAAACTTTTTTCAATCTGAAAAATGGAGAGCACAAGTTAACGTAACAAGACAAATATGCATACAGTGCCATAGCGGTATTCGATCTTGCAACATCCCTGCTCCAAAGTCGTCATCAGAACAGTAATACCGCAAGGCTAGATGGACTCCTTGGCTTTGCTGATAGTAGAGCAATCATACATTTTTCGGGTTTTGATGCCAAGGAGGACTGTCCTTATTTTTGAGTTATCTGTTTTCAATTTAGCAAGTGACGAGTCCATTTTTTTGTATTAATCACGCGAGCTTGCATAAGTATTGAAACCAAATTTATTTATCTATTTTCATACATCCAGGGATTCGAACTCGCTACCTTCATTTCACGCAGACGTTTTATGTTCGGCCACAGAGACTCCTATAAAACAAATATTCTAATGAAATCAATATTCCAGCTATTTATTCTTTATTTATTGTCACACATATATATGATGACTAATGAGCTCATTTTAAAGTACGATTTAGTACAAGTTTTTGTTATGCTGAAAGTTAGAGAAGTACAAATTAGAGAAGAACATTACAACGATGCAACTGTCTTAGCAGAGAGGTAACTGATTCGAATCTCACAGTATCCCTAGATTTTTGATGCGCTTCTCCATCTTGTGTTAGTTATTGTTTGACAACCTGCATATGTATGTGTTACAGTAAATAAATCAATATAAATAAACAAATAAATAAATATTTTTTTTCTAATCCCCTCCTGTGATAACATCCGTTAATTCAGGCATCTACAGGGCGATTTTGTTGACCTCTCTTACAGGGCAACATATTAGGCTGGCCAGCGTCGCTGTCTCAGTAAGGACAGATAGCACAGAGAAGGAAAGAACATCCATGCCTAGGCCGGGATTCGAACCCAGAACCTTTGTGATGTAAGGACACTTCCCTGCCCCCTACACTGGCTTGTCGGCCAAATACTTAAATATAAATACATAAATTAAGCAATGGTATGTAAGTAAAGAAAAATAAAGAAATAAATGTAAATGTATAAATATATTTATATTTTTGCTACCGGGTATTGGTGGGTCACGAAATCCCTAAATCCATTTAAGATGTTGGGACAGCATGCTACGTAATATTTGAGCTACTGATTTAGTTCAGGCTACTGCTTTCGTACATTACATATTTTAATAGTTTTTAAAGTTTGTAGACGTCAGCATCTAGCTAGCATAGAAAAAATATTAACCGGTAGAAAGCAGAGTAAACACGAGTTTAGTAAATAACATAGAGGTTATCAAACGAATATTTTCGTTATCTCAAATAATACAAAAACTGCTGAACTTACCAACTATTTTTGAAACAATTACCTCATTTTGCCTTATTTTCCACCAAAAAGCGTGATAATCAAACCATGTTTGATTCTTAATTTTACTACAATATATTACCAAAGCACTACATTGAAAATTATCGTACTTTTCAGAGTTCCCACAGGCACGGAATCTTTTTTCAATATCTTATACCAACAATGTCACTGCTAACAGCTCTACCAATCGTCCAGCGAAAATTTCATTTATATCATCATTTGGTTTGCTATCTTATATTTGTAAAAAAATGACAAGCAAATTATAAGAATTACGAATCAAATTACGGCAAAAAGTATTGGCTTCCTGAGGTCATCATCCGTAAAATAAATTTTTGCCATAAATTGGATTTAACAGTGAGATGGAATTTACCATAAAATTTGAAAAATTTGGTTTCGAAAAATGTAGAATAAGGGCATTCATTAGAAAGCACCACATGATTTAAAAAAATCAAATGGTAGGGAATTTTAAATTAAGTTGTCGCAAAATGTGAATAAAGATGATCATTTCTGTACTCACTATATCATTCGGTATATCATTTTTAAATACTTAAATTTAAATTATTTAAATAAGCGTTGATCAAAAAAATAAATTATTGTTACAAAAAATTATTTAATTTAATTTTGCATTAAACATGCATTGGATTAACTTTTGATAATCGAGTTTTATAATTTTGATGTGTGCATTTTTGAAATTTTTTTAAAACTAATTACAAAGATATGATTCAATTTGCAAAAAGTAAAAATAAAATACTGCGTATGGATTCCAAACCTACGACTAGTCTTCTGTTCAAGTTATTACGGCCATATTTCCCAGATTGCAGCTACACCTCATAATTTGAGATGTGCTAAGTCTGTCGGGGAATAATGCACAGACAGAAAAAAAATTGTCAAATTTTTAATCAAGTATTTCATCAGCACAAATTAACTAGCGTGTTCAAATTCAATCCCCCGAACTCAACCACCTTTATTATTAGAAATTTAATCGCAGAGAAGTTTCTAGGGTGTTTCGATTTTAATTTTGTATTCTAAATTTCTTTTTTTTTACAGGTATTAGTTAAATTTTGAACTCTGTTTTATGGATACCTTAATTACTTTAGATGTTATTCAAAGGAACCTTGAAGCTGTGGCACGATGTTCATGGAAAGTGTGAAATAATGAAACTCACATAACAGTCTAGCAACTTGGACCGATGCTTCCAGAAACTACTAAAATCCTGTAAAACTGTTGTTCTGTGCAGTTTCAAAACAATAAAGCCAAGCAGAAAAGAACATTTACGTAGAATGACGAATTCAATATACACTCAAAAACATATTTCAACCTAAGTCGCTTAAGAACATGAAGAAATTTAGAAAGTGAAATATTTGATGAAAAGCAAATGAATAAAATGAAAATTTCAAGAATATGTGTTGACTTTATTAGAGGACATTTATGAATGGAATTTTAAACAATTAAAAAGCTTTTCTCTCCTTAAGGTGACATAGTTTATTTTTTTATTTTCCCAAATAAAATAGAAAGTTACATTAAGTCAGATATTCTCATAGTGAAGCTAATTATTTATTGAATGGTGATTTTTGGTATGGACTGAGTTATTAGGGGGTCCGATGCAAAAACAAAATATGTTTATGATTTGATTTAATTTCAATAGTAGTTTTGCTCGTCGGAAATATAATTACTTTGATCAGTGCAAGAGTTAGGTTGAGTGAAATTTACCGTCTTGTAATTTTACTTAATTTTATAACTGTCGTTGAACAGCTGACCCGATATTTGAGTTTACCACTACCATGTTCAAGTCTGCATCCTTGTAAATTTGAACCCATTCTAGAAGACGAGTGAACTACTGGAATTTGGAGGATTTATTGATGAAACTAACATACATTTGCATTTCTGGAGAGGAAAATCTCCAAAGACCTCCCACTGTTAACTTGGGGGCAAGAAGGCTCTAACTTATGATCCGTCTACTGCTGAGGAAATATTTAACGCCAGGGTGTCGTCATTGTGAACCGGGTGTGGAATTCGTATCGATCAGCTATCTTTGGGATTCGAACACGGGTCAATTCATTAGGAGACGAGTGCTTTATCAATTCCTCCTAGAAGAGATAAGGCCTCAGCACGAGTTATCATGAACAAAAAATTTGATTCTTTAGTAATGACATCTTTCGTATTTTGCCCCAACAAAGCAGCTTAGAAGCCTGAACGCATTTACATATTTCTTATTTTCCTCTACAGCGCAGTTTATGTTCGTTACGTTGGAATAATAACTTGATCCATGCTGAGGTCTTCTTTCTTTTAGGGGGTGTTGGCTCAATCCCCTGAGCCACCACGACTCTATCTAAAATTATTGACTTCTTAAATCTCATTTGACTCTCAACAATAAATTATGAAACTTGGTTTATTTATTTATTTGTTTGTTTCTGCATCAAACCCTTTAATGGAGTTTAGCATAGTGAAGTTTGTTTAAATAAACCGTTTTTAAAACTATATTATGAAGTTAATATCAACGATATTTTTTAGGATGCGTACTTTAGACGGGCGAGCAGAAGCTAGTTATTCCTTTTTCTAAGGAAAATCGGTTCGTTCAGAGAAAGAAAATTAAAATAAACAATCATAGAAAGACTTAAAATAGCCAAAAGGGGTCAATTTCACCCTCGCAAGAAGAAACACTCATTTTTGAAATTTCATGACTGTTTTTCGTGACATTAGGAAGATGATTTGTAGAAGCGAAATGGGGTTCAAATTGTTAAAAAAATGTCACGAAATATTTTTTTAAAAATTATATAATATCGTGGACTCGGTGCTAGAAGTAGCTTAGTTAAGGTAATTTATATAGCTTTTTGCACAGTGTAATTTTTCACTGTGTAATTTCCCAATTCTATGATTTTTTGAGGCTCTTTGGGTGAACGTAAGCCTCCTCTATTCTTATCTTACTCGGCCTTTCCCATGTTCATTGAGCATTGACTTTTAAAAAATGACATTGGTTTTTAGCCCAAAAATTTTATACATGTATCCCAAGTATTAGATACTTTTTGGTTTTTACGAAGTTTATTGTAACATTTGCATATAAAACTTGTACATTATTACCTTATTTGGTATATTTCTAGTATTTATTTAGTTAATTGTATGCTTTAACTGTTAGTTTCCATTAACTGACCCTGTAACTGTTTTTAAAAACAGTCGTTGAATTTCATCGTTTCTGCCCCGTATCACTGTCTCTCTCTCTCTCTGGATGATTCACAAGATTTTCCTCTACCGGGTCTTTCTTGTTTTGGTGTCTAATTTCATAAAAACATTGTTTTTTGTTACAATTGAAACCAGGTATTTAAGCCACAAAACTATTTTGAATTCCCTTTCTTTATTTCTTTTAGTTAAGAGTCTGTATCAGTTTATTTAAAAACCACACTATTGGAAACGTTTAGAACAATTAACATAATTGAATAACAATTAGTTTAATAGTTGTACTACCATATTTAAACAAAACACCCAAATTATCATAAATAAGATGGTATTCAAACTGTTAACTGTGAGAAGAACGATTGGTTAACTAGATTCACCTAATACAGTCAGAATTTAAACAATCGCATTACCTATATTTCTGTAATCAAGCCTCCTAGTTCCTTGCTTTTGAGTACATATTATAGCCTGGAGGGCTAATCTGAAAGTCTAATCACCAACAGGACGGAGGTGCGAGCTCCACCGTTGACACCATATTATCTTCTTCTCTCCGTTTAACACATGAAGAGTTTCCAGTGCTTCGCACAGCACAATTTTCCCCTGTGACACTGAACTATCGGAATATGATACTATCATTCACGCGATGATGGCAGCACCTTAAGGCTGCTGAGCACAAAAAAATCTATTATTTCCCGCCTCGTACGAGAGGTGGAACAATGAGATAAACTAATTAATTTCCTTGTTTCTTTTGATAAAACATAACTCAACCACAACCTAACTCCGATTCCCATTACCTAGCGAAAAGTCTAGCTTCAAGTTAAATTTCTTTGTACTGTTTTGAAACTATCCTAGTTGTAAGTGGTAAAAAAACATATAGTTCAGTATTGATGGTTCTTATAACCAGAAGTGTTGTAAATGTTTTCAAAACTGTAAAGCAAACAAGGTTCTCGACCATTTACTTTACAGTTTATTGGGTGAATAGAATACTGCCGGTTATTTAATCGTAATTTTGGAATAAAAATTCTAACAGTGGATTTTGTTTCGTAAATTAATTTCAAAGTAATTCGAGCTTTTTGAAAATCATGACTTTAAAATATGACTATTTATTGCAATAACAACAAACTACTATTATTACTGTAATTGCTTAAACTAATATTATTACTGTAACTACTTAAACTACTATTATTTCTGTAACTACTTAAACTACTAATACTATTCAAGTATGACTTTTCAACTTTAAAATGAACGTTCTTGATATCACGGTCTTACAGGATAATTTTTACGGGCAGACGGAGGTAACACAAATTTTACTTAAGATTTTTAAAATATTTTTTAAAGTAGGGAAAAAAAACGATTTTTGTTAAGAATTTATTATTTGAATTCTAAAAAGTGATTTTGTAGGAATCGACCTTCAACTACCTTTCATCGACCTTCATCTACGAAAAGGTATCCCAACTTTGAAACGAGTTAACATGTCTTATATACTAGGGAATTGGAATTGTATTTTTGCTGTGGCAGACGCACTACAGTACTCCCCCTCCAGAATTTTATCTGTGATGGATTTCGATAAATGAGATACCACAAGTTGATTCATTGCTGTTTAGTGAGAAGTCGGGAAAGCTGTATTAAGATCACCGTACCTTTTGAGTGCTGATAGTGAGAGCTGTATTAATTTCTAGGTCGTGGTCGCTCTTAGCAGTCAAGTGTATCGAGACCGAGAAGCAACAGCGTGAGAAGGACAATGCCAGAGTCACAAGTAGCAAGTAAACTGTTCAATGTGGACAATCCAATGAATAAACATGTTCAAATCGAAGTGGGAGTTTCTGTCAAGGTAGGCGCGTTCACATCACGTCCGGGTCACCAATGTGGGAATATCTTTACCGACCATGTCAGCTTTCATCTATAAAAAGGTACCTCAACATACAATCGAGTTAAAATGTCTATATACTAAGTAAATGGAATTGTGTTTTTGTAGCGCTAGATACACCACAGATTTCAATAAAAGTTTAAAAATGTATAAATGATATATATTAGTAACATAATTTTATAGTACATTTTTCAAATATGCAGATTTTTCAAAAAAAAAAAATTATAATATTTTTAAACGAGGAAATTATTTTTTTTCTACTGAAAGCATATATGTACCGATAAATATCTGTTCAAAATATTTTTGTAATTTAACAACAAAATTTTATGTCATAGAAGATTGAAATTTAAAATATATCTTTCAAGTCAATTTTAAAATCTGTCATATCATTAAAGAAAAATTGAAGGTGGAATTTTTGCGTTTGAACATTATTCTTAGTTGATAAGATTTATATGAAATTTATTATTCCAAGTTTAAAAAATTAAATTAATATGAAAATTTTTATCAATCAAAAGATTTAGGCGTACCTTCGTGGAAACGTAGATTGTAATTTGAAATCGATACCCCTTAACATTCTTATGGATTTTTATTCGCACAACAGATAACGACATTTTTTTTTTGTTAAAAACATTGAAGTAAACAACAATGACGAGTTCTGCTATCTCGTAGAAGTAAATTGAATAAAGATAAGAAATTGCGTGTTATTCTGTTGATAAAGAATGTATCGAATATCAAACTTATTGGCTATTCAGTAAATGCATACTTGTTGCATCGCGTTAAGTCTTATTTCATCCACAAAAAATCATGTACAAATGTAAATATAATTTTACGTGGAAAATCGAAAATTTTTCTTTTTGCCACCATAATAATGGCATGAGATTGTCGCGTCCCTTATTTGAAAATGAAAATATTGGAAAGATTGTAGGCGATTTACAACTTTACCCAAGAGGAAAGAGTGAGGAATATTCTGAATTTATTTCATGCTCTTTAACGTTGCTTACAGCTGACTACTTTGATTCCATTCAAGGTGAAATTGAAGCAATTGGAGCCAGTGGAAAGATATTGAAAAATAAAAAGTGGAATACAATTTTTACCCCACCTTTTTCCGCAGCATTAAAATTTTATGATTTCCTTGCTATCGAAGATAATGTCCAAGATGCAGAGGATTGTGCCGAAGATACTCTTACAATTTGTTGTAAATTTCATACACACAATTCTACTGAAATTGTGACAGACGAAGATTTTGTGTACACGAAGATTGGTGTCAATCGGAATACTGTTGAAATGTGCGTACCTAGAGGGGGAACAACGAAACGCTTATTAACTTTAGGATCGAATAATAATTTTGAAATTTATATCACGGAAAAAAACGAAATCATTAAAGTTAGATTTATAAGGGTGGTTGCAGAAACAGCTGATAATAAACCATGCATTGTGGACTGTACTTTGACACTGATTGATGTGTGGAATTCAAAATTATATTCTGAGAGAGAAAAGCATTATTTTTCTTCAGAAAATTGCTCAAATTGGGAATTTCCTTCAGAAGCCCTTTCTAGAGAATGGCTAAACTTTTTGGATGATAATACCCAGAGTTATGCACGTTTTTATTGTGAATTTTCCGTTTCGAATGGAACATATTTACACTTTAACATGCCTAAATCAAAATCATCATCTATTCTCGACGATTCCTCCACGACAACAAGTGCTTCTCCTTCATTACAGGAAGACCTTCGAAATCTATTCCATAACAAACATCTCTGCGATGTGAAATTGCGAGTGGATGGCGAAACTCTTGAGGCACATAAAAATATTCTAGTGGCACGATCCCCGGTGTTTGCTGTTATGTTTGATCACCAAGACATGTTAGAAAGTCGCAGTGGCATTGTTGACATCGTTGATATTGATGCCCACATTATGAAATCATTTCTGGAATTCTTATACATCGATAGTGTAGATGAAATGGATTATGAAATATCTACAAAACTTCTGATGGCTGCAGAAAAATACCAAGTATTGTCATTGAAAGAGAAATGTGCGATGTTTTTGAAAAATGATATGTCAGAGGAGAACGTATGTGAAATATTGTCTCTGGCTGATGCAGTTAATCATGAATTTTTAAAATTAGCTTCCATTGAATATATAATAGCGAAGTCAGCAACAATTTTATCTTCTCCACAATGGATACCATGGATGGAAAACAATATGAAATTGGCTACTGCTGTATTCGCAAAATTAACGTTAAGCCAATCTTCCACAAAAAACTGAATATTAGGTAAGTTATAGCTGAAAAATACAAACAATATATTTCTAATGACTGAATATTTTGTTACTTGCAAAGGTTTTCATAATATCCTTAATATACATTTTTTTTTATTAAATATAATCTAATTTAAAAACGAAGTTAAGACAAGTTTAAAATTCTGTTGTTCTTAACATCATTGCTTAATTCGCGATCGCAACGAACTATAGGGGGCGTTGTTGTATGAGACGCATACCTGCGATTTCTATATGAACGTTGTTATTTCTATATGAAAGTTATTTCTATATTCAGTTAATCTGGAGACGTCTTTAATGTAGCGTGTAGCATTGTAACGTTCCTTCTTTAATGTGGCTTATTAAATTTAAAAAAGAAAAATGTTTGATATCCTTTCTTATACAACCGAAAACAAGATGGTATCTCTTTTTTTAGAGAAGGAACATCCAACACACAACGGAAAAATATTTGGAAATAAACAGAAAAAAATATGTATCTTCTTATTAGACTTAAAACCTAATGACTGAGAAATAGTTTTACTAAAACTAATGATATAACATGAAAGGCCTATTTAAACTTTGCATTCCGTAGCTTTAAGAATCATATTACTTCAAACATTAAAATAAGCAAAAAGTATACATAAGGTTCATAATTTTATGTAATTTAATTTTGTAGAAAAAGTCTTTTGACAAGTAATTTTATCAAAAAATTTTAAGTTTTAATAAAAATCATTATTTAGAAACTGAAAAATGTAAAGCAAAGAATGCTTACGATACAAAACAAAAAAAAACCAATTCTAAAAATTCCTTATATTGAAATAAACAACTTTCATGTTTTTTTCTTCTTTGATTCATAATCGGACGTAGAAAACCATTCTATAGAAAACTATCATCAAGAAAAAAACTACTTAAAAGTAAAATTTATTATTTTATAAAAATTAACGCTTACCTGCTTTATAAATCAGAAGAATTCCAAAATGATTTGTTCTTTTTGTTACCATTTTTTAGTGCTACGAAAATGCGTCTTTGCGATTTGCCAAAAATAGAACAAGATGCAATTTTATTTTTTCTGGAGCGAAATATTTTGCCCATTGTCCACCGAAATCCGATAAANATATGTGAAATATTGTCTCTGGCTGATGCAGTAAATCATGAATTTTTAAAAGTAGCTTCCATTGAATATATAATAGCGAAGACAGCAACAATTTTATCTTCTCCACAATGGATACCATGGATGGAAAACAATATGAAATTGGCTACTGCTGTTTTCGCAAAATTAACGTTAAGCCAATCTTCCACAAAAAACTGAACATTAGGTAAGTTATAGCTGAAAAATACAAACAATATATTTCTAGTGACTGAATATTTTGTTACTTACAAAGGTTTTCATAATATCCTTAATATACATTTTTTTATTAAATATAATATAATTTAAAAACGAAGTTAAGACAAGTTTAAAATTCTGTTGTTCTTAACATCATTGCTTAATATGAGTATGCTGTAGCAAATTTAAATTCTTATTATTTTCATGCACTGTAAACCAGAATTTTTTCAGTCATTTTGTAAACTGAAAATCTTAATAATTTGAGATATGCAAAAATGTTCATTTTGATAACCTTTATAAGCGGTTAGCTTTTTTTGTGAGTTAATTGTTTTTATTCCTATGCAAGCTATAAGCTAACATCTACCAACCATAAAAGCTGTAAAAAAATTGTATTTATAATCATAAAAATAGCTAGACAAGGCTAAATTTAATCAACTTATTGTTTCTTATCGTATCTTATCTGTTACTTATTATAGCTCTCTCGACGTCCTAAAATGAAAGTGTAGGTGTACTGGATTTGAATCACACAATATTTGTTTTAAATTCAGTCGGCGTGAATTTGAAATATCTTGTGATTAAAAATATCAAATTTACGACCAATTATGATTTTTTTTGCATAAATATAAGATACGCAAGCAATCATAATTAAGGTTGAAAGTTTGTCGTGTGGAAAAAAAGATTGAAAATCTCGGAAAATTCGCGAGGAAATGGTAAAAAGAATAAAAGACATAAATGGTACAAAGAATAAAATAAAATTATTTAAAAGTGCTTACAAATATTATCTTTACTCAAGTATTTAGAATTTAATACAATGTTTAATAATTCTTGTTCATGCATCGTCTTTCAACGCGTAACTCATATTATTTCTGGACTGTGGAAGCTGTGGCGTGAAACTGATCTGAGTTTGGAGTCGAAAAAATGTTTGAAAGATTACATTACTTCAAGTTAATATCCAAAAGGGTTTTATTTCTCACTCCAAAGGGTGTAATTAGCACTACACTTGAAAAGACTTATTAATTTGTGAAAAATTTGTGAAATTAGTGAAAACACAATTAGTGAAAAAAAACCGGCAAAATGACATTTTTAAAGAAATTGGGATTTCTTTGGGAAAGTTCTTAATTTAGCTTTATTTAAATATATAGCATAGTTTTTTTTATTACTAAATCTATTCATTTCAAAGATACTTCAAAATAAATAGAATAGAATTCGGTGACAAATAGTCAATAAACAATCCTAGAAAATTTCTTGCTTGGCATCGAACGCTAAGGCACGGGAGAAAAAAAAATTGAAACAACATTTAAAATTTTAAAATTTAAAATTTCAAGTTCGCAATAGTTTGCGTTTCCGACACACTGCCCTAGTGAAAAGTTTAAATTTTTATCAAAGCCAAGTCGAGTTGAAAAAAGTTTTATTATGTGCTTAGGCAACTTTTTGTTTACTATTATTGTTACTAGCTAAATACATGTTTTTCTTTTCGAAATAAAACTAAAAAATCAATAAATTAGTAATGGTCAGCATTACAAAATCATGCAGAAAATTGCATGATTAACGGAGAAATTCGGTTCAACTCTATTGCTCGAGATCAACCTTTAATGGTCAAAAATTAACATAATTAACAAATTTCTCCGATACTTATATCATTCGAAAGTCTGTACTCCCCAGTACTCGTAGTAGGCATCGAGATACGCATTTTAGAACATATTCAAACAGCACCAATCAACTAATATGAGTAATACATTTAGCCAAAAATTTTTCGATTTTTCAGATCATTAATTATAAATTTTAAATAAGAAGAGGCTCATCAACAATCTTTAAGATGTGAGTGCTCCCTTAAAAATATTAAGTGTTAAATCCGAAATGATAAGAGGACTCATATGTTTAATAAATCTGATGGCACCTTTTTCTTAAAATCGGCTTTGCTCATCAGATGAAGAATAAGTCTACATATGAACGAAACAAAGAGATAGTTAAACTATATTTTGCTCCTTGTTAACTGAGATTGCCATGCTGATTCAAATTATGCATTGATAGAAACATATCAGAACTCCATTGGGATCTGGCAAACCGCGAGAGGTTTTTGTGATTCTTACTGCCATTTTGCGCAATTGGTAATTAGTTTTACGCAAAAGAATTATTCTTGAAGGTGACGTTGTTTTTTAAACCGGTGTTTTCTTGCTTTCCAGATACAAGATTAAAAAGTTGAAAACATATATAAAAAAAGGTGCACATTCACTAAGTGGATTGGTGCTCAACGGCGGAAATTAGTGAAGTAGTTACCTAAATTATGAAAAAATGAGAGTCGCATATCTAATTATGAACGCGTAGCTTACCACGATAGGAAAAACCTAAAATTGTCTTCCAATCTTTGTCATAAATTAAAATGTGTCGTTTTTGTTTGTAATTGCTTTATTTTTAAGGAAAAATTTAAAATGTGTGCTTCAACAACTATACCTAGATACTTTTTATATTAAAACCAATAAAAAAAAACTTTTATTTAATTTCAGAAACACTTTTAGATGTAACGAAATGACATAACTTTTTGACCACAATCAACGCAATTGCAAAGAATAATTTTATTTAAATTAAAAATTACCAAATTCTTGCCCATTTAAGCGATACATACCGTTGGAACTTTTACTCCCGGAAAGTTGAGCTCACGCTGCCTCTGAATCGTTTTTGATCGGTTTCGGACTAACAAGGCTAGATAAAATTTAATACCAGTTTGTTACAAATTAAGATTAATAAAATTTTAATCTATGAATATAATCCTATATACATGTATATTTACTTTATCTTTTCAAACAAAAATATATTTCATGAAAAACATTAAAAGTCCGCCGGGAAAACAAGCAAGCGTCACTTAGCTGGTTCTTCCACTAAACACTTTAAATATAACAGCATTTAAAAATTTTTTTGCTATCAAATATATAATTCAAGATGCTCTCTCTCGCTGATTAATCACTTCCTCTGACTCTGATTCTCTCCCTCAGGACAAAGGTCTACAAAATTTTTATTTTGCAAAGAGCAGCCTATTAAGGCATTTGAGTCGGCAAAAATTACATTTTTCCCCTTGTAGTATATATGCTAAGTAAGCATTGCAGAATGCTGGTGAACTACAATCAATAACACACCAACATTCATTCACATGTTTAGAAGCATGCTTGGAACATAAAATTTTCAAAACTTTGGTTTCAAATCAAAATTTTTTGCTTTTATTTTTGTCCACATTTTTCCTTATTACCCTGTATCTTATGATCAGTAATTATTAAAGAATTGCGATAAAGATTACGATTAAGAATCTACCTATAAGAGACTTAATCGATTGCATCCATGAATGCAAGCTTGTCATGAAAAAATTATATGAATATCTTTATTCATATGAATAGAACTTAAATAATTCTCGTTTTTTTACGTTGTCAATCGTTCAAAGATTAATGAATCTACGAAAAGGACTTTTAGCATCCATGATGTTTGTAATTGGTAGACACTGGCAAAAATAAAAGCTACAGGACAGTGCTAGCTGCAGTCAAATTTAAAAAATATTTTTTAAAGAAAATGCTCAAGTTTTAAAATATCTTCCGGTGAATCGAAATGTTTTGAACAAATCTCAAATTTACCTATTATAATTTATGGAAGTCACTGCAGAATACTATAATGAAAAGCTTGCAAATATAATCTTAGTAATCAAATATTAACATTTATAAAATACTAGCTGTACCCTGCGTGCGTTGCAACGCTTTCAGTTTGAATTTAAATTTTGTATTTAAGTGTGTAAATGCGATTTGTGATTATGATTTGAATAGATAATTTTATTTAATGGTGAAAAAACCAGTGATAGTCTCAACAGTTAATTCTCTAGGATATCGTTAGTGCATTTTCAAACAGACATGTATGGTGNTTTCATTTAAATCAATCCAGCCGTTTAGGAGGAGTTCAGTGACATACACACGAACAGACGAAATATATATATAAAGATTAATCAAATCTGCTGAAAACAAAAAAAAATATTGTTTACTCTCATTTACAAAATGAATCAAGTTAAAAGAAGTAATAGTAATATTCGAAAGTGATAAAAAAGTTTATGGAAGCCTAAGGGAGAGAGAATGAAAATTACGTTAGGAGGGTTAAAGGAGGGTATTTATAAAATACTAATTAACTTCCTTATATACTAATGCATAACAGCCTTCGTGCGAATTTCTCAGCGTTTATGCTAATTTAACATTTTTCGCAGTTCTATGATAAACTTTCCTCTTTTTCTAAGAAAAATAATTTGCAAATTAGAAAAAATTTCACTTCTGCATCATGAACCTAATGCATGTGTTGGTCGTAACATGCATTGAAAATCATTTGTTTCAGTACTATAATCATTAATTAAATACATTAAATATATTGAATATTCATTCACTGAGTAAAAAAAAAGTATTCACTATGCTTTCGCCTTTATGGGATCGGTCTCGAATAGCTCGGTAAATTATATCGGAGAGCTTTTGTAGAATTAACTATAAAATATGACTTCGTCATGGGTGATAAAATTTGATAAATATGGTAAAATTTTGTAATTGTGATAAAATTTGGCAGTTTTATCATGATACCGTAGAGCATGGCATAAAATCTTTTATTTAGTGAAATTTATTTTTCAGTTTTGTATTTTTTACCAAATGTGTGGTAAGAAAGACTACAATTTTTAAAACCAGAATTTCAGGAGAACCCCTACTATATGGAAGGAAAAAATACTAAACGAAAACGAATGATTTAATACTAGACCGGCGGATGGTAAATTTCTCGGGGTATGGCAAAATACGCAAAAAATAAAATTAGCAATGAAAGGTCGAAACTTTGGACCACTCTTCTGAACAAACTATTGCTACCATATTTCCCAAATTGCGGATATTTTTTGGGAGTCAGAAATACAAATCTGCAAAAAAAAATTTTTTTCCAAGGAGCTTCACAATTCGTCTTGCCGATGAGTAGACCTAGTGCGTTTTTAAGAGGTGGTATCCACTCTTTCAGGACCACCAGAATGGGTGAGATACCGCAGGTCATTTTAATTTGAACGTCTAGTTTCTGCCACACTAGATGGCAGCACTGAGACACTATTTGGATGCTAAGGTGCACTGGGAATTCAATTTTGCCGGAAATGCCAAAAGCAAATAAGGCACCCCAGGGATCTTTTACATGCCGCATAATCATACGACATGGCCGCTGAGGATTTTCGGCATCCCGAAAATCCGGTGTCTGGGCCGGGGATCGAACCTGCAGACTTGGGCTCAGAATGCCGAACGACAAATCTGTAAAATAATAGTATGATTTTTTACGATTTTGTGTGTGATTTCGAAACTTAAAATATCATCTGCAATAATTAATCATCATATTTGAGGTCATACCCCTCAAACCATTTAGATTTAGTCCAAGTAAGTGATCATTAGATCAAAAATTGTTCAGGATGGTCCGATTTTTTATTTTACGCACGATAAAATATTTGAATTCTTTCAAAATACATAATTCTAACAGAGAAAATTAAAATATATGGCATTAAAACTATTCATTTTGAAATTTTTCTGTTTATTTAGTAACGGTTCACCAAAAATTTTGGTTTTATATATTATAGCTCTTATAAACACAATTCAACTAGTAATTTTGAAAATACAAACTTAAAAGTTAATTTAACAGAATAAATGGTTATTATATCATGTTTTAGGATGTAATGAAGTAATTAAATTTCACAAAACAATATTTTACAGTTAATTTTACCACAATTATTATCAAAGCTCCTGGGTAAAAGCTATCGTGTATTTTACTGTTACCCTAAATGTCAGAAACATGGTATAATTTATCATATTCTTGAAATTTACACCAAAATTAATCTCTTTCTTTATAAGGAGATAGAATCTTTTTGAACTGAACATTTCCTACTAAACTAACGATTAAGCAGTGAAATAACTTCTATAGGAGATTTGAAGTAGTATCCCTGCTGTCGCAGTAGTAATATACTGTTACATCAAATGAATAACAAACAGATCCATAGGTAATTTACTCACCGCTAAATATTCGGAATCTACTGTATTGTTGGATCAGTTGAACGGAATAGACAATGTTTAATGTAAAATAGTGATAGAAATGAAAAAAGAAATGAACAAAAAAAAATGTGTTTAAAAGAATTTGTAGTGTTTTTCAAAGAAATTATTATTGATGTCTTGCAATGTAATATTTTTTGCTATGTTGTAATTTTTGATTAATAAAATTGCATGTTTAAAAACATCCTTAGAGCAAACTTCTTCTTTTTTGTTTTGGTTAAAAATGCTTTTACAATAAATTATCGTTATAAGACTGAATTTTCAATTCAAAAACCAAGTCACAATTTAGAAAACAATCCTGAATCTTCACCGTTCGATCGATAAAACCATAATTTTTTGTGAAATAAAAGTATTGCACTGATGCATTTTCTTCCATAATCCCATTCCTCTGTAAATATTTTCGAAATCCTTGGTAAAAATTTAACTCATAAGAATAAAATACAAGGTATTCTGCAAAGACCACCCTTAATATTCACATTTAAAAACCTTATTAAAATGTTAGTCAAACTGACATACTTTAAGGGTCGAATATTGATGTTTAAGCGAGGAAAAAACAAAAAGGCTTTAATAAAATGAGCCCTATATATTAATAGCCCTATATATTATCTGTATTGTTCTGGATTACCACGTTACATGTTTACATGGTTCATAAAAAAATCATGGATTATACTGGTGACCAAATATTTTGTTGCATTTATATGAATAAGTGATATAGAGACATAATTTTGATATTTTCAGTCTATTTTGTCAAAGCGTAGAAGTTCAAAAACGTTATATCTAACAAGACGTTACTCAAATATTGCGCCAAACTTTTAAGGGAGCTAGGGCACATCGACTGGATTAAAATTGCATTCGAATCCATGCATAGAAATGTCATCATACGCGGCTAGGGGTCATTGTGATTTTTTTAGAAGCATACGAAGAAACTACTCAAAATAGAAGAGTGTCCCTTATTAACATTACATTTCGCAAAACTATTTATTAATCTCTTTATGCAGAAATATTTAATGAATTTTTTAAGTGACCAGATATTAGATGGGAAATTAAAAACCAAAATTTAGGATGAAATTTCAATGGTGACGGAGAAAAATTGATTAGGTTTAAATTTTGGTCCCAAAATAATCGGGAGCTGAATGTGCGAATCCCCAATGTGTGTTAATTCAATAAGTCTTTTCGATGTCCTTTAGTTGAATACTTTTTAAATTAGCTGAAATATTTTAACAATATCAACAAAAAAACACTTGAAAAAGAGTGCAGCAGATGTAGGATTGGTAAATGAAGTAAGCAGGAAGTAAATTCCCCAAAAAAATTGTGTCTTAAAGAAAAAAAACATAAGATATACTAAATGTTTTGCAAGATAAGTTCATTAGAATCTTTTAATCATTAGAAATTTTTTAATTATTAAAAAATATTTGTTTCTAAGTTTAAAGTAGGTTCAGTGGAAGATTTAATTATTTTTGGGCTAATATATCGAGGTGTTTAATGTTTTATAGCCAGGGAGTTTTTTTGTAAATGCAGCAAAAAGTGTGCCTTAAAGCAGAAAGAAATAAATCACGTTTTATTATTTAGTTTATAATATTGAGGAATAAAAAACGAAATCAATTAAAAAAAAACTTATTAGTACTTTTTTTCGATTTATTAGTGGTTTGTAATGTGATTCGTTTGTCTAATAACGTAAGTAAGGGCAAGAAATTTAAACTTTTGAGATAAGAAAATCCCGGGATGCGTGATGAATAGGCATCTTAAAGGATGAAGATGCTAAAGGGAATTTTTAGGCTATTTTTAGACTATATTTATAAATTTTTAGGCTATATTTTTTTTATTTCAATGCTATTTTTAGAAAAGAGGGGTGCACTGCTTGTTTTCCACTGACACCATATATGGCCAATAATTTGACTTCTGCCACACACATACCTCGCAGCGCTTTCTACAGGGAGGACTCATTCACACACCATCCATCCATCCGCAGATTCCAAGTTTTGATCTGAACCAGAGCACAATCAATCTTCCATCCAGTTATCCCAGAGGTATTGAGTTGTTATGGGATTATGAGAACTCGGAAGATTTCGTGACCACGAGAGATTTATCGTGCACCTGTTCACATTATATACATGGGAAATAAAGAAAATGTTTTGTCTTTATTGATTGTCTTCAATTTTCCAATTATAAAAATTTATAAAACCATAATATGCTTTTAAATGCCATAATATGCTCAAAACCATAATAACCATATAAAAACCATAATATGCGCATCTGCATTTGCTGTTTTGACGTTGTAGTATTCTGCCTAAAGGCAAAGGTTCTTTGGCAACGAACAGTTGACTGCAACAGTCAACTGTTCGTTGCCAAATACATTTGTAGCCTACTTCCACTCCGAAAACAGACAAAAGCTGTTACTTAAAGCCCATTAAACGCCCCCATATAAACCGTTGATAAAAAATTTTAATTTTGGTATGTTTTAAGGTGTAATAGACATTTCTAATCATATGAGCTTTAAATTTTTAAAAAAAATTTAATTGGTTAAAAGATATAATAGGGTTCCAAAATGGGAGACTTGGCGTTTAATGGGACTAACATAGCTCACTTACACACTACGCTACAAGTTAAACGTTTAGTTTCATTACTTGTACATATTTTGATAAAAATCACCAAATTTATTTTAATGGGATCAATAAAGTTAAATTTGAAATAAACATGCTTGAGCGAAGAAGCAAAATAGTTCATAAATATTTTTTGTAGGAAACAAAATCGTACACTTTTTGTGAAGCATTACTTTACATTTTTCACAGCACAAAGGAGTGTTCTTTTTGCTCAACTTATATTTTGACTGCTTACCAGCCTGTGTAATTAAGTGATTAACTCCATCAAATCGAATGTTGGTATTTACTTGCCCATGTGGTCCAAGTCCATTAGGCAAAGTCTCCGGTCCGTCCCATGACTACATCGCGAAGAAATGTTAATTTTGACATCTGTACATTAACCTCACGATGAATCCTCCATGCTGTTACTACAGCTGTGTTAAGAATGTTGGTAAAAAAAGGGCCACCACCACATTTTACAATTTATTTTTGGTCTGTAAGAACTGAAATCGGTCAAGAATATCAACACCACCCATGTTCTGATTATATGAGGCAACTATTCCAGGTTGAGGTAAATCAGTTTTCTTCCTGGACTTTTGGCACCAACGTTTAACACGTCCTATTGGTTCAATTCCCTCAAAATTTGATGCCAGGAATACAATTTTATTGTCTTTCCATTTTACAACGCTAACACTCTTTGTTGTAACGCAGACATTATACTACAAGCACGCAAAGCTACATTTATGACCTGAGAATTTATCAGTATCTAATGTTTCCATATAATCAATGCTTGCTGCACAGTTAAAAACCTGCGAGCCACTTTTAAAAAGTTACTTAGAAAAAAAGAATCACACTCACCGAACGATTAGATCAAAATACTGAGAATTTTTTATTTTTTATTTTTTTTTTTTATCTTACAGTTTGAAACATTCTATGTGACAGAATGGATAATGGGAGGGGTCACAATGAGCAATTCAACACCTGCACTGATAATATTTGACCTTCAACAACAAAAGAGAGGGTACTAAGTATGACGAAAAAGAATCCATAAATATTTGCCTTTATGTAAATGTGTTGAGGATGGTGTTAGTCACAGAATGCCAAGTCTCCCATTTTGGGACCTCTTTAAATAAACAACTGTAAAATCGGTCTAAATCAATTTTTTAAAATTTTGTTGGCGACTATATGATGACAGAACAATTGTTTTGTATATTCAATATTTTTAAATTTCTCGACTTGAAAAATTATTTTTTTTCTGAAATTATTTTCATTTGAAGTAAAAAAAGCGATTTTGATTACATTTAGGCAATTTCTAAACAAACAATTTACATTTCGAACCTTCTGTGAAAATTTCTAATAAAACTAAAAACTTTCAACAGTCGATAAAAAAATATAAAAAATATGCATGTGAATTACTCAGCGAGAAAAAAATTCTTAAACAAAGGTTCCCAAAATGGGAGACTTGGCGCTTAATGGGTTTAATACTTTCATTCACTTTAATCTACAAAATCTAACTAACCAACAAAATAAATAACTGTTGCACTGTTGGATAAGTTTGAACGATGCCTCCCAAAAAATTTAACTTTTTTTATTAGTGCCACAAAGGAACTTCATCCACTAAGCTGATTTATTGTGTTAAAATATTCTCTTTTTTCACGAAAACATGTACGAATCGTGATTTCATTAGTACACCGTAATACATCACCACTTATCAACAGACAAAAAAAAACTATTGTGTGATAAATAAAAATGGAAGATACGATATTGTAAGATAAAATACGGAAGTGATGTGAGAGATATAACTCGTGATGAAGTTTCGATTCGGATAATGTAAATATGCAATGGAGCAGAAACCAGGGTTTCTTTAATGCTAGTCTTTAGCCTGATATTAGGTATTAATGCAGAAGTAGATGTGAAAATTTTCTTGTGAGTGCTTTTAAAATCAATTAATTTTACTACTGTTTCAACACTACCGCCATTTATAACTTTTCAATCAAGTCATCATGTATAAAACGGAATTTTCAATCGTATGGAAAATCGAAGATTTTTCTTTTTGTAATGAGAAAACTGATCAATACTTCAACAGCCCTGACTACAATATTCCAAGTTTGACGGATCGTACATGGGGACTTCGTTTATATCCAAGAGGAAAAACTGAAGAAACAACAAATTTCATTTCCTGCTTTCTATATATACGGGGATGGGATAGTTTTCCTGCTTTTGATGTTGAGATTAAAATACTTGGACCTACTGGTGAGGTCTTAAAGACATTAAAATTGTGTGATAATAAATCGAGCAATAAAGAACATAAATGGGGAAGTGCAACATTCCTTCCTGCCATGGCCGTTACCCAAGATGCTCGCAATAGCACTGAAGATAGTCTGACTATTTGTTGTAAGGTGCATGGTAAAAATCCTACTGCAGATGTTTTTGATGAACGCATTGCTCATACTAAAATTGGTGTTGATCGACAGTTAATTAAATGTCACTCTAGGTATAGTGAAGGAAGAATGGTGTTCCGCACTCATTCAGAATACTTTAAAAACAAATATTTTAAGTTCTCCATTGCTTCAAAGCATAATAACCTCATTGTATCGATGTGGAAACCACGCAATCGATTTTATTGGTTTGTGGTTACATGCAAAATAACTATGCTGAATATGAAGAACTATGAAACCTGCTCAGAAACATACAGACATTTCTTTGAGGAAAAAGAATGCACAATAACAATACCTTTAGCCATATTTTTAAATGAACTGAAGCGAAACGCTGTAGAATACCAACACTCCATGATAAAAACTGTTTATTTGACAGCTGAATTCTCCTATTCTAACGGAATTTATACACACTTTATTCCAAATAACAAATCCTTTCGAACCAAAATTCCTTCCATAAAGGATGATCTACGAGCCTTATTTTATAACAAAAAATTTTGCGATGTGAAATTGCGAGTGGATAACCAAGTTATCGAAGCCCATAAAAATGTTCTGGCAGCCCGTTCTCCAGTTTTTGCTGTCATGTTTGACCATGGTATGACTGAAACGCAGATGGGCATTGTTGACTTTGTTGATACCGATATTCATATTTTGAATTTATTTTTGCAGTTCTTGTACACGGATACAGTGGATGAAATGGATTATGAAGTCGCAATGAATCTGTTGATGGTGGCTGAAAAATATCAAGTTCTGTCGTTAAAAGAAAAGTGTTGTATGTTTTTAAAAACTGAAATGTCCATTGAAAACGTGTGTGATATATTGTCTTTGGCTAATGCAGTCAATTACGAATATTTGAAATCAGCGTCTGTAGACTTTATAATTGGAATACCAGGGAATGTTTTGCAATCACCAAAATGGGAAACATGGAAGAAAAACAATAAGGAATTGGCGAGAGCAATTTCCTTTCAATTATACTTAAATGCATCTTCACGAAAAGCTAATATGTGCGGTAAGTATTTAAGGAAAGATATATAAGCTATCTTTACTTATAATGTTTTCATTGAACATTAATACAAATCTATCTGATAAGAATATAACCTTAAGGGTTGTCAAAACTTTTCCAGTAAGTAAACCTTGTTTTTAGAAAATCATATTATTTAGTTATTTTACAAGTGCTATTGCATTTTTGTTAATTGGTGACATATTTTGATTCTAAAATCATGCTAAATTAAGTTAAATTAAATGTAGATTTTGAAGGGCAAACGACATGGAATCTGCAATATTGTGTACGGAATATACAGAGAAAATAATTCTGGCAAGACAATTACACTTGTATGGTAAATAAATAACTGGTGTAAAAAAGCTATAATTCTGGTAATTAAATCAAAATATACACTTGTTAAACAATCCAGTTGTATTTAAACCATTTATAATTTTTCCTTTCGTTGTGGTAATGGTTTTCAATTTTGATTTTCAGAAATATAGTTATTGTTACAGCGCGTTTAGCAAAAATGCAAAACAAGAGAAGTAAATTTGACCGAAAAAAAAGTTTTTATATCTTGCTCTAACGTATCACAATAAGATTACCAAAACGTTCTTCAAAAGTACTATTCCTTTTATGATTTGTCTGATAATTTTAAGTTTATCTTATGTCTTTTACAATTAAAGTAGTACTGAACTTTACAATGGTTTATTTGAAATGGTATTTCAGTTAACTGGTTCATAAGAGTTAGAAGGTTTTTAATTGTGTATTTATAGAGATTATTAATAAATTATTTATTAATAGAGGAAAAGTGGACATAACTGACTCTTTCAAGTGCTGTAAAGATACTTAACGCGAATAAATAAAATTATACTGACTGTTTATGTATCTGTTATGGGGAAATAGAATTCATTTATTTTTTGTAAATACAATGAAGGGATTTTAAACTCTTTTTAATCTGAGATGCAGATAGCACAAGTTAACGCAACAAGAATATACATCCAGTGTTACAGCGGTATTCGATCTTACTACATTCATGCACCAAAAGTCATTATCAGAACAGTAACACCACAAGGCCAGAAAGGGTCCTTGAATATATTGATAGTACAGCAATCATAGATTATTGGGGCTTTGATGCTGAGGAGGATGTCCTTCCACCAAACGATTTAGGCGCAAATGTAGTGGGTTCAATATATTTGTGCTTTTTTTTATTTTTGTTTTATCAGTTTTTCAATTTAACAGGAGACGAGTCCATTTTTTGCATTAACCTCACTAGCCTGAATATGTATTGAAACCAAATTTATTTATTAATTGTCATACATTCAGGGTTTCAAACTCGCTACCTTCATTTCACGCAGACGTTTTATGTTCGGCCACAGAGACTCCTGTAAAACAAATATTCTAATGAAATCAATATTCCAGTTATTTATTCTTTATTTATTGTCACACATATATATGATGACTAATGAGTTCAATTTAAAGTACGATTTAGTACAAGTTTTGTTATGCTGAAAGTTAGAGAAGTACAAATTAGAGAAGAACATTACAACTATGCAACTGTCTTAGCAGAGAGGTAACTGATTCGAATCTTACAGTATCCCTAGATTTTTGATTCGCTTCTCCATCTTGTGTTAGTTATTCTTTGACAGCCCGAATATGTATGTGTTACAATAAGTAAATCAATATAAATAAAAAAATTTAAATAAATGAATATAAATATACGAAACAAATAATTATATATAAATAAATGAAATTAAATGAAAATAAATAAATGAATGCAAATATATAAATTTACATATATAGTTGCCACCTGGTTGTGGTGGGTGTCGAAATCGCTGAATCCCTTTAATGATGACAGCATGCTACGTAACATTTAGGTCAGTATTTTAGTTCAGGTTACTGGTTTGGTACATTACTTAATGGGTAATTTCGATAGTTTTTAAAGTTTGTAGCCGTTAGCTGCTAGCTTTCATAGAAAAAAAAATTAACCGGCCGAAAGAAAGTTAACATGAGTTTACTAAATAAAATGGACGTTATCAAGTGAAAAATTTTTCGTCATCTCAAATAATACGAAAACTGCTAAATCTGTCTACTATTTTGATAAAATTTCCTTACTTTATTTTATTTACTACCAAACAGCGCTATAATAAAACCGTGTTTTATTTGTAATTTTACTAAAATGCATTACCAAAGCACTACGTTGAAAATTACCGTGCTTTTTAGAGTTCCCAAAGTCCCAGAATATTTTTTCGATATTTTATTTCTACGATGTCACTGCTAACAGTTCTACTACTCGGCCGGCGAAAATTTCCTTTATATCATCATTTGGTTTGTTGTAATGTATTTGTTAAAAAATAAAGAGCAAATTATAAGCAATTACGAATCAAATTACGGTAAAATGTATTGGCTTCCTGAGTACATCATCCGTAAAATTCATTTTACTGTAAAATACATTTTTGCTATAATTATATTTAACAGTTAAATGGAATCTGCCATAAAATTGGTAAAAACGGTTTCGAAAAATGTATAATAAGGGCATTCATACGAAAACATCACATGTTCAAAAAAACTAATGGCAGGAAATTTGAAATTAAGTTGTCTCGAAATGTGAATAAAGGTGATCATTTCGGTACTCGAAAGAAGTACCTTCATTCACTACAAAAAAAACTTTTGTATATTGTACTTTTGTATATTGCAAAATAACCGTCAGTTTTATGAACTTGTTTGTTGATAGGTAAAAACTTTATTGAGCTTACATTGCTTTCAATTGACAAATACAGTGACACAAAACATAAATGTCTACAACTTAAATTTGGCTTTAAATAGGTAAATGAATTTGAGTGAATCTGATATTAAGAGGAAGAGAGAAAAGTTGAACCTACTCCAGAGTTCATGACGTCAAAAATACGTTACATATTAATGATTTTATAGATTTGTACATAATTTTTAAATACGTAAATTTAAATGACTAAAAAGACGCTGTTAAAAAAAATTATTATTATTACAGAAACATGCATGAAATTCAAGCTGCATTAAAAATGCATTGGTCTAACTCTTCATAAGCGAGTCTTATAATTTTGATATGTGCATCTTTGAAATTTTTTAAGAGTAACTACAAGGATATGTTTATTAGGCAAAAAGTAAAATACTGTGTATGGATTCCAAACTAATGACCAGTCTTCTGACCAAGCAATTGTGCCTATATTTCTCAGATTGTGGCCACACCTCACAATTTGAGGCGTGCTATGTCTGTTGGGGAATAATGTTTAGACATAAAAAATTTTCACATTTTTAAATAAGTATTTCGTCAGTACAAATTAACTTTCATGTTTAAATTCAATCCCCCCCCGAGTTCAACAGCTTTTATTTCTGAAAATCTTGATCACTAGATGAGAAGGTTTTAGGGTGTTTCGTTTTTAATTTTGTGCTCTAACATTTTTTTTTCTTTACAGGTATTAGTTAAATTTTGAACTCTGTTTTATGGATACCTTAATTCCTTTAGATGTTACTCAAAGGAACCTTGAAGCTTTGTCACGATATTCATGGAAAGTGTAAAATAATAGAACAGTAATACTGGAACTCACATAACAGTCTAGCAACCTTGACCAATATTTCCAGAACAGCTAAAATCCTGTAAAACTGTGGTTCTGTAAATTTGCAAAACAATAGTGCCAAGCTGAAAAGAACATTTACATTTTTTCCCCCAATGCCCACCTGAAGAATGACTTACGTCATACAGGCATCTGAAGGGCAGATTTGCTGGCCACTCTTTCATCGGCACCATATTAGGTGGGCCAACGTAGCTCCCACAGTAAGGACAGATAGTTCAGAGAAGGAAAGAACATCTATGCCTTGCCTGGGACTCGAAACCTGAACCTTTCTGATGCAAGGGCAGTTCCCTAACCCCTACACAAGCCGGTCGGCAAGAACATTTACTTGGAACGCCGAATTCAATTTCCACTTCATACTTCAACCTTAATTGCTTAAAAAAATGAAGAAAATAAACACGATATGGCAATCTGATCTTATTTTCATTGTGTTTTTATTACTTTTTTCCCCACCTCACTTAGGTGTGCTTCTAAAGTCTGGATATAACTTATTAATAACAATATGTGATAGTGTAACCTTTATGTAAATGATTTTTCGTTTCACTAAAACGTGAAATATTTGATAAACACCAATTGAATGAAAATGAAAACTTTAAGAATATGTGCTGACTTTATTAGAGGACATTTTTGCGTGGAATTTTAAACAATTAAAAAGCTTTCTTTTTCATGAAGTGATATAATTTAGTTTTTTTTTATTTCCCTAATTAAATAGAAAGGTGCATCGAATCAGATATATTCACAGTAAAGCTAATAATTTATTGCATGAAGAATTTTGGTATGGACTGAGTAATTAAGGGGTCCGATGCAAAAACGAAATAAGTTTATGGTTTGATTTAATTTCAGTGGTCGTTTTGTTTGTGAGATATATAGTTACTTTGGGTAGTGCAAGTTTTCGGCAGAGTGAAATTTATCGTAAGTAATTTTATTTAATTTTATAACGTCATTGAACAGCTGACCCGATATTTGAGTTTACCACTACCATGTTCAACTCCTTGCCTTGTAATTTTGAACCTATTCCAGCAGACGAGGAAACTCCTGTAATTTGGAGGATTTATTGATGAAACTATATACATTTGCTCACATGGAGAGGAAAATCTCCAAAGACTTCCCATTGTTAGCTTGACGGCAAGGAGACTCTAACTCATGATTCGTCTACTACTGAGGATACATTTAACGTCAGCACTGTGGTCATTGTAACCGGGTGTGGACTTTGTATCGATCAGCTATCTTTGGGATTCGAACATGGGTTACCTTATTGGGAGGCTAGTGCTCTATCAATTTCTCCTAGAAGAATGAAGGCATCAGGTTATCATAAAGAAGGATATTATAAACAAAACATTTGATCCTTTAATAGTCCGAATGTGATGACATATTTCGTAGTTTCCCCCACAACGCAGCTTAGAAGCCTGAATGTATTGACACATTTCTTATTTTTCCTCTACTGCGCAGTTTATGCTCATTACGTTGGAATAATTTGATCCATGCTGAGGTCTTCTTTATTTTAGGAGGAGTTGCTTCTATCCCCTGAGCTACCACGACTCTATATAAAATTATTGACGTCCTATATCTCATTCGACTCTCACCAATAATTTCTGAATCTTGGTTTATTTATTTATTTGTTTGCTATTGCATCAAGCCCTTTAATGGATTTTAACTCAGTGACGTTTGGTTAAATGAAGCGTTTTCAAAACTATATTATGAAGTTGATATCGACGATATTTTTAGAATGCGTACTTTATACAGTGAAACGAAGCTAGTTATTCTTCTTTCTAAGGAAACTCGGTGTGTTTAGAGAAAGAAAATTAAAATAAGCAATCATAGAAATACTTTAAATAGCCGAAAGGGGTAAATTTCACCCTAGCAAAAGGAAACATTCATTTTTGAAATTTCATGACATTAGGACGATGATTTGTAGAATCAAATTTGCGGTCCAATTTGTTTAAAAAATGCCACGTAATATTTTCCTTTAAATTAAAAAGTATCGTAGAATCGATGTTAGAAGTAGCTCAGTGGAGTTAATTTATATATCTTTCTACCGTAAAACATTATACTGTAATTTCTACAGTAATACCTATTTAATTAGAATGGTTCAGTGATTTTACTGTAAGTATTACTGTATTACAGTGTATCAGATTTTTTGTCCCGTAACATGCTCCAGTGAAAATATATTTTGTGATTATCGTTTTACCATAATTTTTTACACTGTAGTTTCCCAATTCTGTGATTTTTATAAGCACTTTGGCTGGACTTCAGCCTCCCTCATCTTTATCTTACTCTTCCTTTCTCAATTGTAATAGAGCTTGGTATTGAATTTAAAAAAATGGCATTGGCATTTTTTGCCCAAAAATTTTATAGATGTATCTCAAGTATTCTATTCTTTTTGGTTTTTATAAAGTTTATTATAACATTTGTACATAAAACTCGTACATTATTACATCATCTTTTTTTGCAATTATACAGTTTATAGTATCTTTTAATTGTTCGTATTCTTTAACTTAGTATCCTGTAACTGACCCTATAACTGTTTTTAAATAAACAGTGTTTGAGTTGCATCGTTTCTGACATGCATCATTCTCTCCCCTCCCCCTCTCTCTCCGCCTGCCTGTCTGTCTGTCTGTGGGTGATTAACAAGATTTTCCTCCACCGGGTCTTTCATGTTTTGGAGCCAATTTTCACAAAACCATTGTTTTTAGTTACAATTTAAACCGAGTACTTAAACCACATAACTATTTTGAATACCCTTTCTTCACTTCTTTTAGTTAAGAGTCTGTATCAGTTTATTTAAAAACCACACTGTTGGAAGCTTCTTAGAAAAAATTATTGAATACCAATTCATTTAAATGCTGTCTTACTATATTCAAACAAAACACCGAAATTATCATAAATAAGATGGTATTGAAACTGTTAACTATGAGAAAAACGATTGATTAACTGGTTTCAACTGATACGTTTGAACAATCAGAATTTTATCGCATTATCTAGACTCAGATAATCAAGCCACTTAGTTCCTTGCTTCTAGGTTCATATTACAACCCGGAGGGTTAATCTACAAGTCAAATGACCGACAGAACGGAGGTTCGAGCCCCACCGATATCTCCTTAATATTCCCTTCATTCCGTTCAACACATGAAGAGTTTCCAGTGTCTTGCACAGCACAATTTTTTACTGTGACACTGTACTATTCGAATACGATAATATCATTTACTTGTCGATGCGAACACCTTAAAGCTGCTTAGCACAAACAATCTAATATTTCTCGTCTCTTATGAGAGGTAAAACAACCAGATAAACAATTTAAACTATATTCCTTGCTTCATTTGTTAAAACATATTTCAACCACAACCTAACTCTAATTCTCATTACCTAGCAAATAATTCAGCTTAAAGTTAAATATCTTTTTATAGTTTTGAAACTATGCTAGTTGTAAGTGGTTAAAAACATATCCTTTAGTATTGATAGTTTTTATAATCATACGTGTTGTAAACGTTTTCAAAGCTGTAAAGCAAAAGAAGTTCTTTACCATTAACTTTACAGTTAATTGGGTAAACAGAATACTGCCTGTTTTTTTACCGTAATTTCAGAATCAAAATTCTAGCAATGCATAATTTCAAAGTAATTAGAGCTTACTGAAATTCATGTTATGCTTTAAAATGTGACTATTTATTGCCACAACTGCAAACTACCATTACTACTGTATCTATTTAAACTACTAATACTATTCAATTATGACTTTTTAAAATTGAAATAATCGGTCTTGATGTCATGGTCATACGGAATAATTTTTACGGACATATGGACGCAACACAAATTTTATATACGATTTGTAAAATATTTTTTAAAGTAAGAAAAAAAAAGATTTTAGTTAAGACTTTACTATTTGAATTTTAAATAATGATTTTGTGGAAAGATATTTATTGACCTTGTCAGCCTCCATCTACGAAAAGTTGCTCCAACATAGAATCGGGTTAACATGTTTTATATACTAAGGAATTGGAATTGTATTTTTGTTGTGATAGATACACTACAGATTTCAATAAAGGTTTAAAAATTTATAAATGATATATACTAGCAATATAATTTTATAATGCATTTTTCATTTGCAATTAAGCCCATTTTTCAAGAAAAGATTTATAACAGTTTCATATAAGGAAATAATTTTTCATTTTCCTTCTATTGAATACATATATGCCGAGATAAATATGCGCTCAGAATATTTATGTAATTTAACGACAAAAATTTATGTTACAGAAGATTGAAAATTAAAATCTATCATTGAAGTCTATCTTTAAAATCTATCATATCATTAAAGACAAATAGAAAGGAGGAATTTAGAGTTCGAATTTTGTTTTTAATTTATAAGGTTTTTAAAAATTTATTATTCCAAATTTAAAAAAAAACGAAATTAAGATGATAATTTAAATCAATCAAAAGACTTAGGTGTGCCTTTGTAGAAACGTCTATTTCAATTTGTAATAGATACCCGATAACATTCTTATGCAGTTTTATTCTCGGAAAAGATAACGACCATTTTTCATTAAAAAATTATTTGAGGTAAACAATATTGACGCATTTAGCTATCTCGCAGACGAAAAGAATAGAAAATTGCGAGTTATTCTGTAGATAAATGTTGATAAAGAATCTATCTAATATCAAATTTATTGGCCATTCAGTAAATGTATATTTGCGGCATTGCTTCAAGTTTGATTTTTTCCATAAAAAATCATGTACAAAAGTAAATATAATTTTACGTGGAAAATCGAAAATTTTTCTTTTTGCCACCATAATAATGGCATGGAATTATCGAGTCCATTATTTCATAATAAAAATTTTGGAACACATGCAGGATTAAAACTTTACCCAAGAGGAGCGAGTGAAGAATATTCTGAATTTATTTCATGCACTTTAGGGTTGACTACGATTGGCCCAATTGATTATCTTCAAGGTGAAATTGAAGCATTTGGAGCCAGTGGAAAGATATTGAAAAATCATAAGTGGAATACAAATTTCACAGATAATTTCCCGAGGTTAAAATTTCCCAATTTTCTGTCCATCTCAGATTATGTCCAAGATGCAGAGGATAGTGCAGAAGATACTCTTACAATCTGTTGTAAATTTCATGGACACAATTCTACTGAAATAGTACCAAATGAAGATTTTTTGTACACGATGATTGGTGTCAATCGGAATACTTTTGAAATGTCTGTACCTAGAGGGGAAACGAGGAAACATTTATTAACTTTAGGAGCAAATAATAATTTTGAAATTTCAATAAGCGAAAAAAAAGGAAATTTAAAATTACATTTACAAGGGTGTTTGCAGAAACAGCTAATAATGAACCATGCATTGTTGATTGCACTTTGGCCCTACTTGATAAACGCAGGTCAGAAAAATTTTCTGGGAGAGAGAAGCATTATTTTTCTTCAAAAAATTGCTCAAATTGGAAATTTCCTTCTGAAGCCCTTTCTAAAGAATGGGAGAGCTATCTAAATTTTTTGAAAGAAGATCCCCCGAGATATATATATTTTTATTGTATATTTTCCGTTTCGAATGGAACACATTTACAAATTAGCATGCCTAAATATAAATCATCATCTATTCCCAACAAATCATCCTCGACAACAAGTGCTTCTCCCTCATTACAGGAAGACCTTCGAAATCTATTCCATAACAAACATCTCAGCGATGTGAAATTGCGAGTGGATGGCGAAACTCTTGAGGCACATAAAAATATTCTAGTGGCTCGATCCCCGGTGTTTGCTGTTATGTTTGAACACCAAGACATGGAAGAAAGTCGCAGTGGCATTGTGGACATCGTTGATATTGATGCCCACATTATGAATTCATTTTTGGAATTTTTATACACCGATAGTGTAGATGAAATGGATTATGAAATCTCTATAAAACTGCTGATGGCTGCAGAAAAATACCAAGTATTGTCATTGAAAGAGAAATGTGCGATGTTTTTGAAAAATGAAATGTCAGAGGAGAACGTATGTGAAATATTGTCTCTTGCTGATGCAGTAAATCATGAATTTTTAAAATTAGCTTCCATTGAATATATAATAGCGAAATCAGCAACAATTTTATCTTCTCCACTATGGATACCATGGATGGAAAACAATATGAAATTGGCTTCTGCTATTTTTGCGAAATTAACGCTAAGCCAATCTTCAGCAAAAAACTGAAAAAAAGGTAAGTTATAGCTGAAAAATACAAAAACTATATTTCTCCAACTGGATATTTTCTTACTTGCAAATATTTTCATAATCCCAGTAATGTATAATTTTCATTAAATGTAATCTTATTAAAAAATGAAGTTAAGACATGTTTAAAATTCTTTTGCTTTTAACATCATTGCTTAATATGAGTATGTTTTAGCAAATTTAAATTCCTAACATCTTCATGCATTATAAACCATAACTGTTTCAGGTGATTCTCACGAAACATGACAATTTACAGTCTCTTGCTCCAAGATCTAATACTATACTACTAAAAGAAATTTTTCTTAAAATTTTAATAAGTAGAATTGCTGTTAACATTTTAAAATGACCTTACACTAGCATCGACTGTTTTGTATACTTATAAAATTTAATTAAATTTCAAAATGTCTGGTTTCTGGTATGTCACAAACAATATTTCCAATAATAACAAGCTTCAAAACTTAGCATAAGTTTTTCAATATCTAATTTTTTTTATCTCAACCGTTGTAAGCATTTCTAGAATGTGGCAAGAGGGTATTATTTACAAAAACTTCGTTTAAGATAATTTTTTCATCAATAATTTGTTTGTCACATGAAATCTGTCATTTTCCTAGCTACTTTTATTTATTGATTTATAACCAAATTAGGTAGCACCAGCAATCAATATCTTATGTTAATAGATTGATTAGACACCATCCTATCTGAACATGTCTTGTTGCGTGAATAAAGAACCAACTTTCTGGTTCAAAATCTATTTCAAAATTTTTTTCAAGGTGAGTAGGTTTCTATGTTGTCATCTTCCAGTTTTCTTGAAATCATTAATAACATAAACTACGCAGATTTATCTGAGTAATTTCAAGAAATCCTGTTGTTTTCTACGGAATGTAAACATCTTAGGCCAAAATATTAAATTAAAGGGAAGTTAAATGCTATAAAAGGGCAAATTTGTCATTATTCTGGCTGTCATTTTCCTGGCCTATGAATGTCAGAACATTGAAGTGTTACCAGAATTTTTTTTAAACTGTATAGTGTAAAGACGAAAAGCAAATATTAACCTAACACCAAGATTATGTATAATTGTAGCAAGCTTGAATGTATAATTGAAGTTATTTATTTATTTAATGATTGATTATTATACACAATTTTAATCTGTACATATGAGCAGCAAAAACATTTTTGATTCCTTCTACAGTGGATAAAAAGAATTAATTTATACTATTTATGGTCCATCTAACATAAAGGCTTAAGTTGAGTTACTTACTGTTAGCTTCAAATGACTTTTTTTCAAATTTCTAAGCTAATATGTCATTTTCCTCTCATTCAAGATTTAGTGAATTTTTAATAATTTGTTTTTCTTGAATAAATGTCAATAAACTACACTGCTGTCTGTAAGGTATTAATAAATGTAACTACATAAAAATACAAAAAAAAGTTTGATTATTTTGAATACTTTAAACTTGAAGAAATCTTTGGTCCCGAATTGTCATGTTTCCAAGGAATCACCCCTATAATATATATATATATATATAAATATATATAAATATA
>NC_092208.1:25932953-25934781 GCF_043381705.1 Parasteatoda tepidariorum | reverse complement strand
TGTGTACATGAAAAAATATTATTTAATATATATATTCATCCAAAAAGTGGCTAAATGGAAAATTTAACTCAAGTTCTTCGCTCAGAAAAAAATATGGTCAAAGCTACCAGAATGTGGCAAAATTAAGTGTCTGGCTGTATGGGAACACCAAAAGCACGGTAATTGCAGGATTGCTAGCATCACAGAACCAAAAAAAAATTGGAGAAATCAATCAAGAGTGATTTCAAAGTATTTAATTTCAGTCTTTTTTTTGTCACATGAACTCTGAAAATTTCATTTCCTGAGAATTTATAACTTTTTAGAATTTCAACCATCAAAAATTTAAAAATAAATTATTTTCAAATGCGCAGCTCTGAAAATCCATAAGCAAGGTATCAAAAATTCATCATCCATTATAATTTTATTCGAAAATAACTAGTGCATCAAAGTTGTAATCTAACCTCAGAACTACGTCTGTATACCTTAAAGATTAATTGGCACTTCTATTTATAGATAAATTTAAAAAAAAATTTGGCAGGAATTCCCCGGAATATTTCTTAATGTATATTTTTGTTCATTTATTTCTAGAAAATTCTGGAAGTATTCGAAGCACAAAACTGGTAGATATCAAGAGGTAGATATATAGAGAGAGATACACTTAAGAGCTCAAAATATAAAATGAAAAAAAATAGTGCGTGTACTCCCTCCGCGCGTAAGTAGCTAAACTTCGCAACTTGCGGCGTTAATTGTAGAAGAATCAGCAGTCGTAGAAGGATCACTAGTTCTATTCAACGACTCTTTTTCCTGCTCCTCTCGCTTCCGTGCTCTGTAATCACGGTAATATTGTGCATTTTTCCCTCGTGGACCTCGTGAACCAGTGCTTGTGGTTGCCTCATCGTCTAGCCCTGGAAAATGTATTTGAATTAATAATGTATGTGAATACGTCATAATGTAATTTTAGAAGAGAAACAATCAATTGATATTCACAAGAGACGTATCTTGACATAACCTTAAATCCATCGCATTGTCCGTGGGATTGTTTTCACTCATTTTTTGCAAATTCTTATCCACTAAATTTGAAAATGAAAAATACTACCCTACTAAATTATATGTGTATCAAAACAGACTAAAAAATATTTATAGAAAAACAATATTTTATGACTTTTATTATTTTTATGCTAGTGAGAACCAAAACAATATGGAAATGAATGAGGAAAAACTGGATCCTACCACGTGATTTCCCGGCCAATAAAAAAGTAGCGTTAAACGTTTAACGCAACCTTGTTGGAAGTCGCATAAGAAGTATAACTTCAACAAAGTGAAAATGCTTAAGTGAATAATGGGTAAAACAAAATGAGGTAGAGATAAAAAACGTTTGACAAACATCATCACAATAATTTTACCGAAACACTTTGCAATAACTTTTTGGTAAAATTAATAATAAAATATTGTATTATTACCATACTGTTAGGTAGTAAATGCCAGGGCTAAAGAGAATAGAAGGGCTAGTTCACTCCGCTCTTAGAGCTGAAGCTACGATTTCCCTCCTCATGACGTCACTGTGTCCACAGATCTCGTAGATCGCAAGCAAAGATATGATAACTTTGTATCTTCCTCTTTATAAAAATAAGTTAGACTTTTTCTGGTTATTAGCTTTCAAACTTTACGTAATTAACACATTATGTCCGTTCATAAACATAGTTCGAAAAAACTTTCTTGGTTATTATATTAAAAAAAATATCATCTTAAACTTATAAAAATGTTTTACTAGTTGGCGAAAATGACACTATAAATACTTTATTTTAAAAAGTTCAGTTTTAACTTTAATTATTAAGAAAAATGAAAGCAT
>NC_092208.1:25926300-25930703 GCF_043381705.1 Parasteatoda tepidariorum | reverse complement strand
AAAATATGTGAACTGTTTGCAATTTCAAATTAATATTGAAATGTACAGGTTTAGAATTTTCTACAGTGAAAAGTTTTCGGAACATCAGTATTCAAAAAAGTATACAAAAGCTAGACGTTAAGAACGTATCCAATGAGCGAGCAAAGCGAGCATTGGATTGCGAAGCAATCCGAAATGAACTGCGAAAGCAGTTCCGGGGGTTGGCGAGCGCCAGCGAGTAGGGGGCAAAGCCTCCTAGTAAAATATAATATATCAAACAGTCTTGAATAATAATAATAAAATACATATTAAAAACAGGAGAATTATCAAAAAGCAAAAAGAAAACATAAGTTTCTTTTTTGTGTTCCTCGTTGCTATGGGATACCAGACTGGCAGCGTTGAGTTGTAGACAGTAGGCCACCACAATGTATTTAAAATCATTTGTTTCAGTACTAAAATCATTCAGTACATGCATTAAATATTTTGAGTATTCATTCACTGAGTAAAAAGAAAGTATACACTATATTTTCGCCTTAATGAACTCAATCACGAAAAGCAGTAAAATATGATTTCGTCATGTGAGATAAATTTTGATAAACATGGTAAAATTTGGCAAATGTGGTAAAATTTGGCAGTTTTATCATGATACCGTAAAGCATTGCACGAAATAATTTATGTAGTGAAATTTATTTCTCAGTTTTGTATTTTTAACAATTGTGTAGTAAGAAGCCCTACAATTTTTAAAACCTGAATTTCAGGTGAACCCTTACTATATAAATCGAAAAGATACCAAACAAATGGTTTAATACCAGAGAGAGGTATGGTAAACTTCTCGATGTATGGCGAAATACGCAGAAGATAAAATTAACATCAGATGGTCGAAACTTTGGACAACTGTCCTGAACAAACCATTGCTACCATATTTCCCAAATTGCGGATATATTTTGGAAGTCAAAAGTCCGAATCTGTAAAACAATAATATGCTTATTTATTATCTCGTGTGTGATCTCGAAACTTGAAGTATCATCATCTTCAGTAATTAATAAGAATATTTAAGGTCACAACCATTAAGATTGAGTCCAAGTACGTAATCATTAGATCAAAAATTGTTCAGGGTGGTCCGTTTTTTAATTCACGCACATTACAATATTCGAATTCTTAAAAAATACATAATTCCAACTGGGAAAATCAAAATATATGGCATTCAAACTATTCATTTGGAAATTTCTCTGTTCATGTATTAACGGTTTACCAAAAATTCTGGTATTTTATAATATAAAACCATATTTTACTGATAATTTTACCACAATTATTATCAAAGCTCATCGGTAAAAGATATCGTGCATTTTACTATTCCCATAAATGTCAGAAACATGGTATATTTTATCATATTCTAGGAATTTGGATCATATTGTTTTCCTCGGTGTAGAACTGTTTAGGATTACCAAAGAAATTTTGACCAAAATTAATGAATTACTTGATAATAATTAATATTTTTCTTTATAGGGACAAATTAGAATCTTTTTGAACTTCACATTTCCTACTGAACTACCAGAGTTCACGATTAAGCAGTGGCATAGTTTTCATCGAAGATTTGAAGTAGTATCCTTTCTGTCGCAGTAGTGACATACTGTTACATGAAATCCATACCAGATTTATAGATAATTTACTTACCTCTAAATATATTTGGAATCTACTCTATAGTCGGATCAGTTAAACTGACTAAGCAATGTTTAATGTAAAATAGTGATAGAAATGAAAAAAAAACTAATGAACCAAAGAAAATTGTGCTTAAAAAAATTTATAGTGTTTTCCAAAGAAATTATTATTGATGTTTTGAAATTTAATATTTTTTGCTGTGTTTTAAATTTTGATTAATAAAATTGTACGTTTAAAAACAACATTAGGAAAACTCGTTCTTTTCTGTTTCGGTCAAGGATGCTTTTATAATAAATTATCGTTATGAAACTCAATTTTCAAATTAAAAATCAAATCAAAATTTAGAAGACAATCCTGAATCTTATCCATTCAATCGGTAAAATCATAGGCTTTTGTAAAAAAAAAGTATTGCACTGATGCGCATTCTTTTATAATCCCCTTCTTCTATAAATGTTTTCGAAATTCTTATTAAAAAATTTAATTCAAAAAAAATAAAATGCTAGATGTTCTGCAAAGATTACCCTTAATATGCACTGAAACCTCGCAAAAAGGAAATGTTCGCAAAAAGGATACACTTTAAGGGTCGTATATTGATGTTTAAGCGAGAAAAAAACAAAAAGGCTTTAACAAAATGACAAATCGCAATAGTACGGGAAGGTGGATGTAATGAGCAACAAGGCAGGTTAGATTGCGAGAGGAAACGAAGTGGATTTCAAGGATATATCACTAATATAAAGATAAATTAATTAAGCTAATTAATTGGTTTCTAAAATACATTTTGCATATAATGAATGATCCATGGGTAATACATGTTTCTAAAATAATTTCCTTCGTACTATATATTTAATTGTATAAAACTTTTATCTAAATATAGAATACAAAATCAAAGTTAAACCTTTTGTCTTATATGAGAATAAAAAAAGACAAATATAGTATTTTAAGTTTTATACAAAAAGCATAAATTGTTAACTTTAAATCTATTTACGTTTGAAAATATAATCAGGAGAAAGATTTACATGCTCAATGTCTCCTAGAGGCGAATAAAACTTTAAACTTTGAATCTCACACAATTTTAATCGAAAAAAAATAAAGCGCTCTTTTTACCAAAATTGCAAATTTTTATTCTGACTGAAATTCAGACAGGAAGATCTGCAGTTTTAAAATATGTTCCGAATAAGTACGAAAATCTATTTCGGAAATAAGTACGTCTAGACAAGGCTTAACCTATATACCATTTGTATAGTCGTGGATTACCTCATTATTGAAAAACGGTTACATAATAGGTAAAACTGATTTAGTTTGAAGAAAATCATTACCGGTGAAACGTGATGATTTTATTGGATTTATTTCCCAATAAAGTATGGCGAAAATATCAGAATTCATAACTGGAGCTATCTTTTTCATCTCGGTAAATTTGCTTGAAATTATATAAAGGATACATAATATTAAATACAGCACAGTACGAAAACCATGCGAGATTTTTTTATCCATTATTAATATTTATGTTCGGAAAAAAGTGATTTTCTACACTTATTTAATTTTTACACCGTTGATTTTAGTCATCTCATTCGTAAAATATGCAATAAACATCAAAGCTCATTTTAAGTCTTACGCGAATTCTGATCATTGGTCATTTCTTCTAAATTATGTCCGAAATAATTATAATATCTGACTAATTATAATATCATAAACACATATGAAGATGATTTATTTTGTTCTAAATTTATCTTAATTTTTTTTTCCAATGTACTGTCTTTAGTACTGTTTCATCAAAGATACGAGCAATTTATATATTTTTTAGTGTTCTTAAAGCATTAAAATCTTGTATATAATAAAATATTTTAGTGTTCTCTATTTCCACTAATATTTAACTTTGTACAGAAATTCAAATCTCTAAATGAATGACTCCCATTATTTTTCTTAACCATTATCATCCAACTACAAAAAATTGTGCATAGATAATTAAAAGCAATTTTAAAAAAATAGCCAAGTACATCTTGGTTTCTGAACCAAATGGAAATTTCTTTCTATTACCTACCACTTTAACTTTAAAAAACATTGTGCTTTGACTTAAGATCTAAGTATTTTTGTAATTAATATATTATGCTAAAGAAAAAAAAATTCTTTGCAAATTAAATCTTAATAATAAAGCACCTGAGCTAATTTTTTTCTTTTTTAATGGAAAAAAATTGGTTAAAATTGTTGCAAAAATAAGAACAATAGAGACACGAAGAAATTGTATGTTCCTACTATTGAAACTCATTAATTTCATTTTCGGTTGAAAGTTTTTGCTATTAAATATATGCATATATTTTTCGGTTGATGTATTTTTTACATACAGGAAATATAAACAGAAAATTTGAAAATGACTAACAAAAGATATAATTTCAGTTTAGGGTTTCGATCGAGCGGTGTATTTTAAGCATTATATTTCTTTCGATGGCGAATATTTTTTTTTCCAAATCTCTCGGGTGTCATTTTCTTTTTGAAACCATATAGAAGTTTGAAAGACTTCTATTATGAAAAATTCAGGTGAATTTATCATTCCGAAATTTAAATACCCCTGATTGAACCAGTGAACATTTCAACTAAAAATGGAATCTAGATTTACTTCTATAAAAATAGAAGCTAAAAATATATTATATATGTAGCTTTTAAGAATATACTTACCAGGAAATAGTCCTTAGTAGAGAGAATTAAGTTAATAGTAAGAAAAAAACTTCATCAGATATTGCTAACTAGTATTGACACATTTAGCTATCTCG
>NC_092208.1:25906094-25924862 GCF_043381705.1 Parasteatoda tepidariorum | reverse complement strand
CGGCAATCTCATACTATTAAGCTAGGCAGAAGTGAGTAGTCTTTGTCGATAGATCTCTATTTTAGTATTTTGTCGAAAGCGCTTTTTTTCACGAATTTATATATTACGAATTTATTTGACGATTTTTGATTTATATCACGAATTATACTATAGCACATTTCTAATAGGTTTAACGAATTACATGTCATTTATTTGAATTCAAATTTTTTTTAATGACTTAGTATTTACTAAAAAGATGTAATTTTTTTTTTAAAAAAAGTTTTTATTTGGATTTGAATGATTGTTTGGAATTCCTAGAATTTTGTGTATTTGCAATGTACCTAAGTTAGTAGCGAGCGAAGCGAGCTTGGTTTGCGAAGCAAACCATATAAGATTGCGTAGCAATTTTCGGGGGTTGGCGAGCGTTAGCGAGCAGGGACCGCAGCCCACTAGTAATATAAATTTCATGATTGTTGCATAATGTACTAAATATTTAACATATAGGCAATATTAGGGATTTTTATATTCATCAAAATATTCTAATTGCAATATATTCCAATTATTATTGACATTAACCATACTTGAAATGATAAGTACTATGTGTACTCATAATTTCAAACATTTAAAGGCATTTAATTCATCAAAGAGAGTTCTGAATAAAAATAAACTGAATATTTTATAACAAGTAAAGTTTTGAACTGATTTCTATAAAAGAAGTTCGCTTCATTACGTATTAGTAATACTTATTTAAACATTCAAACAAACTAACAAAGCAATAATATGTACAAAAATTCTGTTTCACTATTGATTTTTTATCACACTTGTTCAGTTTTAAGGAATTTTCATAAAATGTATAAAAACTGGAGAATGTTAATTATGTCGGTAGATCAGGAGAAACTGGAAAAATTTGGTAATCAACTGGAAAATCCAGTTGAGTTGGAAGCTATGTATCAGTAGTTTATTTTATCACCAGAGTTTTACAATCAACCCATACAGAAGATATTTGATAATTTTTTAACCATATAATTCCATCGTGTATATGTGATTACTATTAGGATATTTTCCTAGAAAATTTTAGATCACATTTTATACAATCTTCCTCTAAACATAAAGCAGTTACAAAAAAAACAGCTAAAAATACTTTTAATATGAATTTATAATTCATATTAAAAATAATTATGAATTTGTGATGTAATGTAAATTTAATTATTCGAAAGACTTCTCAAATACTATTACTGAGTATTTCAACATGATCCAAAAGTGCTATTTTTAGAAACTAACAACAGTAACTTGTTTTTATTATCACGAAAACCCCTTTCAGAAAGGAACATGACAAACATGATAAGTTTTTTTTAAAAAAAATTAGTATATATTTATAGTTCCTTATAAATTTTATATCAATTAACCCTAAGACGTTATAATACTAACAAATGTAACTAATGATAAGATAAAAGATTTGGGGTCTTTATTTTGAAATTTATCTAAGATAAAATAATATCCAAGAGTTAAAGTTGATGGTAGTGAAATATTTTCATCATCATCATATCTGGCTAGACATCCCAGGGTGGGCTAGTGTCTTCCTTTGAATTCGAATCCACTTCTCTCTACTTTTGACACTTGTTCGCCAGTTTTTCTCCTTTAGAGTAAGGAAATCAGTCACAACTAAATCCAGCCATTTCAGCCGGGATCTACCTCTTTTCCTGTTCGTTAGGGGTTTGTGTAATAGGATTTTCTTTAAATTTGAGTCATCATTCCTTCTGAAAATGTGAGCTGCCAAGTTCATTCGATTTATCTTTATGAATTTCACAATATCTGACTCTCTTGAATGCTCTAGTGAAATATTTTATAAATACAAATATCTTGGTGAATTTAGAAATGCAGTCGTAAATAAACGTTAAAAAAACTAAAACAGTTTTTTTTTTAATCGAATTTCATTATGAAACTAAAATTCAAACTTAAAGAGCTTATCCTAACTCAAAGAACATATAAAAAATATGAATTATTTTTTTTTTATTTGCATACAAATGAGTTTGTTGAAAAGATTTATATTGTATGTATGGAATTTTTTAAATGGTTTGAAGAACTGCTACAGTATGAAGCGAGAGGATGATTACTTTAAATTTAAGTATTTTAATTGTTCATTGCTATAATTGGTGCGTCTCTACACTGTAAGAATTTTAATTCTGAAATTACGGTAAGATATTCGGCAGCAGCCTGTTCATTCAATTCATGGTTAGGAACAATTAATGCAGTTCACAATTAGTGCAGTAAATTCTAAGCTCATTATAGTTCGGAATTAGTACAATTAAAAAATCGTGAATACGAAATTATATGGTTTTGTAAATATTACAACTAGCACAATTTTTGAACCATAAAAATAAAACTGAAACGGACACTGGATCTCTATGGTGCTGCACCATTTTTACTTGTATGATCCGTATTCTTCTGTATTTTTATAGTCAAGGGTCACCGGTAGCAGAGTGCAGGGCACTATAGTAGAAGAAATATTATGTTATCAACACTGGGCTACAAATTCCCACTTCTGCCGGTCACGTGATTTACCGATTAAGCTTCTGAGCTACAGTGCGTACGCAGATGTATGGGACTAAATGACTTAACAGAAGTGGCAATAATAAATGAGGTGGGCCTAGTTGGCGCAGATAGATTTCCAATTGTTAAGCAGTATTAGGTAAAAATAAATCAATAAACGCTTTTTCTCATGCTTAACAGTCTGAATATCATATTTCTTATGGTTATTTGGGTGTTTCAGATTAATATAGTGAAACAACAGTTAAAAAAAAAAAATTTCTACTATATTAACCGAGATTTGAAGCCATTTTTAACGATTTTTTTGTTACCATACAGAGCATGGCAACCATTATTATTATTGCTTTTCATGAAAATAAATAGAATATGTTTCTTTCATTTGGAATAGCATCTTTGAATATAATGCTTCTTATTATGTGAATTATTTGAATTTTTTTTCTAACACCGCAGGGTAGTTATTAATTCCCTAGTTATAAGTTATTAACTATTATTCATCCAATTACTTGGGGACAAATTTCTTAGAACTTGAATAACTATCAAATTTATATTTAATGATTTGATTAATTGCAAACACTCTGAAAAAATTCATTCATTTAACAGTATTATTAATTATGTTAAGAACGATTTTAGGAAAAAAAATATCGGTTTAGCTAAAAAAAACATAATTTTACAGCGCTCTTTCTATATGGAGGTTTTTTTTTGGAGACTACATTGCATTTGAATCCTTTAGAATTATTTCTACAGACAAAACTTTTTTTTTATTTAAAAAAAAGATTTCTTTTTACTATATTTACATGGTTTATTTAATAAAAGTAGGTAATAACGCTTATGCGTTAAAATAAAGTTAAATTTTTACAGCTTTATATTTGTGCGTATGCCATTTTTGAATTTTTTCTTCAATTTTAGAAATAGCTGACTATAGGGACTGTTCTAATGCATATATAAGTAAATGAATGTACAGATATCGATACTGAGAAATAAATTNTAAGAGAATTATATATATTAGATCAGAAACACATCATTAAAAGGCAGAATGCTTTGGTGTTTTCAAAACAAAGTAAACATTGCCACCGGCGGAAAAGAAATACAGCCAAAATTTGGGAGCCACGTAAGAGAATTATATATAATAGATGTTAAGAACGATTTTAGGAAAAAAAATATCGGTTTAGCTAAAAAAACATAACTTTACAGCGCTCTTTCCATATGAATGTTTTTTTGGAGACTACATTGCATTTGAATCCTTTAGAATTATTTCTACAGACAAAACTTTTTTTTGTCTAAAAAAAGATTTTTTTTACTATATTTACATGGTTTATTTAATAAAAGTAGGTAATAACGCTTATGCGTTAAAATAAAGTTAAATTTTTACAGCTTTATATTTGTGCGTATGCCATTTTTGAATTTTTTCTTCAATTTTAGAAATAGCTGACTATAGGGACTGTTCTAATGCATATATAAGTAAATGAATGTACAGATATCGATACTGAGAAATAAATTCCAATAAAATTATTAAAATATCTGATAATGACATGTCCAGGGAAAAAACCATAATTCTTGCTGATAAAAACAAAATATACTGTATTTAAACCATTCATTTGAGAATTTATTCTCTCATTCTGTAGCGATTTGCCATGAATTTCGGTTTTAAAAGTTATAATTTTGAATATAATGCTTCTAGTACATAGAACGCATATCTTAATTGATGCGTTCTTAATACCACATACTTATTAAAATATGCAAAACTGAAAAGTAAATGTAACCCAATAAATTGTTTTTATGGTATTCCTTAAGGTGATATAATTACCAAATTTTACCACATTTACCAAACTTTATCACCTGCTATAAGACCATATCTCATTGTTAATTTAAACGAAATCCTTATCAAAGCTCTACAGCAAAAATTAGCAAGCTTTAGCCACAAACATGGTAAATTTTACCATATTCTAGTAGTTTTGACCATATTTTTAATCTCAGTGCAGGAAAAGTTTCTGTAATTATTAAGAAAAACTTTTAAAATATGCTGAAACAAGAAACTTTTTCAAAACTCCATATAAAGGAAATCTATTTTAAAATTAAAAATAAATTCCCACTTATTCCCTTTACTTCTAATTCCATTATTCTTACTTTTAACTAATAAATAGTTCTCCTTATTGTGAAAAATTTGTAACATTATGTTAACAAAATGAGTCACTAATTCGATCCTCAACCTAATTATATTTTTTTTAATATTTAATTTTACGATTTGTTGGCATTTTTTTATTAACTGTTTTACAGGGTGTAACATAGTATTTTATTAACAGGCAAAATAAAATATTTTATTTTCGCAAAAAAACTCGTTCGCAAGGAAATAAAATACAAACTAAGTAAACGAAACCAAGTATTATGTTTGTTTAAAGTCGAATTGAACTCAAATGTTATTTGAGGATTTGCCAAATCCCATTTTTGGGACTTACTTTTATCCTGCGGAAAACAAAGAAGATAAGAAAAAGATTTAACTGAGATGATTTTATATCCGACATAAAAATTATTTGGAATTCGATTTACGATTAAAAATATATTGTAATATATTGTTGCTTATAAGCTGTAGTATCTTATGGAATCATGAAAATCTTGTTATCCTAATCTTGTTGTATCTTATAGAATTTATTCTTGAGTGTTTTTGTTATGATTTTTAAAATCCAGTTATTTATGATGCATTATATAAATAAAATACTATTAGTGGTGATTTTTTTTATATATTTCCTTGGTCCTTTTTCGCATAGAAATTTTGATTTACATCAAGTTTAAATTTCATAAATTTTAAAATTTTCATTACAACATTTGTAGTCCTTTGAACCCATATTCTTCGGTTTTAGTTGTTTGATATTTATTGTTCTCTATAAAATCTTTATTAGTTACTGTTAATAGTTTATTGTTCTTCCTTTCCCCTTTGAGATGAAGTGGATTGTCATAAGTAAGTGGATTAATTTGCAAATAAAATCATAAGAAAAAATTTGTTAATTTGCATTTCGAGTGTATTATTTATCTTCTAGAGCAGGGGTCTCCAAACTTTCCAGCCTTAGGGCCATACTGATTACTGCAGTAAGTTCCGAGGGCCAAAACCATATTATCATTGTTGCCGGTGGTAAAAAGTGAAATAGTCCACTGATGAAAAAAAAAGTCCGAAAAAGTACGCAACGCTTAAAAAAGGCTGCGAATCGGACTAAAGTCCACAAAACGGCAACACTGCATATTATTAATTTTCCTGTCATTATCTGTAATTTCTAGATTAGTCGTAGAGTGCGAGTCATGAGGAGTAACGTGACACGACATCTGGTGGACACAAGCGGAAATAGGTAGTACCTTCTATCGCTAACAGATGGCGCTAATAACACGTACAGAATAATCTCGTTGGTTCGAGAAAGTTCCGGTGTCTTCCACTCACTTCTAGATGGCAGTAATTGGAATATATAAGAAGGCTAGTGGCGCAACCACAAGTCAGTTCCTATGACACTGTTGTGAAATAAAATAGTGCGTACCTCCTTAAAACGTGTTTGTGCGTGTTTAAGTTTAAGACATCTTTGTAACAGCATTTTCATTTGAATTGTTGCTTTTGTGTGTGATTTATTAGTATGGAAAAGAAGCGAAAAATTGATAGTGAATGCAGAAAATTCAAAGATCAGTGGAACATTCAGTATTTCGTAATTGAGTCCAGTAACAAGGCGCTATGTTTGATTTGCAATGAAAGCATAGCCGTTCTCAAAAAATATAACATTAAACGTCATTATGAAACAAAACATTTTCAAAATTACTCAAAATATACAGGAAGTTTGCGCACAGAAAAATTCGAAGCTATGAAGCGCGGATTGAAATCGCAGCAATCTTCATTTACAAAACTCAAAACTGAACAAGAGGCTGCAACTCGTGCCAGCTTTCGTGTGGCTCTTGAAATTGCAAAACGTGGAAAACCATTCACCGATGGAGAAATGATCAAAGAATGCATAATTGCAGTAGCCGAAGAAATGGGCCCTGAAAAATAAATTTATTAAAAACTGTCAGTATGTCAGCAAACACTGTGGCTCGAAGGGTAGAAAACATCGCTGAAAATATATCCTCTCAACTATCCGACAAAAATGGACATGTTGAGTGGTTTTCTTTGGCCTTGGATGAGTCAACGGATGTGTCAGATACTGCTCAGGTGTTGATTTATATTCGAGGAGTAGATAAAAGCTATGAAGTGCATGAAGAACTTCTTGATATGTAAAGTATTCATGGCACAACTACTGGTACAGATATTTTTAAAGGAGTTGAAATGGCCACTAATCAAAAGAACCTTCGATGGAAAAACTTGAAATGTATTACAACTGATGGAAGCAAAAACATGAGTGGGAAAGATAAAGGAGTGGTCTCTCTTGTGTCAAAGGCTGTAGAAAATGACGGTGGTTCAAAACCATTAGTCTTACATTGTATCATTCATCAACAGTCTTTGTGCGGAAAATGTTTGGATATGTCTGAAGTTCTGAAATCAGTCATATCAACTGTTAATTTTATCAGATCTTTTGGGCTGAATCACCGACAATTCCGACAATTTATTGCAGAGATTGGAGAAAATGACTCACCTTATCATACTGCCGTACGTTGGCTTAGTTGTGGGAAAGTCCTTCAGCGCTTTTTTGAACTTCGAGCAGTGATCGAAATTTTTTTGAATGAAAAGCATCGCCCTCAAACTGAATTACAAAACAACGCATGGCTGTGGAAGTTTGCATTCTATGTTGATTTGACAAAACATGTGAACGAACTGAATTTGAGATTTCAAGGAGAAAAACCAGCATCTTCCTGATTTATACACTAATATCAAATCATTCCGGAAGAAATTGATACTGTTTCAATCACAACTACGAAGTAAATGTTTTTCACATTTTAAAACATGTGAAATATTCAGCCATACCACTGAGACTGAGTTTCCTATCGATTTTGCAATCGAAACTTTGAGTGCTTTGAAAATAAATTTTGATACTCGTTTCTCGGACTTTGATGCCATTGCGAATCAAATAAAGACTTTTCAGAATCCTTTTGATACTGACATTGAAACCCTAGCCCCGGAACTTCAAATGGAAATGATTGATCTACAGTGCAGTGATATAATTAAGAACAAATATCAAAACTCATCTTTGTTGGAATTTTATAAGAGTCTTCCACTGACACAATTTGATAATTTGCATAAATTTGCTCGTGGGCTGTTTTCTGTTTTTGGTACTACTTATTTGTGTGAGAAGACCTTCTCCAAAATGAAGTACACAAAAATCTTTTACAGATCTAAATTAACTGATGAGCATCTTAAATTTCTTTTAATAATTGGTACAAGTAAAATTAGTCCACAACTACAAACTATTGTCAGTGGAAAATCTCAATTACATAAATCTCATTAGTATTTCATATGCCATTATGCTTGTTATAAGTTATGTTCTTATTTAAAATGTATAAAATGTTAATTGGATTCATTTCAATAATTTGTTAGTTATTATATACTGAAGTTAAATTTTCTGCATATTATACATGTCTTTACTCATTACAATTCAGTGTTTCCTTATCCAACTTATCACAAAAACAATAACAATAAGCCTACAACAATGTTATGAGTAGTTAGCCCATGACCATATCAATGTAGATGTCATATTAATAATTATTCAACATAAAATTAGAACACTTCAGTAAACTAAATTTAATTTGCTATAAAAAATATGTTCTCTAAAAGGAGTTTTCAAGTATGCTAGCTCTCCGCGGGCCGGACAAAATCTGTCCGCGGGCCGGATGTGGCCCTCGGGCCGTAGTTTGGAGACCCCTGTTCTAGAGCAATGATGGGCAAACTTTTTTTGTCGGGGGCCAAAAAATTGAGAAGAAAAAGTTTGGTGGGCCGAGTAAAAACTTCTAAAATAAAAATAAAAAAGCGATATGCAAGTTTTAATTTGGATATTTAATTAGTAATATATTTAGTATATGATTTATTAAATATCTAAATTAAAACTAAATATAAAATATGCATTGTAATATAGTATATTTAATAAAATTGCGATTTCATTTTTAAAAATTCCTTATATTGAGTTTCGAAGTGAGGTGTGCTTATTTTAAGGAACGAGGCTAAATGCTTGTCTGTTAGTCTATTTCTAAAATGATTTTTTCAAAGGTTCATACTTGAAAACAATTGTTCATATATATAAGATAAAGCAAGCATAGCACTGATTTTCTGGGCGTGAGATATTAAATTTTGGAAACTAGCTTTTGGTAATGATTTGCAAAGCTCAAACTTTGACGTGTTTAGAAACAGCAATAGTATGCAATCCTTCCATACGCAATAAATAATGTTAGAACTCGCACCGGCAGAAAAACCCGCTCATTGGAGCTTAAAATGCACTGTCTGCCATATGTAAAGCACAATTCACCTATGTTAGCTTCCTTCTGTCTGCTCCTGAAAAAGACAAAGACAAAGAAAAATTGAGAAAGATAAAGGCTCGTTGGAGCTAATCTGCCACTATTCTATAAAGAGCTTCTGCTCTCATCATTTTACCAATTGAAGTTGTCTGTGTTAACTATTTCCATCAATTCCACCGAATAAGAAAGTGCAAAGGTCATCAGTACTTTGCTGAAAAAATAGAACAAAATAGCTTTAAACAAACTAGACAAAATAACTGATGTATAATGAATGTATCTTGTTTATATTCGCCACGAATCGAAAAGTTAGAATTCTACCAGCGAGCCGGATAAAACCTTCCGGTGGGAAACAGTTGGCCAGCGGGCCATAGTTTGCCCATCCCTGTTCTAGAGTAAATTGATATTTTAAGATTTATTAGACGTTAATACATTTATAAAATCCCACTATTTAAGTGAACACTGGAGAAAAAACTATCAAAATATTTGCAATTTTGAAACAAATTTGATATCATAAGTAGAAAAATTAGAATAGATTTTTCGTTTGTTTATCCATAATTTGTTGTAAAAACCCTAAATATTTTGAAAACCTACTCCAAATCTAAGTTTCATGGGGTTGAGGGGGACGACTGCACTCTGAATATCCCTAGAAAATTTGTTTAATTTTTTTATTTAAATAGTAAGGCTTATCATTAAATGTTTTTTTTTTTAAATTGAGCTCTACCACTTATGGAAACTAATTCATTTTAATCCAGAAGTCCAGAACCCAGCAAAAAAATGTTCAGGTTAGAGGAATCTAATACAAGGAACAAATCCGAGTAGTTCTAACATCAATGATTAAGGAAATATCCACATTTAAAAAAAACTCCCAAATTTTTCTAGTTATGGTTCCATGGTAATACTCTATTGATCCTAAGTTGCCATTTGAGGGCTACCCAGCTTGATGGTAGCAGTAGTTTATTTATATCGCACTAGAGTTTTACAATGTTCTATTGGCGACAGTCTCAGAAACATCTCTGATGATGATCAGAAGACTTGCCATATTCACAATTCTGAACAGCTTCAGAGGGAACACCTCCGTAGCCCAACGACCAGCACCCAAAGACGAGCACATTACTGTAAAATAGACGAGAACTAATACTGGTCCCTTTGCAGACTGATCAAAGAGCGCACTCATCTGCACACTGACAACATCAAGTGATGTTTGACTTCAGTGATCTGCTGGGAACCATGCCTTAGATCAGTCGAATGCGGCAGTGTCTAAGGCAGTGTTATAAGGCAGCAGTGTCATAGGTAGTGTCTAAGAAATGCTGGAATCATTGCTATGGGTCATAAAATTGTGAGCTTTAACCTTCATGACCCCTCCATAGTTCAAAATAGGATGTTGCGGGAAAGTAGGTGGACTTTCTAACCACCATAGCTTTACACCTCAATCCAGAGAGAGTTAGGAAGAGTTAGGTCACATATTTAGGTCACGAAGTTAAAGTTCCAATTTAAATTTAGAGTCCAATGAGTGAGCAAGACAATCCGACTGGAACACTGTAAGCAGTTTCGGAAGCGTAACAGTGCAGCGAGCAAAGATTTAATCCCCCTTAACAATGTATTTATACTCTAAGAATCAGAGCACAATCAATTATCTTTCTACAAAAAGAGGATTTTATTCTCCTACATGTTATTACAAGAGAATCTATCAGCAAACTGCTTCTTTTTTGCCAGCAATTTGAATTCCATTGCCAAATATTCCAAAGTGAATATTTGAGATTTTTTATCAAATTAGTTTAAAATCAACCAAAATTCGTAAATTGGTGGTTTTCACGGATTTTTTTCAAAATATGGGAAAAGAAAAATTCCTAGTTCTAGCATCACTCCTTCAGAAACCAGTAACATTCAAATTAATTTTTTTTAACTAGAAATTCGTGTCGTCGATATAAAATATCCTAGAACGGATAGTTTAAGACAAATTCATTAAATTTTTGTATCAATATCTTAGTTTTAAATCAAAACGTACCGGAAGTTTAGAAAAATTCTTCTATGAATGATTTACCATGAGTTTTATTCGTAGTTCTTTACGCAACACACTCTCATATATTAGAAACAGTTTTCTTCTATCTAATTCTCTCTATGAAAAATTACGAAAAAAGCATTAGTTTTAATTCCTTTTTCAGAAATATTTTTAACGAAAACTAGAATTTATTTAAAAACCAGTCATTTTACTTATTTTTTCATTTTTCTTCAACTGACGTGATTCATGATGCATGACTGCTTTAACGAGCTCTCTGAGTTAAAAGCGCATTTTTTCACAATAAGCATGTAGTCTAAACATACTACTTGGTGAAGAAAAATGATCCAGAATGGACAGCTACAATAATATATGATTCAAAGCTTTAAAGAAACAGGATACTAAATCTAAACCAAGCTGCTTCTTCTATATGATAGATTGAAACTAAAAGTGAGAGTTATATATTTTTTAGAATTAATGGGACACATTGAACATAAGACATTCATGTTTCTTTATCTAAATATTGAAAAAATGATTGACATGCTAAAAATAATTAAAACAATTCTTAAAAAAATAATTTTTTAGAATTATAAACAGTAAAATATAATAACATAAAATTTGTGAAAATTATAAATGCGAAATATATAACTATTTTCATTACTATATTATGGCAAAATACCAAATATTAGAAATTTTTAAGTTTCGTAGTGAATTCAACAGTGCTGTTTTTTCTCATTTTAATGGCAATTAAATATTAAAAAAAAACAGAGTAAAACCGAAAAAAAAAAAATCATCATTATTTTTTCTTTGGTCATTGCCAATTGTGTTTTTTATTTTTTATTTTTTTATTGACACCAAAAAGGTTAAAAAAAAGCCTGAAAATCACCAATTTTTATTTTTTGATTTATAAAATACTTAAACTATAAATATTAAAAAAACGCTTCTTTTTCAGAAGTATTTTATATTGTTTTACTTAAATGTTGCGGAAATTATTTTTTCATGAGATATTAGAGTTAAATACATTTTTTTTAAATCCAAAATTTTTTCAGCATTTTGCAATTATTTCTCTCGGTATTTAAAAATTGTTAGCGTAACCGACAATGTTATGCGTGTTACACTTTACGTTACATTAGATTTTGCTGCTCAAAATCTATAAGGCTTAGTAACTTAAAATTACAATAAGTATACAAAAATAACAGGGAATATGATGGACTAAAAAAAATAACTAGTTCGAGAATTATAAATTGTCAAGCTTGTTGTAAGAAATATCTTACTAGGTGACATCCGTCATATTCCCTGTTACTTTTGTATACTTACGAAAGGTATACAAAAATTACAGGGGATATGATGGATTAAAAAAAATTAACTTTGATTAATTAGTTCGAGAATTATAAATTGTTAAGCTTGCTGAAAAAATATCTTATTAGGTGATATCCATCATATTCCCTGTTATTTTTGTATACTTACGAAAAGTATGCGAAAAAAACAGGGAATACGATGGATATCACCTAGTAAGATATTTTTTACTTACGAAAAGTGTACACAAATAACAGGGAATATGATGGATTAAAAAAATTAACTTTAATTAAATAGTCCGAGAATTAGAAATTGTTAAGCTTACTGTAAAAAACATCCTACTAGGTGCTCTGCATCCCGCAGGTATATAGTTTAGAGTTCAAATTTGACTTGCTGACAGACGTTTTGTCGCGAGCTAGTTTTTGAAATTTCAATTTGCTTGAAAGTGATAACAATCTTAACAGGTTCTAGATTTTTTGTCACCTGTTTTGCTTTACTTTGCATTTTGCTTTGGAGCGGATAATAATACAATGGTTTGGAGACGAATGCATTATGAGTAATACGGAATTAAAAATTTAAGATTTTGATAATTAATATAAGAATTATAAACTGCTAAACTTGTTGTAAAAATTACAATGTGGTCCAATTCGCTCTTCGAATAAATACAAACACATTGTTGAATTTCGACTTTCTGAAAGATCATGTCACATTAAGTTTATTTAACTTAGCGTGAGATTTTTTATGCAAAAATCTTACTTATTTGCAGTTTATTGCAATTTTAAATGCTTTTTCCCCAATTATTTCACTTTTTCTGCTTCAAATATTGAAAATTTATCTATTTCAGTCGAAGAAATTGTCGCACTCCAGATTTTCATTTCATAAGTTAAAATTTGACTTTATCTTGAAAGCCACAGAGAAAAGAGTATACTTAAATAAAAAAAAAAATTAAAAGAGTTGAAAGTTAGACGTTAACAGACATAAATCGTTAACATTTGTACTAAAATGTAATCTAAACGAACTTGTGCAAAATCGTACTTGTACCGATATAAAAGACTCAAGATAAAAGAAACTGTTTCAATATGAACTATTAAATGATATAAGTTTATTGTTATACATTGTTGATACGCAAATTATTCCTCATTTATTGTTTTTTTTAATTGCGTCGCAGATTCAGTTCATTTTACACCTTTTTTTCCATTATAGTTGATTTTTCTAGGTATATGTTCATTTCTTAATTTTTATATCTTAAACTTACATAAAATTATAACAGTTACGTATGTTGCTTTCAAAAAATAATATTTTTTTTACGACTTTCAAGGAAGAAATAATTACGAATGTGAAGCAACCATGGAAATCGTGAACGAAACGAAAAGGGACTAAAGTCTTATAGTGGCTTAAAAATTTCAAAACACTGCAATATTATTGTTCTGACTAGAAAATAGTTTTGTTTCAAATGACTTCATTTCACAATATAACATACAGAATAATAGGGCTATTTATATAATGTATTATTGACAAGGTTGTTGGAAGTATAATCGTATATCATAAAGATGAAAAAACGTAACGTTCCCTTAAAACGTAACGTATCGTAGGTTCTCTTACTTACTGTTATAAACATAAAACAGAACATAAAATATGATTTCCAGATTCACAAATTCAAAATATAATCTAATACAAAATTAGCTAAAAGAAAACATGACGGAAATGATAAATTTAATGTGAGTAGCCACAATTATACTATCTAATTATTGGTTATGATTTCTAACTATAATATATTTTTAATAATAATATATTTTAAACAAATGTGAAAATTAAAGATAAAATTGGAGAAAATAATTTCGTTACAATACAGCAATGGGAAAGTGCAAAAAAGGTTTTTGAACTTTTCTTCACAATTTTAACTTAACCTAATGTCACGTTGCTTAAATTATGTTATTATTAGTTAAATTTCCGAAACTATATAATACACCGTATTATCAATTTCAACAGAAATTGTATTATTTCGAATCATTGCTCGTTTATTTAACGTTTTCGTAAAGTAAAAAACTCATGAAAACTAATATTAAAATCTTCTGAAAGATAAAAAAATACCGGTAGTTGCCTCAGAATGAAAATGGACAAACATTTTAAATGTCGTAAATTAATTGAATAATCTTACTCTTTGTACACAGTCGCCTTCAACTTGCAATGAGTTATCATACTATCTAATTTGAAAATTTATCATTCATTGCTCAATTAATATGATATATTTCAGGCCAGATGAAAAAGTCTTATTGTAAATACACTTATTAAATGTATTTTGCAATGAATCTAAGCAAATCTAGTCTGAGAAACTCCTTATATACTTCCTGAGAATCACGGAGATTCGGGGGACAGAGCGTTCTCCTCCCAATGAGGTGGCGCAGGTTCAGAACGAATTCTGCTTCCAGCTCACTCCGACCACAGAGCTGCTGTGAAATATTCTCATTGGTAGACAAATTATGGGCTTTAATCCTCTTGCCATCGGGCTAACAGTAGAACATTTTCGTACTTTCCTCTTCGAATATTAGTCCTAAAGCTTGGTCCAGGCTTAACCCTTGCCTTCAGCATTGGGTTCAAAATGACGACATGTCTACAGAGTTGAAGATTGATATTGGTCAGATTGGGTAAGCTGTCCAATGTGTGTGATTAAATAAGATAAATATCTTTAAGACTAATAGATTGCGTGTGATAAGCCTAAGATTATCAGAGTTCTAGAAACTTTTTGTTTTCAATTTGCGTGGGGCATTGCAAACTGCCTTTGTCTGCAAACAACGATCTATTTCAAATAACCTATGACAGATATACTCACTCGAATAAAATAATAATAATAATAACAATATTAACACGTAAGAGTAACAAGATAAGCTGATGCGTTCAGAAATAGAGAACTCCTGATACAACTGCTCACGTTGATGATGTCACATCTTGCTACTTTCATAACAATGCTAAATCTTAACTGAATGATCACAGTTCTATCCTACCCCTGCATTTCGAAATGAAATATATTTTTAGCTGGTCTTCCTCTTTAGGCAACTCCGACTGCTTCTTCTTCGTCTGCAGCCTCTCCTCCAAGTTTTTCGTTTTTAAATGTGTGTTTTTTTTATTCCCAACATGTTTCTCCTTTCATCATTCACGTGGACGTCATGTCATTCAATTTGCATTGTTCATGTGACGCACTTCGTCGGGACACGATGCGCCAAAACTTCTTGTAAGATGGCTCGACTTTTGTTCCATTTCAAAAACGAAGTTAATTTCAAATGAACGTATTTCAATTAATCCAGGAAATCTGAATCTGCGTTTAAGTTCGAATAATTAGGAAAAGCGTATTTGAAGGACTCACGCAGACGAAAAAGGTACATTTAAAGTAATTGAATTCAAAAATAAATAAATATCGGCTCGAAAAGAAAAAGGAGTAAATGAAGAAAGACATGATACTTATTTATTTTTACATCTCTTTGGTATTTCAAGCAGTGTTTAAAGCAATTTGACAGCATTAAGCATCTCTATAAGTCGGTACAAAATGTGTCTATTTATGAAATAATGGATATAAAAAATCTCGTTAAATTCTATATTATTCTTTGTTCAAAAAAGATCTTCACATTTTAATTGCAAAGTAAATTTCATAACGCAAACTTATTGCAATTTATTACTTGTACAAATCACATCAAAATATATATTGTAACATTAGTTGTGTACGAAAATATAATTTAATATCTTGTTTATATACCATCAGTAAAATAAGCGCGTTGAGAATTTTTTGTTTTGGGTATAAACTTTTACTATTCTACAAAAGCAATTTTCAAAAAAAAGAAAGAAAAATAGTTCAATTTTATATCAAATCTTTTGTCTTTTCTTTTCATGGCCGCCTTTTCCGTTTACTCATTTGTTTGCATTGTTTTTAGGTCTCAAACTATATCCTATAAAATTCTTTTCGGTTCTGATTTTGTTTGCTCTGGAAAGCTGTTAAAAATGAGACTTTTTTAAAGTTGAAAATGGTTTTTAAGTTACAATGTTATTCTCTGCAATTTTTTTTTTATTATGTGCATTAAAAAAACCTTTTATTATTCCAGTACGAAATTGTCTTATTAAAATTAACAGGTTGTGATATTTCTAATCTATATATAGAAAATATTTTTAAAATCAAATACGAAATGAATTTTTTTCTATTAGCAGTGTATTTCAGCATTACGATAATTTCTTAGTTCAATTTGTTTTTGTACAATTTACTGATAAAGATAGACTGATAAGATCAGAACGTTTCGGCTATCATGAAACGAATAAAAAATAAACATATAATAAATATTATAATTTCTGAAAAAAATGATAAATTGGAGAAAATAAGCTATGTGCACAAAAGCTATAAGTTTTCGATTACGATGGTTGATTCATTTCCAACGAATTATGAACTTTTTTATTATTCATGACTGAAGTAAAAACAAATTTCAAGCATATATTTTATCAAATTAATTTTACGAGATATGAAATAATGATATAAACATACGATATTTAGAGGAATATTTAAAATTTATATTTGACCATATTTTAAAGTTTGCACAGATATGGGTATAGTACTATTTTTCTTCGATTAAATATTTCACGTAAATTTTAAGAAATGGATGAGAATATTTTCAGAATTATCGCATTGTCAAAGTTTTAATGTATTTTAGTTTCCCTGTTGTTTTAAAAATCTATTTTTAAAAATTTGTATTTCTTACCAAGGAGTTTATATTGAGGTTTTCGATATTGAATTTTTTCACTGTTAAATTACAAGTTCAGTTCATTAATATCGCTAAACAATAAAACATGATTGCTTAAAAACTTTATTCAGGAGTCTGAAATAGAAGAGATCCAACTGAAAATATTATTTCGCTGAGATGTTATGAGATTCTATTTCTTTCAGCAACACCACTAAATGGCGTACAGGTTGTTTCTCAAATTAAAACAGATTAAAAACATAGAAAATTTTAAGCAGTCCGGGTTTCATTTTTAAAAGAGTTGTTAAAGAATCCCGGGTATAAATTAGGCAAAAGTCATATAATGTGTCCGAAAAATGACCAACAGTTTGAAAATTAATAAAGAATAACTGAAAGTGACGTATGGTTTCTAATGTAGTATTTAGGAAATTCCGGATTCCGTTCTTAATATATTTCTTATGAAAGTTGCAAACAAATAGCGTTTTTGACACACAAAAAATAAAGCAATGCTTTTTTCTGAATATCAGTCAATTCCAACTGAAATATTTCCCCGAAAGTCGGTTACCATTTTCCTTAAACAGAACCACATAGCTTTTAAAAATTGCTGGACTTATTATATTGCTTCTTGAGAATAAATATCTCGTTTCCTAAGCAGAAAACAGCAACTACTATATTTTTTATTTGATCCAGTTCTTTTTTTTCGAATTATTGGGCAAATTTAATGCATCCCGTATTTATAACCATATAATGAAAAAAAATTAAATTCTTTGATAATGATTGTAAAAGCCTAAAACCAATGCTTAAAATTAAAAAAATAAACATATTACATTAAATAATTTCAAAAAGTGTATGGATTTCCATGCCACAGTAAATCATTGTCCTCAACGCAAAGAAGAATACAGAAAAATAGCGATATCAACAAAAAATATGCAATAAAAAACAAAAAAATAAGAGATAAAAATTAGTATAATTGGAATGAGCCATTAAGAAAAATAAATCATTTAAATCCATGAAAATACATCCTATGCTATGCCAGCTGAAAAAAGAAAAAAAAAACAAAACTGTGAGGTCTCAAAATTTTTTAACTTTAACCAAATGTGTTAACCCTCGATCAAAACATAAAAGGCTTCTCCATGATTGAAATATATATGCTATCATAATTACTTTGAAACAACAATATAATTATGATTTGTAACATGGGTTTTTGTTTTTTACAATACAGTTATTATGAAGAAAAGAAATTATCATGGATCGCATACAGTTTAAATTCGTTAGTAATAGTAATGGTTCTTCGTAAATTGATCATTATCAGTAAACTTTAAATTAATGATCAATCTGTAAGTAGTAAATATATGCATAAGATAAAACAAACTCCGATATTCTTGTGTCACTACTTTTCAATTGGGAAATACACGACATTTTCAACTACGCCAGGCATTTATATCATCAAGAAGACAAAGATGTAAATTCCAACTACTGTGCTGCTGTCCGTCGATAACACACAGAAGCACATTTTGAAACAGGTTGGATAATGAAAAATTGTAAGGGAATTTTACTGAGCGTATTGTATAATCCAACATAATTTATCGTCATTATTAGTAATTGTGTACAATGCAAAGCAATCGTTATCATTATCAGTAATCATTCCATTTAAATGAAAGGTTAAAAAAGTAAGTGACAGGCGTTAATAGAAGCTGACGGAAACACATCTGTCTTGTGTTGCTATGTTTTCATTGGACACACTTCTGAAACTCAATCTAGTTTAAAATGATTATACATTAATGAATAGACATGATAATACAGTGTTTTTAAAACTATTGTGATCTT
>NC_092208.1:25868415-25905594 GCF_043381705.1 Parasteatoda tepidariorum | reverse complement strand
CGATTGTTCTTGTTTTCCAGTGGCGCCATATCTGGCCAAAAATTCGACTTCTGCCACACCATACGTCGCACCCGTTTATAGGGCGGACTCATTCATACATCCATTCATTCATCCACAGATCGTAATTTTGACCTGAATCAGAGAATGATTCAATACCCTCAGAGGTATTGATTTGTTATGGGAACATGGAGGACTTTTGCGACTCAACAGATTTAACGTGCATCAGTAACTTTTCGGCCGGTGGGGTTCAAACACACGAACTCTCGGACATGGGCCTAGCGCCCTACTGACCAGGCTATCCCGGCCCCTTCATTTCAATGGTAATTAAATAAAAAAAAACAGAGCAAAACTGAAAAAAAAGATCATGTTTTTTTTTAGTTTTTATTGAAACCAAAAAGTTTTTAAAAAAACCTGAAAATCACCAAAAATTAATTTTTTGATTTTTAAAATACTTAAATTATAAATATTAAAAAAAAAGTTTTTTTTTCTTTTTAGAAATATTTTATATTGTTTTACTTAAATTTTATGGAAATTATTTTTTCATGAGATATTATAGTTAAATATATTTTTTTTTAAATTGAAAATTTTTTCAGCATTTTGCAATCATTTCTCTCGATACATAAAAATTGTAAGCGTAACAGACAATGTTTTGGGTGTTACACTTTGCGTTACATTTGATTTTGCTGCGCAACATCATTAAGGCTTATTAACTTAAATTTACGAAGCTTATTAGCTTATTAACTTAAATATTATTAAGTCTAAGTAACTTAAAATTACGAAAAGTATACAAAAATAACAGGGAATATGGCGGATAAAAAAATTAACTTTGATTAATTAGTTCAAAAATTAGAACTTGTTATGCTTGCCGTAAAAAATATCCTACAAAGTGCTTTGATTCCCACAGGTATGTAATTTGGAGTTCAAATTTGACTTGCTGAAAGACGTTTTGTTAATGAACTTAAAGCGAGCTAGCTTTTGAAATTTCAATTTGTTTAAAAGTGATAGCAATCTTAAAAACTTCATTCTAAATTTTTTGTCACCTCTTTTGCCTTACTTTGCATTTTGTTTTGAAGCGGAAAATACATAATAATACAAATGCCTGGAGACAAATGCATTATGAGTTCTGCGGAATGAAAAATTTAAGATTTTGATAATTAGTATAAGAATTATAAACTGCTAAACTTGTAAAAATACAATGAGGACCAATCCGCTCTTCGAAGAAATACAAACACATTGTTGAATTTCGACTTTCTGAAAGAACATGTTGCATTAAGTTTATTTATGAACTTAGCGTGAGATTTTTTTTGGCAAAAATCTTACTTATTTGTAATTTATTGCAATTTTAAATGCTTTTTCCCCCAATTATTTCACTTTTTTTGCTTCAAATATTGACATATATCCATTTCTGTAGAAGAAATTGTCGCACTCCAGATTTTCATTTCCTAAGTTCAAATTTCACTTCAATTTTGAAAGCCACAGCAAAAAGAGTATGCTTAAATAAAAAATAAATAAATAAAAGTGTCAAAAGTTAGACGTTAACTGACATAAATCTTAACATGTGTACCAAACTATAATCTTAACACTTGTACCAATATAAAAGACTCGATATTAAAAAAAAACTGTTTTGATTTGAACTGTTATATAATATAAGTTTATTGTTATACATTGTTAATACGCCAATTATTACGCATTTATTGTTTTTTTTAATTGCGTTTTTTTTAATCGCAGATTCAGTTCATTTTTACACCTTTTTTTCCATTATAGTTGATTCTTATAGGTATCTGTTCATTTCTTAATTTTTATATCTTAAACTTGCATAAAATTATAACAGTCACAGATATTGTTTTCAAAAAATAATATTTTTTTCGACTTTCAAGGAAAGAATAACTACGAATGTGAAGCAACCATGGCGTTTCGTGAACGAAACGAACAGGGACTAAAGACTTATAGTGGCTTAAAAATTGCAAAACACTGCAATATTATTGTTCTGACTAGAAAATAGTTTTATTTCAAATGGCTTTATTTCACAATACAACATGCAGAATAGTAGGGCTATTTACATAATATATTATTGACAAGTTTGTTGGAAGCATAATCGCAGACCATAAAGATGAAAAAATGTAACGTTCCCTTAAAACGTAATGAATCGTAGGTTCTCTCACTTAATATTATAAACATAAAACAGAGCATAAAATATGATTGCCAGATTCACAAACTCAAAATATAATGTAATACAAAATTAACTGAAAAAAACATGACGGAAATGATAAATATAATGGGAGTAGCAACAATTATACTATGTAACTATTGGTTATGATTTCTAACTATAATATATTTCTATCAATAATATATTTGAAGCACATATGGAAATTGAAGATAAAATTGGAGAAAATAATTCCGTTGCAATGCAGCAATGGAAAAGTGTAAAAAAACTTTTTGAACTTTTCTTCACAATTTTAATTTTACCTAAAGTCACGTTGTTTAAATCATGTTATTATTAGTTAAATTTCCGAAACTATAATACACCGTATTATCAATTTCAACAGAAATTGTATTATTTCGAATCATTGCTCGTTTATTTAAAGTTTTCGTTTCCTTTTACAAAGAAATTCAAATTTCAAAATAAAAAAATAAAAAACTTATGAAAACTAATATGAAAATCTTCTGAAAGATAAAAAAAACCGGTAGTTGCTTCAGAATGAAAATAGACAAAGCATTTTAACACCGTAAATTAATTGAATAATCAGTTTCTTTGTACACAGTCGCCTTCAACTTGCAATAAGTTATCATACTGTCTAATTTGAAAATTTATGATTCATTGCTCAATTAGCCTGATATATTTCAGGCCAGATAAAAAAATCTTATTTTAAATACGCTTATTAAATGTGTTTTACAATGAATCTAAGCAAATCTAGTCTGAGAAACTCTTTATATATTTCCTAAGAATCACGGAGATTCAGGGGACAGAGCGTTCTCCTCCCAATGAGGTGACGCAGGTTCGGAACGAATTCTGCTCCCAGCTCACTTCGACCACAGAGCTGCTGTGAAATATTCTCATTGGTAGACAAATCATGGGCTTTAAACCTCTTGCCATCGGGCTAACACTGGAACATTTTCGTACTTTCCTCTTCGAATATTAGTTGGTCCTAAAGCTTGGTCCAGGCTTGACCCTTACCTTCAGCATTGGGTTCAAAATGACAAGTCTACAGAGTTGAAGATTGATATTGGTCAGATTGGGTAAGCTGTCCAATGTCTGAGATTAAATAAAATAAATATTTTTAAGACTAATGGATTGCGTGTGATAAGCCTAAGATTATCAGGCAAAACACAGAGTGCTAGAAGCTTCTTGTTTTCAATTTGCGTGGAGGATTGCAAAATTCCTTTGCCTGCAAACAACGGTCGATTTCAATTAACCTATGACAGATATATTCACTCGAATAAAATAACAATAGTAATAACAATATTAACACATAAGAGTAACAAGATAAGCTGATGTGTTCATAGAGAACTCCTGATTCAAGTGCTCACGTTGATGATGTCACATCTTGCTACTTTCATAACAATGCTAAATCTTAACTGAATGATCACAGTTCTATCCTACTCCTGCATTTTGAAATGAAATATATTTTTAGCTGATCTTCCTCTTTAGGCAACTCCGACTGCCTCTTCTTCGTCTGCAGCCTCTCCTCCAAGGTTTTCGTTTTTAAATGTGTGTTTTTTTATTCCCAACATGTTTCTTCTTTCATCAATCTCGTGGACGTCATGTCATTCAATTTGCATTGTTCATGTGACGCACTTCGTCGGGACAAGGTGCGCCAAGACTTCTTGTAAGATGGCTCGACTTTTGTTCCAATTCAAAAGCGAAGTTAATTTCAATTGAACGTATTTTAATTAATCCAGGAAATCTGAATCTACGTTTAAGTTCGAATAATTAGACAAAAACATATTTGAAGGACTCACGCGGAAGAAAAAGTTACATTAAAAGTAATTGAATTCGAAAATAAATAAATATGGGCTCGAAAAGAAAAAGGAGTAAATGAGGAAAGACATGATACTTATTTATTTTTACATCTTCGGTATTTCAAGCAGTGTTTAAAACAATTTGACAGCATTAAGCATCTCTATAAGTCGGTACAAAATGTGTCTATTTATGAAATAATGGATATAAAAAATCTCGTTTATTATTATTATTAAATTCTATATTATTCTTTGTTCAAAAAAGATCTTCACATTTTAATTGCAAAGTAAATTCCAAAACGCAAACTTATTGCAATTTATTACTTGTACAAATCACACCAAAATATATATTGTAACATAAGTTGTGAAAGAAAATAAAATTTAATATCTTGTTTATATACTATCAGTAAAATAAGCGTGTCGAGAAATTGTTGTTTTGGGTATAAACTTTTACTATTCTACAAAAGCAATTTTCAAAAAAAAGAAAGAAAAATAGTTCAATTTTATATCAAATCTTTTGTCTTTTCTTTTCATGGCCGCCTTTTCCGTTTACTCATTTGTTTGCAATGTTTTTAGGTCTCAAACTATATCCTACTAAATTCTTTTCGGTTCTGATTTTGTTTGCTTTGGAAAGCTGTTAAAAATGAGACTTTTTTAAAGCTGAAAATGGTTTTTAAGTTACAATGTTATTTTTTGCAAATTTTTTATTTATTATGTGCATTAAAAAAAAAACTTTTATTATTTCAGTACGAAATTATTTTATTAAAATTAGCAGGCTGTGATATTTCTAATCCATATAAAGAAAATATTTTTAAAATCAAATAAGAAATGAATTTTTTTCTATTAGCAGTGTATTTCAGCATTACGATAATTTCTTAGTTTAATTTGTTTTTGTACAATTTACTGATGAAGATAGACTGACAAGATCAGGACATTTCGGCTATCATAAAACGAATAAGAAATAAACATATAATAACTATTCTAATTTCTGGAAAAAAATGATAAATTGGAGAAAATAAGCAGCGTGCACAAAAGCTATAAGTTTTCGATTACGATAGTTGATTCATTTCCAGCGAATTATTAACTATTTTATTATTCATGACTGAAGTAAAAACAAATTTCAAGCACATATTTTATTAAATTTATTTTACGAGAAATGAAATAGCGATATACACATTCGATATTTAGAGGAATATTTAAAATTTATATCCCGTCTCGTACCCGTGATATTTACGGAACAAGACGTTCCAAAAAGATGCATTAAAATGGTTTACATATATCCATCTCTTGTGCCTAGAACTTTTTATCTCTTATTTTGCTCACTGGATGGCTGCACCAAACTATTTTATTGTAACTGGAGATAGTTAGTTTTTTAAACTAGATGTATTTGATACTAGATGTATAATCTAGATTAAACATTACCCAAGTGTACATATTTGTGACACGTGTTTCATATTCTTAGCTCAGCTACTTATGCTCTTTATGAATACACGTTGCTTGTGTTTTGTGATACAATATTTTTTATTATTGTATACATTATGGAATCAGAGTTATTTGGACATATGGAATGCATATAGAGTTTTAAATTTCAAGAAAAAAAAATTCAAAAGATCAACAATTAATACCCATATTGTACATAAACTTTTTTCGACATAATTTACTTAAATAAAAAAATAGACACCCTTATGACCATTTTCGTGAAAATAAAAAGAGCGCTGAAGGATTAATGATAATATGTATCTACTTACAAAGTTTGAAAAAATCTAATTTCCATGAGAAAAAAAACATGAAAACTAATAAATAATTATTTTAATCTTTTCGGAATTCAATTTTAATAACAAACTAAATAACATCAAAATTGAAATTTATATTACACCACTTACCCCAACTGCTGTAAACAAAATTTTCCAAATTTCACTTCAAGGCATTAAAATGTCAATCTCGCTATCTTTCTCAGATATAAGAACTTTCATTCAAAATAGAGTATATATTTTTTTTTAATTTTTAAAGAATACACACTTTGTTTATTTATTTACATCTTTTATTTTGTATGCTTTGAGTAAAATGTTATCAAGTATTCAACCTGCCAAATAATGGAAAAAAAATGATATATCCTTTGAAAAATGTCATACTGTTTTTCTCCCATATGAAAACGTTATAAAACTTTCATAACAGTTCAGTGAAATAAGCTTTCCTTCAAACTATTTTCTAAGAAGAAAGCTTCCAAATCTGCAAAATTCCCTACGGATTTCTACAAACTAAAATCAATTTTCAAATAGTACTTTTTTTTCTAGACTTTTGCTTCAGTGTAATTTCTTTGAACTATTTGAAGATTTTCTCTTATAAACTCTTGTAGGAAATATTTTTAAAAAAAAAATTCTGGAAGATGAAAAGATTTGTTCATTTAACCGCTTATTTTATGTTAATATTCACGCAGCATTTATGCAACGTGACATTTTGCACTTTATAAAAAAATGCGACATGCAAATATGATAAAATATCACATGGGGACGTAAACAATGTCCAGATCCGTAAAGAAAGTTACAAAATAAATGTACAATACAAGAACATTAAACAAAAATAAAACATTATATCATTATTACTGCATTTTCTCACCGGTTATACATTTACGAATTGATGAATGTTTAACTACAACATGATAAATGCTTAACTTTTCTTTCCATATAATTCGGAAATATGATTTCTTCGGTGCAAATTTGCTATGTATGAGAAGATGCATGCTTCCATGAAGGTTATTGTTATGCCCCTTAATGCATGTCTCCATGTCTAAATGAGAAAAAAAAATTATAATATATGAGTTTCTTTATAATGCATAATCAGAATATATTTATTATCTAAATTAATTATCATTATAATATATTGGAAACAATGAAACTATTGCGCATGACATGCGTGTATTTTGGTTTCATAAAATAAATTTTCTTGTCATTTTTTTCTAAAAAGTTTAGCTTCCTTGTCACATTTAAAATAAATTACATCAGTTAAAATAAATATTAAAATAATAATTTAAATTTCTTACAGAATTTTCATTTTCGTCCTCCTCTAACCAACAATATCTCTATTATTAAATTAGGAATTCAACTTCTAGAGAACGCGTCACTAATATTGAAAATTCTGAAATAAGTTCCATATAGAAATACGAGTCTACATACAGAAAATTGAAAAGCGGAGAGGTTTCGTTTAGGGTATCACGAACTAAAAAACGATTATCCTAAGATCAAAGTTATTTTTTTAGATTACATCTACTCGTATATCATGAAAATTCAGAAACACTTTAAAAACAGAGAAAGAGAAAAAAAAACAAAAAAAAAACATATGAACATGACTGCAACGCGAAACTAAACTAAAGAAAGAAAAAAAAACGTTATAATTAGTTCGACTTCTATATGAAATGCGTATACTTTGATGCGTGTATTTTGATTTCATAAAATATTCTTTAAAAATTTTAGCTTCTTTGACACGTACAATAATAAATTTCTTTAGTTAAAATAAAGTTTAAAGAGTTTCTAGTAAAAAAAAAAATTAGTTTTATAATAATTAGTTTAAAAAAATATCGCACAAAATTTCCCTTTTCGGTCTTCTTCTTCCAGCTCTAACAAACAATATTAGGAACTTTTACTAAAACGCAACAATATTATTGATCATTCTCAAAAAAGAAAAACTAAACTCAGCGGCGCGACGGCCCATAGAGGGCCAAGGCCTACTGTGCTCATCTAAGTTTTCTTGACCTTGAGCTCTGGGGTGCAGGAGCAGATGTTCCAGTCAGGTGGTCAGCCGGACGCGGAACTCCCAGTGTTTAGTTCCCAAGCATGCTTGGTACTCATTTATCGACCCACTGAAGGGATGAAAGGTTGAGTCAACCTTGCCCGGCCAGAGGATCGAACCAGGGGCCTACGGCACGACAGCGCGAAGCGCTACCGCTCAGCCACCTGGCGTTTCATTCTGAAATAAGATTTATATAAAATTGGCTACTTGCATCTCGAGAAGAAGAGGATCTTTGATACACATACACGTGACCTATCACCTTAGCACCAGCTGATAATTTATAAACAAAATGGCGGGTCAAAGTCGAGCTAAGTTTCTCCACACAACTTGTTAGAATATTAATTGAAGTGAAGTTACTTAAATACAACACAGTATTACACATCGAATTTGTAAAATTATAACTCTTTCTTGTCTACGTCTTTAATTAATTTAGATTTACTTGCTTATTTTTTTTTGTTGTAATCATGATTATTTTTGTTTTGTGTTTCGATTATTGCTTGTTATATTGCGTTACTATTAACTTCGATGCATGATTTTGATTTTGTTGAAAAATGTAGAATGTGCCATTAAGAGAACTGTTACTTCATGGGCTTGCCTTACTCATAATAGAATTTTTAAAAAAAATGCTAACATAAAAAAATGCGGTATTTCCAGGGGCCAATCAGGATCAATAAGGACATACTACGTCACTTGCATGAATCTAATTGCGTGAGTTCATGAGTGTACATGCGGGATAACATACAGAAATTTGAAAATTGTAGAGATTTGAAAATTGTAGAGATTTGTGTCTGTTGTGACTCTCAAATTAGAAAATATTATACTGAGACAAATTAATAGATATATTTTTTTAGATTACATCTATAGCATTAAAATCAAAATCATAATTGACAATTAATTTTAAAAGTAGAAAGGAAAAAAAAGACGGAAAGAAATCTTACCAACACTAATGCAGCATGGTACCAACTTAGAACGAATAAAAACGTTATAATTATTTATACTTATCAAAAAATAATTTATAATTTCCAGTAGAAAAAAAATAGTTTTTATGGTATAAAAGGCAAAGTCAGTATTCTAGTAATTTGAATTTAATGTTGCCATCGATGAAAAAAAGTTTAAGATTACTTTTATACGATTTGATTAAATCATAACACGAAATTTAAAAATAATTTTCCAAAAATAAAAACAAGCTTAAAACCATTAGACTCGATTTAAAATTAATTATATTTAATTCAATTAAAACATATATTTAATTAATCAATATTTTATCATTTCCTGCTGCAGTTTAACGCTAAGAGAATTTCATGTGAACATTTTATCTTTACTAAGTTTGAAATTTTACTAGTATTTGAATTGAGTTTTACAAGATTTAGGTGTAGAATTTTTATGAACTAACTTCTACTCTTTCATGAAATAGAATATTTAAAAAGGAAATATGAATTCCGTTTGGAAGCATATTCATTTCAAACTTTATCTACTCATTTTTAAAATTGTGTTTGTAGAAAACGTGTCATTTTAGAAACAGGCAGTGAATAAAGAAGAATATGTATCTGTATTTCTTATCTGTTGGTCATGAATATTTAATCAAATGTAGGAAACTAGAAACCTTTAGACAGTTAAAGAAAAATGCGTTATCATTTTTTGTCGATATTTGAAGCTTGAAATAACCTTAGAAATATTCAACTGATATTTGAAAAATATTTGATTTACATAGTTAAATTTATTAAAAGTAAATCTCAATGGAGACAGAAAAAATACTTTATAGAACATTTAAAAGAAAAACTTAAACTGAATTTATAGATTCTTGTTTACTCTTAGAGTTAAGATTGTCATTTTATAACTATTAGTTTGCGTTAATCGAATTCATATAAGTCGGTAAATATTTACCAATTTCATAATTTCAGAGAAAAATAAAATGATTTGAAATAGTTAAGATGTTCTTAAACACAATAATTAAATCTGAATCAGTAATTAAATTTGAATCAGCATTATCTTGTCTTTGCGCGTTTAAACCTCCCAAATCATTCTCATATTTAAATAACAGAGGATTACAATTTTTTTTTGTTGCGTGAGCGAAAATCTTATTATTTATCAATTATACAAGCAAATAAGCATGTATATGTTACTGTTAAATTAATAAATATGACTATTAAATAATAACATGTGGATATTATTAATATCATATTAACCTGTGATTATTATTATTAATATCCGGTTGTGATCAACAATAACCACCGGTGATTTGGGCGATTAATCGATTATTAGTATTAAAGGATTAATTATACTGACTATAAGATATCCATTCGATAATGCATGAACTTCGTTTGCATTTGTGCCTTAAAACTACTCTAAGTAGATTATTATATTTTCTAACGGATAATGTTTGGAACATTTAGATTTCGCAAATTTACTTTACCTTATTTACACTCCCGTACGTATGAGTTTAAGCAATTGCGCATGTGTGAACTCCAAATCCGGATGCTTAAGTTTTGGTGAACTGCGCATGCGTCAGTGAGAAAATATCAAACTTTCGTTAGTTAAAAAAAAGAGATGTTGAATCTCTTAGTTGAAAATGCAAACGAAGTGTAATATCATTTTAACTTTGATCATAAAATCAAAACAAACATTGACAATGAACATAGATGATCTCTTCAAACCTGTGACATACTATTCGAGATGCTTTGCTCTACGTTAAACTGCGGTTCTGAAAGAAAAAAAAAATTGGTTGATTATCGATTTTGATGAATTCAGCTGTAGAGAATGCAACTTATTATTTAGATTTGAGGCCGAAGAATTAATAAATTTCGTTTTCTGCATGTATTCCACAATCAACCATAACTTACTGTATTTAGCTACATAGTACAGGTAAGTCAGTTCGAGTGCAGTGAACATTTATAAATGATTGATTAAATGAATATTAATAAAACTATATTTTGTTTTATGAGTTTAAAGTTTTAGCTACTTTGCTTGAGATAGACTTACCCCAAAAAATAATTGCTTGATTTAGAAAGAATTTTTCGGATTTTTATTCTGTCTAATCATCCTAACAAAGGATCGCTAATTGTGGTACATGTTTTTTTCGAATATTTATTGCTTAAGTATCTTTATATATCACTATAATGTACCTAAATTTAAAAAGATATGAGATTTTTTATGAGTTTAGAAATTCAAATTTATGTATCGAATTTAAAAATTTAACAATTCTAATTTTTCCAATTTTCTTAGCATTACCTCTCATTTTATGTAAATAATATCTATAGCTACTTTTTTAAAAAAATTTCCATCGTGAATAGCGAATCATGAGTTTTTTTTTTCAGAAAGAAGTAATTTTTTTAAAGAAATGATTTCACCATTGTTAATTACTATTTATAAATTAGTAATGTATTATTAATGTGATTATTGCAACAAATGCAAAAAAAATAGTTCTTTTTTCAAGCTGTAAATTCTTTATTTACTAAAATAACTGATAATTAAAGTTCAAATAAGCTCTGAAATAAATCAGTATATTTACAGAGCACCAAAAAAAAAGAACTTTTGATCTAATGATCGGATTTTCACTTTCTGGGATCCAATCTTAATGGCTCGAGATGACGACTTCTAATACGCTAATTAATAAGTACAGACTATATTTTAAGTTATGAAAAAAGACACAAAAATGGTTTTTTTAGTAGCATTCTAATGCGATATGTTAAAAATAAATACAAATACAAAGTACATAAAAATATCTTCTGGATAAAAACCCATTTCAAGGATGTCTAAATTTAAAAGTACTGCATATAAATTCATGCAAAACATTTAATTGTACAAAAAACTACATTGCGTCTGATAATTTGGCAAGGGACTGTATGCTCTACATGGCTTCGAACCAGTCTTTGTGTTAAGTAAGAAATGCTGGCGAAAGAATAGAAATCTTTGTGAAAGATTTCATTTGAGAAGATTTTTGCTTGATGGACTTGGCATACTCGAAACAGAATGCGAAAAACATTTGCAAACATAAACAAATGTAGCGTTTCAACAACCAATCAGGATCAAGACATCCACACGACATCCTTTGCAGGCATCTTATTAAAGGACATGCTTTCAATTTTGTAATTGTCAATTCCCGGCTTAACTTTTTGCAGAAGAAGTTTCTGCATAAAAAGAAACAGGTTCCTCTATGCACTTCAAAAGCAATGAAATTTCTGTTTAATGCTACAGAGTGACTCAACTTCTCGAAGTTTAATCGTGTTCAAACGTGTCGAAGAGTAAAAATAAGATTGAAATTGAATGATAATTTGCCTTTAGATTGGTCTAACAGCTCGGTGCATCCTAATTATATCGTGAATTTTTCAATGTGTGTATTTTCTATTTTAATACTAACTAACGAATAAGTAATGAAAATCCTACTTTAGACTTTTTTACTATGACATTGATTACATTCGTATTTTTGTTCCTTTTTGTCATTAAAAATTTTATGTTAAATTTATATTATTTCTGTTGCATGCTTTTTTATAGTTCTGAAAAGTATTCTTTGAAATTGGTATCGATTTTTCTATTTGAATAAAAATAAGGAAAAAAAACTTAGAACAAAACGTAGAGTTCAAGTTGATAGTGATTAAGTTTTCCTAATAGTTGATTATATTTTTATGATTTCCGTCCAAAAACTTCAACAAGCTCAATCAACAACAGTTCTATTTAGAACAGTTAAAAAAATTAACAGAAAAATGGTTTATTTTTCTAATTTTGCTATTATATTTCAGGTTTTTCTTTTGTTATCTACCATCTATTTCGAAACTTAATCACTTTTATAATCACGTACAGAAACACTCAGACTAGTACTTTGAGAAGCTAATGTTCATAAGTATTTTAATTGCTTGAAAATTGAGAAGTTTTAATTGCGTGTCTTCTTAGACAAAGTAATTACATTTTTGATACAATATAATTAATCAGAAAATAAACTTAATTGCAAGTAATTATTTTTAAAAATTTAACCAAGGGTATGTTTTATCTTGTAATTTAACATGTTTATTAAAAATTTACTTTTTTTAAAAATAAAAATTTTTTGATTTACAATACAATTTAGTGAGTGTGCTTTAGTAATAAATTTGTGTATTCTTATACGTTTTAAAATCCTCTAATTAGTTATTCTTCAAATTCGTTAAATCTTCTCATTCAGATTACTAAATTTGTTTTCGTAACTCATGCTAATAATTATAATTTGCAATTTTAAAAATGTATTTAAAATATAAATTGTTAGTACATTTTTATCTGGTTTCTTTTGAATTTCAGCTTCTTTATTTGTAATTCTAGTTTTTTAACGTGCTGATATAGAATGATTTTATTCGTAATTCCTGACCTAGATTTGATGAATTTGATTGATCTTTTATTTGATTGATCGTTATCTTCCGTTGCTCTCATTAAATTGTACAAAAGAAGAATACGTGGAAAATTTAAATTGTGGTTTAGTTTGTTGCAAGTTTTTTAACATTTATTTTTTATTCCTTATGGGTCATTGTTACATTATAAACTCAATGGACACCATGAATGTGATAGCATAAATGGACTATCATAACAAATTAATACTTCTAAAGCTATCCGCGTGTTAAGTTTGTTTATAATTATTCTTATAAAACGAGTAACTATAAAACAAAAGAATTTAAAACCTACGGTAATTTAAATCAAAATTATGTACTGGAAAGTAAAATTAATGGAAAATAGTATTAATTTGTTTAGCAGAAATATAAAAAAAATCGACATATAACTATTATTATCAATGCTTTTGTATTGACTTTGGGAATAGGAAAAACTTAAAATAAAGAAATAAACTATGCACTAAAGGGCAAAACTAATAAAGAAATGTTACTAATTCCTTTTAGAAAAACTTAAAAATTGCTGATAATTATTGAAGCTTATGCCACTTAATTAATTTGGTAATTGGTACTAATCGGAGTAAAATTAAGCTAATACAAAATACTAATATAAAACAAAAATAAAGGAAATAGTGTTGATAATTCACTTTGGATGAAAGTAAAATATCAGATTATCACTTTTTATGCCCTGATCTTGATTAATTTAATTAATTAGTTGATGTCCTGACCTTAATTAATTTAGTTAATTAAGTAAAATTAATGAAAAATAGTATTAATTTGTTTAGCAGAAATGCAAATAAATCGACATATAACTATTATTATCAATGATCTTGTATTGACTTTGGGAATAGGAAAAACTTAAAATAAAGAAATAAACTATGCACTAAAGGGCAAAACTAATAAAGAAATGTTACTAATTCCTTTTAAAGAAACGTAAAAATTGCAGATAATTATTGAAGCTGATGCCGCTTGATTAATTTGGTAATTGATACTAATCGAAATAAAATTAAGCTAAGCAGTATAAAACCAAAATTAAGGAAGTAGTGCTTATGATTCCTTTTGGATGAAAGTAAAATATCAGCTTATCATTTTTGATACCATGACCTTAATTAATTTAGTTAGAAGGCACTAATTAAAATATATATTGAGCTGAAGATCCAAAAGAAATAGAGAAATGGGGCTAATTTATTTAACCCATTGCCAGTGTCATCCAAATCCTGCTGGGGCAACTACTACGTGCAGTATTTGTGATGCCCGCAATGACTTCGGGCAGGAGAAAAATTAGCGTTTCCATTTTGTGAAGACCGAGCTGAGCTAAGTTTGTTTCTGCTTTAGGATAGTTAATTCACTATTTTCCAAATAGATGGCATTAGTGATCCTAGTTTTTCACCAATTACGACTTCAGTCAAGGGAGGGAAATGTGGGAGGGGGGATATGCCATACCGTGAAAGATTTGTAAAATTTACGTAATGAAAATCATATTGTTGTGTTTTTATATTATATTATACTAGTTAGATTGTATTTGGTTTCAAAATGTTGTTAAATTTGCTGTAATTGAGTAAGATATGTGTGCAATTCATTACTTTTTTATGAGTATGTAAAAATTATAAATACAGTAGTTATTGCATTTAAAATTTTATTTTTGTCATAAAAAACCATTTTCTAACTTTCATAATAACATAAAGAACGAGAATAAACAGTCAAAATAATTTTCTATTTTTGGTAAATTTTTCTGAAATATATGTCATTGTTAGGGGGTGAAGAGAAGAACACTATAACCATTATTGATGCCATTTACAAACTATTATTAACAGCAACGACTCTTAATTAATTTTGATATAAAAAATAAATTACGTGCTGAAAACAAAATAGATAAATAAAGGGTACAGTTTCGTTCGCATCAGCAAAAGCCTACTTTCATCCAGAGAGGGAATTTTAATAGATATAATTTCGCTCAAGTATCCAATTTAAATACTGGACTGTTAAAAGTTCAACTTTAACTTCTGATGCATGACTGTAGATTCTGTGCTCTTTGGTAGGCCACACCGTTATGAGGCAAGCGTTAAAAAAAAGTGAACTGATGTACATTTATAAAAATAATGTAAGTGTTACAGTATAGAATTCAAATAAAGTGGTTTGGTAACTATTTTCTTTCTATTGCTAATGCTATGAACACCAAAATGTATTTCAAAATCTATTCAATCAAAATTTATTTTTTAATTTCTTGCAGTAAAAGTAGCTTATCATGCAAAGATGCTAAATATATAAAAATCTAAATTTTGAATTTTTTGTCGCTTGCGTTGATTTTTCTATTGCACGGCAGCATAAAGGAAACGAATTCCTATACTTTTGCGTTAGGATGCGCAGAGACGATATGCGCAGCCTTTGTATGTCTCTTTTACCGCTTGACTCCTTAGTGTGGGGCCTGCCTTTGGTTTCTATTATCTGATCTCTATAAATGCATAGTCTGTTTCGTAAGTATTGTCAAATATTAATTTTGATAAATCTGTATAATTTTTAATACAAATTTTAGTTCGCTGTTATCCATCTATGCTATGCTAATGTATGGTAAATTGTCTTTGAATCGATTGGGTATTGTAGTAGCTAATTTGATGTGTATATGTATTTTCTCATCCGGTTCTTCATAGAAAAAGATACCGGAAAGTCTTGCTTAGGTCTTTGTTTTTAGGTCAATAGATATAGTGCTATGGACAGTAAAGAAACGCTTTAAATTTTCTTCAGTCTAGTTATTATTCTGTGGCAATTTTTAAACCACATTATTAGTCTTAGTGTGTATTAGATGTATCGTTTGTTAGCTGGGTTGATTTCCCAGGTCACTCCGGTAAGTCTATTCCATTTTACTTGAAAGTTAGATATTTTAATACGAGGGCTGTAAATTAAATAGTGGCAACTTAACCTTGAAACTCACAGAAGGGCGGGCATGCGCAAATAGGATATGGGCGCGGTGAGGTGGTGCTGTTGTCGATGTGCAGAGTGCAAAAAACAGTCGATCTGCTTAGAAGGGTAGTTGTTGTGAGGCGTTAAAGTGAGGAGTTTCGTTTCCATCGCTCTAAAGCATGTTTTCAAAAGGTGATCTGCTGTCGTGGCTTAAAATCAAGGTTGCCCGTGGCAAAAATGCAACAGAATGCTATCGAGGATTAGTGGAAGCCTGTGGAGCAAATGCTTTACCGTATAGGACAGTAGTACGATGGGTTCAAGTATCTCGTCTTTTTTCGTCATTAAGTCTTTTGAAAACATGCTTTAGAGCAATGGAAACGAAACTCCTCACTATAACGCCACACAACAACTACCCTTCTAGGCAGATCAACTGTATTTTGCACTCTGCACATCGACAACAGCGCCACCTCACCGCTCCCATATCCTATTTGCGCATGCCCGCCCTTCTGTGAGTTTCAAGGTTAAGTTGCCACTATTTAATTTACAACCCTCGTAGATAGGAGACGATGCTCAAATTCACAAGGCTCCCAAATAATTTTGGTAATAACTGTTAAGTGAAAAAAAGCAACACATTAAAATGCCGAATTGATAACGAATTGCTTCGAATTCCTTTAACAGAAGAAAAAAACTACCGCTTTCAAAAACCAGGGAGACATGAGGTCGTGGTGCAGAACAGAGAAACAAAAACAAACCATAAGAAATATCATTAAATACTGTGTCGAAGACATAATGTCCCCAAACGACCTCATGGACCCCTTTTTTACCATCCAAGTATTTTAACTTATCAGATTTAGTATTGAACCTACACCTCTCTGTTGCTTCGACTATTCTATTATTAAATTTCAAATTTGTAATTAGCTCAATGACTTTGATTTTACTGATCTTAAATACCTATACTCTAGTTTAGATTCCTATTTTTACCCTTTTTAATGATTTTGGGCACTGATGCTTTTATTTTTGGTGATTTTTTTTATTTATTGGATCCCGAATTGCCCTGGATATTTTGATTTTAATTGTTGCTTAATATACCTATTTTTAAATGTATTACTTTTCAAATTAATCTTATTATATTTTGGCTATCAATTATACATTTTCTAATTATTTTTAACCATCAAACCGTCCTCTTTCGAAGAGTTCCTTTCATGCTTTTGGACTTCAGATGTCTTTATTGTAACGAAATCATTTGTACTCTAATGCCATTGTTATTTTTGTAACTGCACTTATTGTAATTTATTGTGGTTGTCAAATTGTATTTTATTGCATTGCAACAGTCGAGTGACCATATCCTTGGACGGGACGACTAACCAAATTCCTAAGTTGAAGCCAATGATGCTTGACTAATTTTGGTAATATGCATTGCTGGAATTATGGTCATTGGTGCAGTTGAAATACGTACCAAATATGATAAAGCACGAATTATTTTATGAGTAAATTTAATGCCTCTTAAAACTGCAAAAAAATTTACTAATTGTTTTAGAACACTAAAATATAAATTTTGAAATTTAAAATTTACTCTTCATTAATACTTTTCTGTTAACATTTCTTAATCATTCTATCATTGCAGTTTAATTATAATTTCCTCATCCTGTTTAGTATTATTTTATCAGTATCAGTATCAATACTTACTTTTAATATTTGCATCATTTTTACTTTCATTTCTTATCTTTATTAAAAATATTTTATTACTTTCAAAGTCGTTTTATTATTATTATCACCATTACTTATTTACCATTATAATATTTTAANTGTATGTATTGAAAATCATATTGTTGTGTTTTTATATTATATTATACTAGTTAGATTGTATTTAGCGTCAAAATTTTGTTTAATTTGCTGTAATTGAATAAGATGTGTGTGTAATCCATTACTTTTTTATGCGCAGGTAAAAATTATAAATACATTAGTTAATCCATTTAAAATTTTATTTTTGTAATAAAAGGCCATTTTCTAACTTTTATAATAATATAAAGATTAAACAGTCAAAAAAAATTTCGATTTTTGGTCCATTTTTTTTAAATAAATAAAAAACCATTTTCTAACCTTTATAATAATATAAAGAACAAAATTAAACAGTCAAAAAATATTTTTCTATTTTTTGTCCATTTTTTGAGATCATTGTTCGGGGGTTAAGAGAAGAATACTATTGTCATTATTGACTCCGTTTTCAAACTATTATTAACACCAATGACTCTTAATTAATTTTGATATAAAAAAAATAAACTGTGTGCTAAAAACAAAATAGATAAATAAATGGTACAGTTTGGTTCTTATCAGCAAAAGCCTACTTTTATCCAGAGAATGAATTTTAATAGATATAATTTCACTCAAGGATCAAATTTAAAGAGTCGAAGTTCAACTTTAATTTCTAATGCATGACTGGAGATTCTGTACTCTTTGGTAGGCCACACAGTTAAGAGGCAAGCGTTAAAAAAGGGGTGAACTGATGTACATTTAAAAAAATAATGTAAGTGTTACAGTATAGATTTCAAATAAAGTGGTTTGGTAACTATTTTCCTTCTATTGCTAGTGCTATGAGCACCAAAATGTATTTCAAAATCTGTTTAACCAAAATTTATTTTTTAACTTTTTTGTAGTAAAAGTAACTTATCATGCAAAGATGCTAAATAAATAAAAGCCTAAATTTTGAATTTTTTGTCGCTTGCGTTGATTTTTCTATTGCACGGCAGCATATAGGAAACGAATTCCTATACTTTTGCGTTAGGATGCGCAGAGACGATATGCGCAACCTTTGTATGTCTCTTTTACCGCTTGACTCCTTAGTGTGTGGCCTGCCTGTAGTTTCTATTATCTGATCTCTATAAATGCATAGTCTGCCGAAAATTAATTTCGATAAATCTGTATGAACTTTTATACAAATTTTAGTTCGCTGTTATCTATCCATGCTATGCTAATGTATGGTAAATTGTCTTTGAATCTATTGGGTATTATAGTAGCTAATTTGATAAGTATATGCATTTCCTCATCCGGTTCTTCATAGAAAAAGATGCTGGCAAGTCTTGCTTAGGTCTTTGTTTTTAGGTCAGTAGATACAGTGCTATGGACAGTAAGGAAACGCCTTAAATTTTTTCAGTCTTGTTATGGCTCTGATGTAATTTTTAAACCACATCATTAGTCTTAGTGTGTATTAGGTGTACCGTTTGTTAGCTGGATCGATTTCCCTGGTCACTCCGGTAAGTCTATTCCATTTTGTTTATTCCATTTTCCTGTAAGTCTATTCCATTTTGCCTGTAAGTCTATTCCATGCTCAATTTCTCAAGTCTCCCAAATAATTTTGGTAATAACTGTTAAAAGAAAAAAAAATACTACACACTAAAATGCCAAATTGATAACGAATTGCTTCAAATTCGTTTAACAGAATAAAAAAATACTGATTAAATTAAGTAAAAAAGACCAAGCCAATGATTGTTGCAAATGCCAAACCATAAAACATTTACTAACGGAATGCAATAAATTTACAGCATTCCGTGGCATCGCTTTTAAAAACCAGGTAGACATGAGGTCGTGGTGCAGAACAGAGAGACAAAAACAAACCATAAGAAATATCATTAAATACTGTGTCGAAGACATAATGTCCCCAAACGACATCATGGACCCCTTGTTTACCATCCCACAAGTATTTTAACTTATCAGATTTAGTATTGAACCTACACCTCTCTGTTGCTTCGACTATTCTATTATTAAATTTCAAATTTGTAATTAGCTCAATGACTTTGATTTTACTGATCTTAAATACCTATACTCTGGTTTAGATTCCTATGTGTACCCTTTTTAATGATTTTGGGCATTGATGCTTTTATTTTTGGTAATTTTTTATATTTATTGGATCCTGAATTGCCCTGGATATTTTGATTTTTTAATTGTTGCTTAATATATCTATTTTCAAATTTATTACTTTTCAAAATAATCTTATTGTATTTTGGCTATCATTTATACATTTTTTAATTATTTTTAACCATCATACCGTCATCTTTTGAGGAGTTCTTTTCATGTTGTTGGACTTCAGCTGTCTTTATTGTAACGGAATCATCTGTACTCTAATGCCATTGTTATTTTTGTAACTGCACTTATTGTAATTTTTTGTGGTTGTTAAATTGTATTGTATTGCATTGTAACTGTCGAGTGACCATATCCTTGGAATATCGGTAATATGCATTGCTGGAATTATGGTCATTGGTGCAGTTGCAATGCGTACCAAATATGATAAAGTACGAATTATTTTATGAGTAAATTTAATGCCTCTTAAAACTGCACAAACAATGTACTAATTGTTTTAGAATACTAAAATATAAATTTTGAAATTTAAAATTTACTCTTCATTAATACTTTTCTGGTAACATTTCTTAATCATTCTATCATTGCAGTTTAATTATAATTTCCTCATCCTGTTTAGTATTATTTTATCAGTATCAGTATCAATACTTACTTTTAATATTTGCATCATTTTTACTTTCATTTCTTATCCTTATTAAAAATATTTTATTACTTTCAAAGTCGTTTTATTATTATTATCACCATTACTTATTTACCATTATAATATTTTAATACTTTGTTTCCTCTTCTGATTCTATAATTTATGTTTTCTTTTATTTTTCTTCGTTCTCAACTGAAGATAATAAGCAAACGTAACTATTTGGATTTGAATCTTATTTTTTTAAATTTCTGAAGACAACTTCGAATCCCAAATACATGATCCGTAAATGTCTAAAATGATTATTTTTAGACATTTTAGGAAATAAAAGGAGAACAACTCTTTTCCACTCACGAATGTTTTCCTTTTTTCTGAGATCATTAAGACGAAGAAAAATTATTTTGCTAGTTCCTTTAGGGTTTTTTCATTGTTTGTTTACGAATTTCACCCGATTTTCTAAGGATGCAATTCCCAAAAAAACAGGCGCCTGAGAGACTTTTCTCAAATGGTGAAGAACTAATGCCTGATTCATTAATCTTAATGTACTGAAATCCAAACTTTGTCATCAGAGTTTCATTTAGAGGAATTTTTTATTACCTGCATCGGTTTTTTCTTAAAACTTTTTGTTCATTTCAAGCATTTTTTTACAAATTGTATATATTTCTTATCATTCTATTAAAATCATATTGCTTTAGAATTTTATGGTTTTCAGATTTCTGAAATATTTGCTTTCAAGTCTTACAGCGTTTTCATATATTAAAATACATTCTTGAAATATTGACACAATCTTTAATAAGCTTATCTTATTTTGAAATATCTGCTTGAAAGTTTTAATGCAATTCAATAACTCTATCATATTTTGATATTTTTACATGAGTATATGAAGCAATTGAAGAATTAATAAAACGTTCTGGGTTTTTATGTTAACTTTTTTAAGAATTCAAAAGCCTCTTGAACTTGTATAACACTAACTACTCCATTTTTTATCAATGTCTTATCAAACAGCTTTATCTTTACATTTTGGCAACAACTTCACAAATTTTGTTTAAATTTATATAAATTTCTTATGAATCATTTTATATGAATCTAATCATTTATATAAATCATTATAATTATTTGGTTTTCAAATTTGCATTTTAAACGTTAACAAGTTTCAAGAATGAGTATAAGAATACAAAGCTCATGAATAGTGAAAGAAATTATTAATCAGTTCTACTAACTAGGGTTTGCAGTGGCAGAACAGTGGTAACAGCTTTATCTTTACATTTTAGCAACAACTTCACAAATTTTGTCTAAATTTATATAAATTTTTTATGAATCATTTTATATGAATCTAATCATTTATATAAATCATTATAATTATTTGGCTTTCTAATTTGCATTTTATACGTTAACAAGTTTCAAGAATGAGTATAAGAATACAAAGCTCATGAATAGCGAAAGAAATTATTAATCAGTTCTACTGACTAGGGTTTACGGTGGCAGAACAGTGGTAGACAGATCATGGGTTAGAGTCCCCTTGCCATCAGGCTAACCGCGGGTGGTTTTCATGGTTTTCTTCCAAGTGTAATATAAATGTTTGTTAGTTCCAACAAAAATTCCTTCAGCAAGTCAGATTTATCTCAATACTTGATTCAGGAGCTACCCTGCCTTCTGAATCGGGATCAAAATTACAAAGCTGAGAAGGTTGACCATTGGTAGTCGTAAACTCAGAGTTGGGTCAGCTATTCAATGATATTTATAAGAATAAAATAAAAAAATATGGAGTTAAAATAAATTTTTTGCATACAAGGCAAAAAAATGAAGCATTTAAATCACGTAGTTTGCTTTTTTCTTCTTTTGTGGTCCGAGCACATTATTTATTGTTGAATCATTGGTACATAAAAACTTTTTTAGAATTCTATTTTCCTCATCATCACCTAGAGCCGCAGTTTGTTAAGCTAAAAATAACTTAATTTGTTTGTAATATATTTTAGCGTAAAGATCATTTTTCGGGAAAAAAAGTATAAACCTTTTAAAAATTTTAAAATTTTGCCACTGATGCCGATTCGGCCGATGGTGAAAAAAATCTGCCAATGATTTAATCGCAACCGTGAAAATTGAGTAAGTTCTTATAACTTATTCATATCCACAGAAAGTTTTCGATATATGACAAAAAAGTCAGAAAGCGGTAATACATCTTTGTTTATAGTGAGGGAGATCGCGTTGTTTCTGTTACCTGCCACTTCAGTTTAAAAAAACAACAGTATGATCGATATCCTTTCCGATTCAAATATAAATACTGATATTTTTATAATATACCACAGTAAGCAAGTTTTACTATGACAGAATTATCTAATTTAGGCTTATTAAATTCTAATGAAAAAACACTTGTGGTTACACCTTTTCCTTTTTTATTTATTAATTTATTTTATTTATTATTATTTTTTTTTTGAAAAAAAGGAACCATCATCATAAAAGGACGCTATAGATAGATATTTTAATGTCATTTTGGGGTGAATACCTAATACTTTCCATACGTTCCTTTCCATACTTAGCATATTTTCTTGACCTTTTTATCATATTTTCTTTTTTTACAAAGTTTTATTCTGTTCAATTGAACGGTATGTTATGGAGCTCTTGTTAAATTTAATCTCTTAAATACGCCAGGGTTATTTCAATGACAAATTTCCAAATCAATTTCTTTTTAATTTATTTAGAAATGTAATAATGCAATATTTTATTAATTTATATAGAAATGTAATAGTAAGTTATAAAAAATTTTTTCAAAAACATTCTTTAATAAACTCTGTTAAACATTAAATGCTTTTTTAGAGATTTAATCGAGATTTTCTGCAAGGATCTCTCTCCTGTTGAAATGTTTGAGAAAACTTAAATTCCCCAGGGGATAAAGTGCGATAATGTGATGAATCTTGCAGGCACAAAATTGTATTTTGAGAAGCCAAAAAGATGTCAAAAGCCATCAAAACAACAAAATTTACAATGGCAGAATTAATGAGAATTAATTTAATTCCCGAAATTTGTGACGTATCACAATAAAAAAATGTTCTGCTTTGCTTAGAAACATATAAAATCAAGACTGATTTTGTTCCAGTTAAAAAAGATCTTGAAAATGACAAATGAATGCGTAACAAATGCACGAACTTTATTAATATTTAAATCAACTGAAAAAACTTGTTTAGTCACTAAAAACAACTCTTAAGTTTACTCAATATGTTTAAACAAGCAATTAACTTGCTTTTGATAGTTTTATTGCACAATAATTTATGTCAATTCAATGGATTTTGATATAGTTTTTGTTTTTTCCTCACTTTAACATTAAATAGGTATAGTAAACCTTTTTCATTTAAATTCTGAAAAAAGATTCTGAAAATATATCTTTAGGATAATGATTACAAAAAGGTAACTCTTATATAACTAATACAGAGAAGAAAATTACAAGAACTTTTTACGATTCGACAGATAGATATGGCACCAGGCATTGATGATAATGTATGTAAGTTGTAAATAGTCGTCGTTAAGTGAGCAAAGGCAAAATTAGCAACCTAGAATAAAAAAAAAATTATTTAAAAAATAAAGTTTTATTTATTCCTAAAAATGTTTTAATGTACTCCGTAAAATGCAGAAAATTTCGCTTTCAAACACAGCATGCCATTTACCATTTTGAAAAGTCTCATAAAATTTTAAGTAATTCCATATAGTATTATGACACCATGTAGTATTATGAACTATTAATACTATCTGCTAACTAGGAATGAAACTCTGACACTGTATTGGGCAGCAAAGTCTTAAAAAGACATTCAATGGAAATTAAGCTTTATCTACGTTCTGCTACAACTACATCATTCAACAGTCCATAGTTTAGTAACTGATATATCCTTACATTAATTGTTATTTTCTATACAAAATTATAGAATAGTTATTTGAAAAGACAATTATCATACATATTTCATTATTCAATAATCTGACCTTAAAAAACTCATTATGTTCAACTGTTTTAAAAAAAAAACTCGATGCATTTTATATATATTCGATACATTTTTCATATGTCACTATAGACTTAAACAGAATTTCAAGCAAAAATAACTTCTGTTACAAATTTAACAGATAGACAACCTATATTCTGCCCATTGTTTTCTGTAGGAAGTAAAAATTGCTTTTATTCTGACCATCACTTATGCTTAAATATAAACTTTTAAATAATTTCTGTAACAGAATTTATTTTTTCTTTGCTTGAAAACTACGTATATGTGATTTCTGTCGAAGAATTATGAGAGAGAAAAATACGTGGTTGGTACTTATAAAATCTTTGAGTCTAAATGATTTAAATAAACGATTATTATTGCATTGTCTAGTGGTACATTTTAGAGATGTTGCATTCCAATCCAACGAAAGATTTCTTAGAAAAATTTCTTAAATAAAAACAATACTAACACATTGTATTTCTAAGATGTTTCATGATTAAATTTAATAAGGTACTCATTAATTACAATGGAGAATTTTTTTTCTGCTGCATAAGATTTTTTTAACTGATTTTAGGTACTTTTATACCACTGTTATCAGTGGAGATTTCAAGGGACATTTTCAGTCTATTTTTAGTCAAGGTGAGCAAGTTTAAAAACGTTACATATAACAGAGTTCAGTAAATGCTGCTATATATTAAGGTATAAAGGACACATCACCAAGATCAAAATTATATAGGAATCCATGCCTGGAAATATAGCCATACGGCACTAGGGGCACTTTTTAATTGAAGAAATGATTGTCATTGCCTTGAGAGTTTTGACTTATTCCTGTTGGCTTAAACTATCATATATTTAGGCATTATGACTGTCACTTAAAATATATTACTTTTATTATAATAATAAAGATTACTTTATATAAAATCCTTATTTCTGTTAGGAAACTACTGTTTTATGATTTCTTAAACTTAATTTGAATATATTTAACTGCATATAGTTTAAAATTTCAACAATTTCTTTTAAATAAATATATGTCTTATGAAAAGTATACAAGAATATTTTAAGTTAAAGAAACTGACATTAAAAGCATATTTAGCTAAATATAAACTTAATTTTTTTTTTAGTTTTAGCAATAAATTTCATAATGTATTTTAAGCTTTGATGTGAAATAAAGAAATATTCGAAAAATTCTTTAGCCAGAAAATATTGTGTTTAAAGAAATTCTGAAGCGGAAATTTTATATATCGTAGCTTTACTTTACATTGTTACGTCTTATTGGAACGGAATTCAACAGCGAAACTAAAACGCATTTGTTGCAGTTACGGCTGAGAATTTAAAGTTGTTTTGTAACAAAGAAATTAAATAAAATAAAATGTAACATTTTCAACTTAAGTTAAACTTTTACATTGTATTCCTAAAGGATAGAAAATATTTTCCTTCCTAAATCGTATTTTCAAGACAAATTCTAGTTTAGATTCCAAACATTTCTTTAAGAGACACGCTCTAATAGAACCATTTCATGTATTTTTGGTCTCATACATTTGATATCAATGCATCAGAAAAAAAATTTTTATGACTGTTTTTTTATAAGAAAAATGCTGGCATACATCACAAATTGAAGCAACTGAGAGTTGAAGCATGGCATAAAGCTAAAGTTTTCCTTATATAGCATTTAGCATAAAATTATATAGGATAAAATTATATAGCATTAAATTATATAACATAACACTAAATAGTAAAGTTATATAGCATAAAATTATATATCATAGCATAAAACCACAATAAAAGTTAAAATTTTTGTACTGAAAACGCACTGCATCTTATACTATAAAAATCTACTCGCTCAATGCACGTGTATAGTTCGTTCACCAGGAGTTGGCACTTGGCTCCTCCTTGTATCCGATGATACTATTTCGCTATTTTTGGGAGAAAGATGTAAACAGTCTTCAATAAGATTGCTTTTGGCGATCGTATGACAAAAATATTTATTTCGCAATCTTCATGTGCATTTTTTAAACATTAACTGTTTCAAAAATTTGATGATATTTCTCTCTTTTGAATGAATAGTTTGTCCTTTTTGAAACATTGTGCTATAATGTGCTACATTAAGCAACATTGTATATTTAATTAGCTAGAGTGACGAAAGATATAATAGCAGATGATAAAGCGAAGTAAGTGACTGAAAAAGAATTCACTGTTTGCGTTTGGCGCGCATTAAGGGTTGTCTCAATTTCAAGCGCGGAGACGTTTCTCCTCTTACTTCCCAGCTGAAATGAACTATTCGTCCGATATGGAAGCGAATCAAAATAAATAAGTAATTAAATTGCACACAATTATAAAACTTACCATTTCATTATTTTTTATCATTTATTATTTATTCTCTAAATTTATAATGGTGGAAACATTTTGAATTGTAAGGCATAAGCATTTTTGCGTTATTTTTAAAGTGTGAAATTTTTTTTCAGATCGGTCGAATGTAAAAAAAAAAAAAACTGAAAAGAACTGAAAAAATGTGATATTTAATTTTTTCATGCCTTAAGAGCATTTTTACTTAATTTTCTGAATTTCGTTGCCCATTATTGAAATTAATAAAATATAATTCTAAAAAAATACATTTTTTAGGAAATAAATTTGTAATTATACGAGTTTAAATACATGAGTACGAAATGTTTGATTCGTACAAATCGTCTGTTTTCATACAGTGAAATATTCAAAACTTTATCTTAACATTAAGGGGATCAAACTTTTCACCGCTTTTGTTTGGCACCTTTGTTTAAAGATTGCTATTTTATACACCATATTTTTCAGATTTTTCCAGAATATTGCTATTTCTACTTTACTTAACTTACCAAGATGCTAATTAATCTTATTTTTGAAGAAAGAAAAACGACTAATAGCGAAGGGGTACAATTTTTATGCTGCGTATTATTTAAATTAAATATAACTTAAGAAATAAATTCTTTAAATTAATTACTATTAAATACTTCGTTACGTGGGATGCATTATGAATCGCAATTACTCTTAATTCCCCAATATCACCCTCCGTAATTGCATAGATTACAGAAGCGCTTAGAGAATGTTTTTAGTTTAAAAGTAATTCCAAGAATTAATTCCGTTAATTCTGCTTTCAGTTGAATTTGTTAAAGTGGCTTCTATTTCCTCTACTCATTAATTTTGAGTCCTTTGAAATTGTGGGTTCTTAATGTATTGTTTTCATTCTGGATAGTTTAAGACATTAAAATCCTTAAATTAACAGAAATCTCTCGGGGCATTCATAATTAGACATTCTTTTGTATATTCATTATAAAATCTTTTATAAAAAAATTTGTTTTAAAAAGCATAAAAAAAGCAATTAATCATATAGTAAACGCAAAGAATATTTTAAACTAAAAATAATTGATTTTTAGTCTCTACCAAGCTTTTCTTAAGTCTTCTTAACCATAAAGACGGAAAAAATTTTACTTTAGTCGCAATTTTTAATGAAAACATATTGCATAAAGGATATTAAGTAATATTGTATAATAGAAGGGACAATAAATAATTTAAATTCATAAACTAAGATATTGTTTAAAAAAATTTCTATATTTAACTACATATTACTATTGTAATGAGTTCATAAATTATATATAAAATAATAAGTTTAATTCAATTGTTTTCTAAAGTGTGCAAATATTAAACACTACAAAAAGGAACAAAAAAATAGGGTCATAAAGATGATAGGATTATGGAATGATTATGACTAAAAATTTGAATCATTACTCATCTAAAAATTTTGCTTCACTAATGATTTTTTTTTCATCTTGAAATTTATATAATTATCGGGAAAGCTAAATCGAAATTTTTCGTTAAATACACGAGTTTATGCAATGTATTTCAGTACCAAGAAGATAAACTGTAATTAGTAATTTCAAATGGTGAAATTTGACATTGTAGTATTGGTGCATAACGTAAAAGTGCTTGCTTTCCTGATGGAAAATGAAAGAGAGGGAGACCAATTACTAACGTTGTAAAAGTGTGAGTTATGGAAGGATTAGGAGAAGATAAAATGATGGAATGAGAGCAACTACCTATTCAGAATATGTGATAAAAGAAGATTCGATGCTATGTGATCAAAGAGGATATACAGGTAGTACTTAAAGAAAAATGAGAATTAAATTATCAGATACGATCAAACCTCAAATAAAAACGGTATCTGCCTCAGTGTAGTATTTCCTGTATAACATTGTTTTCTTTTTAAGTAAAATAAAATAGTAAAAAATAAAGGGAAATAATTTTTCCAATATGATGATCAACGTGAAATCTCATGAAAAACAATTTTTGAATTTGTGATTAAGAAATTAAATTCGACAAAAAATATTTCATGATATATCAGTCTAAGATAATTAAGTATTTATTATAGTTAACACTATTTTAATTTTTATATTTTAACTGTTAAGTCCCCAGAAGATGGTGACCGTCAATTTTTGAAGTTATACTTCTTATGCGACTTCCAAGAAGGTTGCGTTAAACGTTTAACGCTACATTTTTATTGGCCGGGAAATCACGAGGTAGGATCCAGTTTTCCCTCATTCATTTCCATATTGTTTTGGTTCTCACTAGCATAAAAATAATAAAAGTCATAAAAGTATTGTTTTTCTATAAATATTTTTTTAGTTTGTTTTGATACACATATAATTTAATAGGGTAGTATTTTTTATTTTCAAATTTAGTGGATAACAATTGTAAAAAATGAGTGAAAACAATCCCACGGACAATGCGACGGATTTAAGGTTAGGTCAAGGTACGTCTCTTGTGAATATCGATTGATTGTTAGGTTTTCGCTTTTGAAATTCCATTATGACGCATTCACATACATTATTAATGCAAATACATTTTCCAGGGCGAGACGATGAGGCAACCAGAAGCACTTCCACTGGTTCAAGAGGTCCACAAGGGAAAAATACACAATATTACTGTGATTACAGAGCGCGGAAGCGAGCGGAGCAGGAAAAAGAGTAGTTGAATAGAACTAGTGATCCTTCTACGACTGCTGATTCTTCTACAATTAATGTCGCAGGTTGCGAAGTTTAACTTCTTCAGCGCGGAGGGACTCCACGCACTATTTTTTTCTCTATTGATAACGGCTGCACTTGCCACTGCCCAACATAAATATAAAATAATGCCTTTGTCGAAACTTTGTTCTACCTTAGAGGAGGAGCAAAAATCGTAACAGACAGTAGGCTAACCGTAAAAGTTACGAATTTCATGCACAAACAAATTCATGTAGATAGTGCATTACACTAGCTGAATGCCAGTTCTTTGCAAGGGTTGAATAAAAAATAAGAAAAGAAATAATAAGAAAAGAAATAATAAATCAGAGTAAAGAAACACTACGAAATCATGCTCATAAATGAAAAGCATATACCAACGCAATTAAAGAGCTTGATGGAAGAACATATGACAGTCAGTAGTGTGCAACAAGTAAGGGCCATCTGCAAGTGGCGATTTTTTACGGTTTTCTTAAACGAATTTCCTATTAAACTTTCGCTTTTCAGCTCATAGCAATTAAATAATATTTTCAATATTAATTAAACATTAGTGTCAATAATAATATCGTGATTTTTACGGCTCCCCAAAATGAATAAGGATATGTTTTCAATTATTTTTGCTTCTTAATGCATAAGTTTGTTTTATATCAATTAAGATATTACTAACATTAATTAAACTAAATTGTCGTCAATGATAGTATGATGAATTCTTACGGCTCTTCAAGATAAATATCTTTACTCCATCAGTTTTGCATTCTAGTACATAGTTTATTTATTTTATTTCAATATACATGCGTTACCTAAGTTAATTAAGATTTGTTGTCGTCAATAATGATATGGCAATTTCTTTTACGTTTCTTATAAGCGATTTAGTTCCAGTTTTCCATTAATTTTGCTTTTGAATAGATAAAAAAAAAGAATTTCATTCAATTACCATTGATTTTAAATAATATTTTTTATATACACACGTTTTAAAAGAATACGTTAAATAAAAAAAAAAGCGCTTGGTATCAGAAAACTTTAAAAGTATAAATTTGATGACGTGTACCATGCGTGCTACCATGTACTGTTGTTCATTTAATTTATCTGATACAGTGAATATAAAATAATTAATTATTTAAATTCTCGTAATAAATTATTATTTTTTGTCAAATAGAGCGATAAGCTGGAAATTATCATGCTTTTATCTTTAAAACATGTGAAAAACTTAATCGCTTGTCGTAAAATTTAAAACAATGAATAACGCCTAACCCATCAGAAAATTTCATTTCGTTTTTCCTCATCCCTCTTGAACAGTTCGTCGTAGAATGTTCGAATGTTGACATTGACCTTCCTCGTGCTTCAAACTATCAGCATGACACCTTTCATCGCTTTCTATTGAGTGGCTTAGGAACCTATAAAGCACTCACACCCACATACGGACAATCATTTTCATAGTATATACATATATAGATTAGGTAGTGGTGAATAAAACAAAGCAAAGAATTATTAATCCACCCTTCTAATAAATTGGTAATAAAATAATTCGGATACATGGGTTCATTTCTTAATGTTACTTACCTGGTTCTTTCTCTAAATTTTTCAATAAATGTAGCTAAAATAATTTCAGTTTAGTTTAACGTTCTATGTTGAAATCGTTATTGTTCTCGTTATGTGTAATTCATGCCATTGGAATAAAGATAAAATGTATTTAGCATCTCTTGGCATGATGTTGCTGCTTGCTGATGATTTATGATAGTTAAAATTTATCATTAATAAGTAATTTTCTCAGGTACATTTCCCTTTCGAGGGGCTGTAAAAAAATCGTGCTAGCCAATCACAAACACTGTTCTTAGAACCAATAAAATGTCTGTAACTATAGTTTAGGTTATTTGGATGGTAAAAGAGCTATTGTTATGGAAATATTTTGCGGAGTGATGCATACTAGTACAATTAAATAGAGTATTGCTGTTTTTGAATATTTAAAGTCCTTTTTTAATTAAACAAATTTTAAACAATGTCATCAACAAGAAGAACTAATTGAACATCTACAAAAGGAAGCCAAATTGTCAGATTGAGAGAAAATGGCCTTTCTTATGCTGAAATTGACAGACAAGTTGGTGGTTCAGTAACTTGTTCTGGTGTACGAAAGCTCTGTTTACGTTATTAAAAAATGAAATCAGTGGCAAATAAAACCAAATCAGGCCGAAAAAAATTCACAAGTGCTACTACCGGTGGAAAAACTAAACGGCTATGCCTTCAAGATTGAAAAATTTCATTAGATGCCATTAGATAGGAAATGAATGAAGCTGGTATTGCAGTAAGTTGAAGAACAATAAGAAGAAGGTTATCAGGATTTGGACTACAAGCTAGAATTCCAAGGAAAAAAACATATTTTAATCAAACACAGCGCAAAAAATGAGTTAATTGGGCAAAAGAGTACATTAAATGGTCAGAAAATCAATAGAAGTAAGTAATCTGGAGCAATGAGAGTAAAATATCGCTCTTTGGTAGTGATGGTAGAAAATACGTGAGACGTTGAGTAGGTGAAGCACTTCATCTTGATTGCATTGGAGCAACTATAAAAAACCCAACAAATGTCATGATTTGGGCATGTATGTCTGCAGATAGTGTGGGCCGAATTCAAGTGATTGATGCCATCCTGAATGCCAAAAAATACATTGAAACTGTCCTGAAACCAAAATTGATACCTTTCATGAGGGATCTCTTCCCCAACAACGCGCCATTTATTTTTCAGCAGTATTCAGCTCCATGCCACACAGCAAAAGTATGCAAAGCATGGTTTCAAAATAAAGGCATAGATATATTACCATGGCCAGGAAACAGCCCTGATCTCAATCCAATTGAAAATTTGGGGCGACGTTTGAAAATTCTTGTACGACAAAAACGTCCATCCTACAAAAGACAACTAATTGAAGCTATAATTGATCCTTGGCACCATGCGATTACGAAAGAACTCCAAACACTCGTTCACTCGATGAAAAGACTCTGTGAAGCTGTCCTAAAAAATAAGGGTTATCCTGCTAAGTATTGATTGTGTAAGTATCACTTTAAAAAAGTGCTAATCTAAGATAGATCTTACTATTAGTTGCATAACTTTTTTTGTAATACAGATATTGCAATACTGTATTTAATATTAAATTCTACATTAAATTACCTTCAATTTGATATTTAAACGTTTGTATTTAAGTGAAAATTAATATATTCTACAAGCAATTGATTGNAGACGGTATCTATATATAGTATTAAATTTATATCTTTACCACCTTAAGTGTTAGGAACTTAAATTATGGTCTACTTATTTCCCTTTGAGAAAAGAGCTTCGAGAAACACTGATGAGGCCTAAGCGTCAGTTGTAGATTGCTAAACTCTTTCATCGCAACGGACGAAATAACTCGTCTTCCAGGAATATACGCAATGTATGTAATCCGCAGTGAGTAATCTTATTGATTGCTATTGGTAAAGATTATTTTGAAAATAAAATAAACAAGTTAAAGGAATTTACTTTTTGTTTCATATTTAATGCTTATATATATATATATATATATAAACTTCATAAGGGTTTTGGAGCATGACCATTGTAGGGCGAATTTTCAGGGTTTTCTTAAAACAATTTCCCATTAATCCTTATTCCTTGAGCTTGACTTTTTAGCACATAGCTTATTTCGCACTACTGGCTATTAAAATTTCTATACCAGGAAGGAATGCAAATAACAGAATGATATTTACTATGTTCATGCATTATAGTTGGAAGAACAAGTGATTAGATTTTCTGGATTTTTGGATATTTAGATCCTGAGGAATCAGTACTCAGAGCATCCTCCTCTGGCAGCAAAAACCGCAGTTATTCTCCTGGCCATCGAGTCGAACAGAGATAGGATAGCATGGACTGGTACAGCCTTCAATGCAGCTTCAACATCATGCCATAATTCATCGATCATAGTGACTGACGAGTGGTGACGTGCCGATCATTCGGCAACCATTGACCAAATGTTTTCATTGGTTAGAGACAAGGGGAACATACTGCCCAGGGCAACTATAGCAAACATGTTCTGCGTCAAGGAAGGTCAGGACAATGCGGGCAGCATGCGGCTGTGCATTGCCTTGCTGAAACGTAGCGTTATGGAGGCCTCAAAGATAAGGCGGAGCAACTGGCTCTAGCACATCAGAAATTCGACTGCTGCTGTTCAAAGTGCCGGCAATGCGAACAAGAGGTGATCGAGACGTGTATCCAATGGCACCCCATGCCATTACTCCAGGTGATGGGGCAGTATGACGATGCTGATATCTTTAAACACGGGTGCGGTCACCATGATGATGTATACGTAACCTGGATTCGTCTGAAAAGTCGACGTTATGCCATTCCTGCGTCCATGTTCGTCGTTAAATAGACCATCGGAGGCGCCATTGTATATGATGCAGCGTCAAGGGTAGCCGAAGCCATGGCCGCTGTGCTGACAGTCCATGCTGCTGCAAACGTCGTGAAATGTTCGTGCATACACTTGTTGTCTTACAAATGACCTCATATGTTGACTCAGGGTTTGTGAAGTAACTGTGTAGCTGTGCAAGGCCATGTGGAAAACATGTCTGTCAACTTGGATGTTAGTGATAAGGGGCCACTCAGATCCTGCATGGCATTCTATATGACAGTCCGGAGCATTTCTCCTTCTTTCACGAGGCATAACAAAAACTTTTTTACCTAAGAAAAACGCTCAAATTTAATTTTTGTATGAGAAACTTGCTATCATATCTCTCATTTTATACATATTGTAGGTGTCGCTGACCACCAACTGCTTTGCGCTGATAAGCTAATCATTTGCATACCACAAAATGTTTTATCCGTCCTGCAAATTTCACGTTCGTGGTGTATCGCCTTTCTTGTGTAACAATTTTAATGGTAAGTAGTGTATTTTGTTTCAATTAATAAACAGTATCAATATTAATTGATGATTAGTGTCAATAATTATAAGCAGATTTCCTTCACGGTTAACCAAAACTTGGATAAGTACTTTTTCTACCTATTTCTGCTTTTTAATTCAGAAGCTACTTTTTTAATTTCAATTAATACACATTATTAACATTAATTTAGCATCTTTGTCGTCAATGACAGTAAGACAATTTCTTACGGTTCGTCTAGACAAATAAAGACCTTTTCTCCAGTTCATTTGCTTTCGAGTATATTGCCTATATCTTTATCTAAATATGCATATATTACATTAGTTAATTAAACATAATTGGCGAAATTAGACCTCATTATCGTCAATTTTTATGTTTCTCTTAAACGAATTAATACCACTTTCCCATTAATTTTTGCTTTTGAATACATAAATACTTTTTTCTATACTGTTACCGTTGGTTTTAAATAAGTAATTTTTTAGAAACACGCTTAAAAAAATTAATATAAATAAAATAAAAGCACGTGGTATCTGACGAAGTATAAATTCGGTGACGTAAACCACGCGTGCTACCACGTAATGCTCATTGAATTCGCGATCGCAACGTTCGAGTACACCCTCTAGCGAGAGCCTGAAAATATCAGTCATTAGTTCCAACGTAACCATTGGCAATGACGGACGCCATTTTGTTATCTGCAAATAAGAAGCAAAATTTCCCTAAGCAAAAGGTAGAAGAACATGAAAAAACTAACCAGAACATGCCAAACATTGAAGCAGAACACGCCTAGGCATTGAAGAACAATTTCTCAATAATTTTTACATTTTTATTACCAACAACATAACTTCCGATTTGATGATCACTTGCTGGTAACAGATGTGTGTATTACGGTAAAATAGCTTTTTCTGTCTTCAATTCAGTACAAATTAAAGTGAAATCAACATTGCTTTCGTCATTCCAAAGAATAAATGTGAATTCAGAACGTACAGAACTGTAATAGTTATAGAATATTCTTCTTCTTTATAGAATACTATATATTTCTGTATCTATATAATTCGGAAAACAACAATAAAGAATCATCCAAACTACTTGAAATAGTATCATTTGTGCTGATTATTAATAAATTTTTATTGTTTTCTTGGTAAGTATTTTTTAGTTTTGAAAGAATAATTTCAACTAGAATTCAGCTATTCTGTTTTTAAGCTACATATTCAAATTCATATCGAGATCTTACAATTATAAAATTTTGCTGTGTGGTATGTTATCTAAAAGTAATGAAGGGATCATCTAGTATGAATATTATTTGAAAATAAAATTTTCAAATGAAGAACGTATCATTTTGCAATTCTGCGGATTTATAAACAAGGTGAGTGTTATGATTTTTAAATTAAAAAAATTTCCTTGTAATTCTTTTTCTTATTTGATGATCGTTCTCCACAGAATGGTTCTTTACGCCTGAATAAGAACTATAAGAATGAAAAAAAGAAACAATCTGAAGAATTTTCAAAATCGTTTTTTATCCTAAGAATTCTCTATTATGCATTTTTTAGCCTATAGTTTTTTGATAAAAAACTGTTGCCAAAATACTTTTTTTGAAAAATTAAATGGTATAACATCATGTGTTTATGTATACTTCTTGCATATTCTAATTGAAGTAGTATGATTCAGTAAAGTATGGAATAAAAATTCGGTACTTACGTATTAACGCCACCGCAGCTACAGATTTGGCGGTTTTTAAAGGCCGCCGATCTACACTTAAAATTTTTGCGACAAATCATAAAATAAAGCACTTTATTTAAAATCAAAGTAGTCAATCGGATTTCGGTGCAAAATGGGCCGATATAGAGTTTAGCACAGATTCGAAACAATCTCTATTTTCCTTCACCTGATGTCGTCATATGAACTCTAATAAATAAGATTCCAAATGAAATAACATTTCCTGAACGTACGTTTAATAAGATAAAGTTTCATGCCGTGGGAATTGGTACATTTTCTTTTTTTCGGTAAAATAAATCGCTCCTGAAAAAATAAAATTGCATCTTGTTTTGTTTTTGGTGAATCCCAAAGACGCATTTTCGTAGCACTTAAAAATGGTGTCAAAAAGAATTTTTCTCTTTTCGTAAGCATTCTTTATTTTACGTTTTTTGGTTTCTAAATAATGATTTTTATTAAAACTTAAAATTTTTTAATAAAAATTGTTGTCAAAAAACTTTCTATGCAAATTTAAATTATATAAAATTATGAGGCTTACGTATACTTTTCACTTATTTTAATGTTTGAAGTAATATGATTCTTAAAGCTATGGAATGCAAAGTTTAAATAGGCCTTTCATGTTATATCATTAATTTTAGTAAAACTATTTCTCAGTCATTAGGATTTAAGTCTAATAAGAAAACAGGGCTAAAGAGAATAGAAGGGCTGGTTCACTCCTTTGAAATATCTCTCGCCGCGCCGTTCCTCCGACGTCACTCTAGTGACGTCACTTTGGAGCAAAGTTCGCACTTTTACTTCAAGAACGGAGTGTTTGGCCTTACTAGCTCAAACTAATATTGGATCATTTCTTTTTGCGAGATATTCTAAGACATTTGTTATGTTCTATAATGACTTTCCTCAGTTTTTGCAGTGAATTTACAAGAATTTAAAACTATTATCGAAATGCCAGTTTGCGCGATTGCAACTTGCAAAAATTCTGATATAAAAACAAAAGGAAAAAGTATAATTTTTCGCGTGTTCCCTAAAGTAAATGAACAACTATGTAAAGAATGGATTCCGAAATGACACAGTTAATATAAAACAGCAATACGTTTATTCTGTCGTAAAGA
>NC_092208.1:25860466-25868376 GCF_043381705.1 Parasteatoda tepidariorum | reverse complement strand
GAGCAGACCTAGTGCGTTCTCCAGAGGTGGTATCCACTCTTTCAGGACCACCACAATGGGTGAGATACCGTTGGTCATGTTAATTTGGACGTCTAGTTTCTGCCACACTAGATGGCAGCACCGAGACTCTATTTGGATGCTAAAGTGCACTAGGAATTTAATTTTGCCGGAAATGCCAAGAGCCAATAAGGCACTCCAGGGATCTTTTACATGCCGCATAATCATACGACATGGCCGCTGAGGATTTTCTGCATCCCGAAAATCCGGTGTCTTGTCCGGGGATCGAACCCGCAGACTTAGGCTCAGAAGGAATATATATATTTATATATATATATATATTAAATTTTCATTTAAGTACAAACGTTTATAAATCAAATTGAAAGTAATATAATGTAAAATTTAATAACAAAAACAGAATTAAAATATCTGCATTACACAAAAAGTTATGCTCATTTTAGTAGAACAAGCAAACACAAATCGTTTTGAATAAGGACGTGTTTTGTAATAAAAGCGTACTAGCCAATCACAAACACTGTTCGTAGGACCAATAAAATGTCTGTAACTATAGTTTAGGTTATTTGGATGGTAAAAAAGTTATTGTTATGGAAATATTTTGCAGAATGATGCATGCTACTACAATTAAACAGAGTATTGCTGTCTTTGAATATTTGAAGTCCTTTTTTTAATTAAGCTAATTTTAAACAATGTCATCAACAAGAAGAATTAATTGGATATCTAAAAAAAGAAGCCGAATTGTCATATTGAGAGAAAATGGCCTCTCTTATGCTGAAATTGCAAGACAAGTTGGTGGCTCAATAAGTATTTTTTTCTGTTTATTTGCAAATATTTTTCCGATGTGTGTTGGATGTTCCTTCTCTAAAAAAATAGATACCATTTTGTTTTCGTTTGCATAAGAAAGAATATCAAACATTTTTCTTTTTTAATTTTAATAAGCCACAATAAAGAAGGAACGTTGCAATGCTACACGCTATATTAAAGACGTCTCCACAGTAACTGAATGACTGTTCGTATAGAAATCGCAGGTATTCGTCTCATACAAAAACGCCCCCTATATTTCGTTGCGATCGCGAATTTATCTAACATAGCGAATAAAAAATATTAATTAAATATTTAAATTCGAGCAATAAAATATTTTTTGATCAAACAGAACTATAAGCTAGCAGTTATAACTGTATCTTTAAAATATGTGAAGAATTGATTCGTTAAATTTAAAACAATTTCTAACGCTTAACCCATCAGAGAATCCCATTTCGTTTTTCGCTCATCCTGCTAGAACGATTTGTCGTTGAATGTTCTAATATAGTGACCTTCCTCGTGCTTTGAACTATCTGTATGCCAAGTTTCATAGCTTTCGGTCGAATGGTTTAAGAGTCCAGAAAGGACATACACACGGATTTTATTTTTATATAGATTAAGGTCAACTAGAGACTACTATTTTTTTTTTCAAATTGATTTAACTTTACGTTTACATCTTTGAAAACATATCTTTATTTTGTAGGTATCAGGTTTTGTTCCCGTTTTTTAAGTTTTCTTCCAAGAAGCATTTTAACCCTTTGATGCAAAATTTTTATTTAACATATTTACATATATAACATATTCTTCAAATTTTTTTTCATTATTTTATATTAATTTCTGACAGAATAAATTAAATATATTATAATTAGCACTTTAATAGTTTATGGTCATGAAACACCGGCGTCTTTTTCTGTGTTAAAAGAAAAATCTTTCAAATATGGCTCACATCTAAAAAAAATTTTTTTCATATTGAATTTATCTTCAGTTATTTAGATCTAATCGAAGCAGTTATTTATTATTTACAAAATCAATTATGGATAAATTTTTGGATATAAAGAAGTAAAAAACTCAAAATTTATCTTATTTGGATATTATTTGTTAGTACAAATATAGTTTTGATTATCTAAAAAAATTTCTGAGAATTGTTACATTATTTTTAATAATTAAAAATGCCTGAATATAGTTTTGCTTGTAATTAGAGCATCGGAAAAAATATATAAAACGAACACTGGAGTCCCATATGCGTCAAAGGGTTGATCTTGATGTACATAGACGATTTATTATGCTTAGACAACATTTGTATAACTATAGCAGTATTTGTTTGGCAGGCTTTAGTGGTCTTCCTCTATTTGCATTTTAAAGTCACATTAATAAATTACAAAATTGCTTTCAATTCTAAGTATAGTCCTTTTAGATATTTACAGCTTATTCTCTCCAATAATTATAGCAAAGAAAGTTGTTAGATTTTAACTAGTTTAGAAACCCAAAATAATTTTTCACAGCCAAATCTAGGAAATATATAAGGCCATATCGATTTCTATAATAGCCTAATACATCAAGAGTTTACTTATCCGTAAGTAATCCGTGATTAATTAATTTAAATTAGAGACACTTTGTTAAATAAATAAACTTGAGATTACTTCAAATTTTCGTCTCTAAAGGTTATAATTAATAATTCTGAAGGTACAAGATTTAATAGTTTCTCAACCGAAAACCTTCAATAAATTCATTTTAATTTATAATTTATAAAGGATCGAATGTTATTGGTTTAATTTAAATTAATTTTTAAAAGCAAATTTTCGCTATTTGTGTGTTCTTCGTGAAATTTATAAAGGTTACAAAGTTTAACGAACAACTTCAATATTTACAATTTAAACAAATACTTAAAATCTGAAATAAATTGAAGTGATTCAAATGCAGCCAAAATTTATAATAAAATGCAATTCATGATGCCTAAATTTAAATGAAAAAGAACAGTTTGTATAAACAGAGTTTCTATAGTTATATAATAAAACTTCGAAAGTAACATAATGGGGTTTACTTCGTAGGGTAATTAAATTTACTGCTGGCTCATTTTCCAAAGCCCAAGATCAATAGTATTTTTATTGCATAATCAAACCAAATGAAGTATGAAATTCAATGTGACAAATAAAGGTCCAAATTTTAAAAAAAAGTATACAAATCCAAAATAAAATAATAAAATTTTCTTAATACGGATCAAGAAATGTGGTAGTTCGTATTTTTAATATTTATTTTATTTTTCACTAACTGAATACTCGTTCTTCGTCCTAGGTGGGAAAAAAAAGAATCAACTAAACAATACTACAAAATCATGAACAAAATTTTAGGAAAAATACTGACACAAATAATGGAGCTAAAATAATTCCAATATTCATTGTTTATTATTTGTTGCCTTTCTCGGTAGCTTTACATTATCAAATTAAGCAAAACACGTATTTAGTTGTTGATACCATCAAAATAAAGATTATCTATATTCAGTATCTGCCAACATAAGGTTGTTGCACGAAACAACTCATGATTAGGACTGGGCTATAAATAGATATATCGCGACATATCGATTTAACGCCTGCATCGGCAGGCCGATACAGCGACTTTCGTTCCAGGCGATGCATCAGAAATCCGATTTAAGCCGTCGAGTAAAGAAGACGAACGATATAGCGATACAAGACACGCAAGGATCTCTTACGTTCCGATGCCAACTCGCGCTGGGGAAGACGATGTTCGTATCGTTATATTGAAACGGCCTTGATTGATGAGCGGTAGAATCAGTGGGACTGACTTTGTGATCGCCGTCGTTACCTTGTTCTGAACGTAATCTATTATTAAAAAACAATATATAAAGAAGTGTTTCTTAATTAATTAGGTAATTTTTTTTAAACAAAAATATCCTTTTTATTTTTAAATGTGAAAATTAATTTTCGTATTATAACTTTAAGTATTATTTCACATTATTGAATTTATTACAAACGGAAATCTAATTTAAGGTGCCCATGAAGAATTAAATTCAAAAGTAATCAAATTTGTTATTTTTTACTTTATTTTAATTTATTAGAAACTTTTTGGATAAATAATAATTTAATTGGTTTTTATTACTGATTTTTAATTTAAAAATCTTTAGTTGTTTTCATTTTTATGAATAAAACTAGCTGTACCCTGCGTGCGTTTCAACGCTTTCAATTTGAATTTGAATTTTGTATTTAAGTGTGTAAATGACATTTGCGATTATGATTTGAAATGCAAATTTTATTTAATGGTGAAAAAAACCAGTGATAGTCTCAGCAGTTAATTCTCTAGGATATCATTCGTGCATTTTCAAACAGACATGTATGGTGATGCACACGGAGCATGAAACATATTTTGGACAATGATCTGAAATAAGACTGGATCTATGGTGACATCAAGAATTTCTGCTGATATCTGATCAGTTTGGCAAGGTGGGTTATTTTTCAATAAGCCAAATTAGAATGTGTGCCTGAGGCAATCCTCGTTTTTGCCATTCAATAGAGTACACCCAACACCGTGTCTCTCTAAAAACATGACGCTTCACAATGAAATCAAGTAAAGATTATCATTTTTGTTTGAACACACGTGCTGTAATATCATGACGATCCGATGATGATTGTCCTGGTAACAAAATATCTCTAATTTCAACCCAAGCAGAATTGCACGTAAATGTAATAAATAAATCTAGGAGCCCATATGCGAGAACATATGTCATTGCATCCTGTGAGTATTCATACATGGAAGATTGCTNTTTAAATTAGAGACACTTTGTTAAATAAATAAACTTGGGATTACTTCAAATTTTCGTCTCTAAAGGCTATAATCAATAATTCTGAAGCTACAAGATTTAATAGTTTCTCAACCGAAAATCTTTAATAAATTCATTTTGAATTATAATTTATAAAGGATCGAATGTTATTGGTTTAATTTAAATTAATTTTTAAAAGCAAATTTTCGCTATTTGTGTGTTCTTCGTGAAATTTATAAAGGTTACAAAGTTTAACGAACAACTTCAATATTTACAATTTAAACAAATACTTAAAATCTGAAATAAATTGAAGTGATTCAAATGCAGCCAAAATTTATAATAAAATGCAATTCATGATGCCTAAATTTAAATGAAAAAGAACAGTTTGTATAAACAGAGTTTCTATAGTTATATAATAAAACTTCGAAAGTAACATAATGGGGTTTACTTCGTAGGGTAATTAAATTTACTGCTGGCTCATTTTCCAAAGCCCAAGATCAATAGTATTTTTATTGCATAATCAAACCAAATGAAGTATGAAATTCAATGTGACAAATAAAGGTCCAAATTTTAAAAAAAAGTATACAAATCCAAAATAAAATAATAAAATTGTCTTAATACTGATCAAGAAATGTGATAGTTCGTATTTTTAATATTTATTGACATTTATTTTTAATTTTTCACGAACTGAATACTCGTTCTTCGTACTAGGTGGGGGAAAAAAGAATCAGCTGAACAATACTACAAAATCATGAACAAAATTGTAGGAAAAATACTGACACAAATAATGGAGCTAAAATAATTCCAATATTTATTGTTTATTATTTGTTGCCTTTCGCGGTAGCTTTACATTATCGAATTAAGCAAAACACGTATTTAGTTGTTCATACCATCAAAATAAAGATTACCTGTATTCAATATCATCCAACGTAAGGCTATTGAGCGAGACAACTCATGATGTATAAATTTACCACAATCAAGCTACTTTCTCTTGTATTTCTTTCTTTGAAGGGTCGTAAGCAGTCTAGCACAAAAATGCACAGCATTGGTGCAGCTGTACTCTCCAAATTGACTCATAAAATATTTTGTACCTATATAATTGGTACCTACCCATTAAATCTGCACCAATTACCACGATGTCAGTAGTGTCTATTTATCAAAATTAAGCATCATTGTGTCAATAATAATAAAGTTACTTTTTATGCTTTCTTTAGCAAATTAATATTATTTTCCCATTAATTTTGATTTTTAGTACATAGCTTAGTTTTTACTTGAATTAGTAACTATTATACCAAAATTAATTTTCATTGGCATGAATATTGGCATTTTATTACTTTTTCCTCAACAAATTATTACCACTTCTCCTTTAATTTTGCCTTTCAGTACAATTTTTTTTAAAATTTCAATTAGCATTGATTTTAAATTATTTAATTCTATAGCAAAACCTTTTAAAAGCATAATTATAAGTAAAAATACTTGGTTTCAGATTAATTTGAAAACATGAATCTTGTGAAGTTGCTAGCTTATTTAGCCACGATCTCATTGATCATACAGATAACTTCCAAAGTAACACCTAATATGAGATAATATCAGAAAACCAGTAAACACTAACGTTATTTTGCACAACTTTCTAATATTAGGAAGATACAAAAGGTCACTATTTTCTCTGAATTATATAGCGTTAGATTCTATACAAACTAATATTATCCAGCAGTCGCCATAAGATTATTTTGCAGTGGTTTTGATGCTATATAAAAATAGATTTTAGTATTTTCTGATATTATCTTGTGTTGTACTTTATTTTTGAAGTAAGCTAGGGGAAAATTTGGATGGTAGTGGAATAATTCGGGGATATAATTTTACCTAATTTTATGTATTGTTGTGAATCAGTAAAACATGGAACAATAGTTTTATAATGCCATTCCATGCAATATTTACTTAGAAATACAGAAATACTAAATAAAATTCTATTACCGAATTCAACTACCATTCATTCTCATTCGTCTTATTCCAAAGTGTATTTTGAGTCCAGTAAATTTTTTGGAATATATATTTCAAATTCAATTAAGAAATAATATTTGAGTTGCTAAACTTTAATCGATTTTCCTTATACAATGAGGATTTTGATAAATTTTATATCATTAATCGTTTCCAAATGCTTAATTTTAATTTAAATGTATTCCTGTTTTTTTAGAAATGAACCAATTTAATCTATCTTGCCAATTTTATTAACTCTTGTAATTTCTCCTTTTACTCTAACCATTTGTAATTTTACAATTATCAAACATTATTCATATTCTGAAATTATGAAATGAAAACCACACTATATAATTATAAAGTTTAAATTACATTTGAATTAAGTAGAAATTTTAACTTGTATTTTTTTTCCTTAAAATCCTAAAATAAAATTATTTAATTTTTAGAATTATTATTTTTTTGAAATTATTGACACAATAAGGAATATAATTTAAAAAATTCAAAATACTTTCTTCAACAAACATTTTCATCCACTCCTTTTTACACTGAAGTTAAATGGAAAAATACTTACGTAATTTTATACTTTTCGTATCTGAAATTTTACTTAACAAAACACCGAAAACAAAACCCAAACGCAACCAAGAAATTATTCCAGGGAGTGAAACCAGGAAAACATCTAATATTATGAAAATTGCCAGTAGTTTTTTATAATTCAAAAATATCTTTACATAGGCACATCAGACATTTTCTACAGTTCAATGATTATTTAAAGGTGCTACGTACTAAACCAACAATCCATACCAGATTTACATAACATTTTAATTAAAAACCGAAACAAGTAGTAAATATTATATTTAATCTAAATTAAATTTGCACAAACACATAATTACATACGAGAATGAGACGAAAAAATATAACATATTTCACATCATATTTTAAAAGCTGTCTTTAGTATGAATGATCAAAATTTGATTACTCTTTTAAGAACGTTGCTATGAAAAACAAATTTTTGTTTAAAACAATTCCATTGTCTGTATTTTCCTGATTATAAATTATGCGTCATGACATGAATAGGATTAGGTTTAATATGTAAACATTTTAAACAAAACTTTTAGGCTGGGGTCAAGTTTCTGATATTGATAAATTAGCCATAAAAAATCTACATTACGCATTTGAAAAACTTGTTATAGCAAAGAGTATACAGGACCTTACAGATGAAAATTTAAACAAGATTCTTTTTTACATTGATTTAATTTTTTTTGTTCTTACAATAATGTAAATGTTCTTCATCTAAATTTTAAATATTAATTCGAAGAAATGTTTACTTTTATCATTTATATATATA
>NC_092208.1:25852016-25859966 GCF_043381705.1 Parasteatoda tepidariorum | reverse complement strand
ACACAGGTATGTGCCTTTCTTCCAACTTCTACGTAACAACCAATAAGAGGACTTTCACCTCCGACAGATTCAAAGTGCACCTCGCTGCTTTAAACACAACAGTTGTTCTGTTTTCTGGCGGGATCAAACTTACGACACCCAGTTTTCTAACAGAGTGTGTCATTTTCCATTTGCAGTGACCAGCTGCCCATCTCAAAATTGAATTGCTCCTTCCTGGTAGATTAGCTTGCTGATCCAGCAGACGAAGCTAAAATTATAAGAGAAAAAAATCAAACTTTACATTGAAGACACTAAATTTAAACTATTAAGTATTGAATATTTATTTAAAACTTTAATTATTTAATTTGAAAATATCTTTAAGGTATAGTGATATCCTCCATAATAAAATTCAATGGGTGGATTTTCCGATTATCTGAGGCCAAAGAATCTCGGTATCAATACACAAGAATCCAAAAACGTAACAGAGGGAATGCGATTATCTAAAAAAATTTAATTTATTACCGCTCTGAAGTAAAAATGTTATTCTTTCATTTTTTTAAAAAAAATAATAGTACGAAACCTTTGAGCTATTTTTATTTGAAGTGAACTTTCGAGCATATACTGATACAAAAATATCCCACGTTCAATACTCTTTATTTATTTAAAAAAATAAAGCACCATGACACTCAAACCTCAAAATATTTTTGTACATTGCACAAGCTTATAGAGCCAGCAGGAAATGTTTACATTTTGTTTCCGTATCGTGATCTGTGGCAGAAGTTACGACTCAAAAGTTAAAAGGCTTTTCCTGTTTTGTATCGTTCAAGAAAAAAATTTACTTCCACTAATATTTTCCTGCGTTTTCGGGCATAAAATTGCATTGGCTAAAATTAATATTTTAAGTAAGATTTAATTTATTGTTTTCTTTCATAAATAAATAATAATTTATTAATAATATGGGATGTCCCTCCAACAAAAAAAGTGGCACTGAACTAAAAGTAATAACATCGAGGATAATTTTAAAAGTTCGAATGTTAGATTGAATACTATTTAATCCTATATAATATCAGCTCTAATATTAGAACTATTATTACTATTACGTTACTATTATGCGTTACTATTATCTTCGATGCATGATTAGTTTGATTATGTTCTTCATGGTTTCAAGTATGTCTTTATGTTAAGAAATATATAGTAAAAGGATTTAATCTTTGTAAAATAATCTTTGTGAAAGAATATAGAACGTATCACTTAAAAAAATAGATATTTGACGAGTTTGGCTCATATGAAATAGAATGGAGAGAACAGCTGCTAAAGCAAAAAAAAAAAAATGATCGTGACCTCATAGTGGATGCGAAAAGCCAGTGAAGAAGAAATGGATCAGGGCCCTCTATTGACATTCATCTAAGCTACTTTTCTTGTCCAGTACAAGGTGAATATTACTGTATAGACTGTACTACACAATAATAGCAACCTCAAAAAATTTTAAATATATGTTATGAGAATCCTCATGAAAATGAAAAAAAAAGGTATATGCGTTGTGGATTGCAAATTAATATTTAAATGAAGGGGAAAAAATAGCTATCAGAATCTTCATTGATAAAGGTGATTGTATAAACCACAAACAACTGTGTGATTGCAGCGAAGGAGCAGAAAGAAGTTGAAAGATAATTATTAGAAACTATTTCTAAGTTCAACATATCAAAGAAGTTTGCTGTCAAAGAAGTTTGAAGCCCACTTTCGTTGATTGTGATTCTGTCTTTCCGGAGCCCTTTGTCTATCGTTTGATGGTTGGGATTAAGTAATGGCAATTCACATGTTTTTAAAAATATATATCTTGTTACCTCAGTTGTAAATTCACTCGTTCGAACTTTGTTTGGACTCGTTGATTAATTGTGGTTTTTTGTAATTTAGAGTTACTCAATGGATTTAAGTAATAAAAATGAGAAACCACTTTTATTAACTCTAAACAAATTATTAAATTATGCACCTGGAGGAATTATTATCGGATTTAAAAATAAGATGTGAAAGACATAATTAGCTTTTAGATGACCAACATACTTGGGAGTGGCCGTTTTTCAACAATTTAATGGACATGATTGGCTTGCTACACGCCTCCATCTCAGCGACAATCTTGCCGAGATCTTCTGCCCCCGTGTGACAAAAGAAACAAGTCTACGGACAAAAACACCTGCGTGTCTGTGAAACTTTCCAAGGAGTTACGGATATTGGGAAGCTAGAGTACTTATGCGGCAACGATAACTTTCGGTTTTCCTACGAACTTTTCAATGTTATTCTTGCTGTTATGGATAGTTGACTGAATGTAAACCGACAATGACTGAACAAGCTTCTTTAAACCGGAAGAAATTTATAAAATTTCGGGTGTATTCCTCCGCTGATGTTATTCTTAAGTGGTGATGTGTAAACAGGCTTAATATTCTAAGAAGTTTTATCATTGTGATTTGTGTTTAAATTTACGCTTAATTTTATCGTTCCTAAACGTTTTCTGTAATTTATAAATTCCATCAGGTCGTGAGCCTAAAATAAATTTAAAAACAATAATAGTACAACATAAATAAAGTGAAGGTTTGCCATGTTTTGAATGTAATCCCTCATTTGACTACATTAGTGTTCAATATCGCTGTTTGTTATTTTTTACATTCAAAGCATGCATGTGGAGTTTTCCAAATTCCTTTGTTGTTTGTTTCGTTTAAATTTAAATTGAAAGAACGCGTTATAAGGCAAGTACAACAAGTAAAATAGTAGTGTGTGGCTTGCTTTTTCAAGCTAAGACTAAAAGATTAATCGGGTCTACTGACCCGGAAGTGTTACAATGAGTTTTAAACTCTAGCTCCTTCTGCGCTTAGCTTCACGCGATCAACCATCCATTATGGATTCCTTTGCTTCAGTCTTTCTTGTTCCTGCTCCTGGTCCCTGTCATGGGAAATAAATAAAATAAAAAATAAAAAGATATGAGTAATAATGATTCTTGTACCGCAGTTAATAGTTTAATTTAACTATGCACCCTCCTGGATAAATGTATTTAATACTTCATACTAGATTGAGCCTTAATAAATCTGTAACTCTGTTGAAATCTCTATTGAACTATAATTGAATTACAATCCAGTACAATTTCGTATTGAGCAGTAGTAAAGTTACTATTCAGTTCAATTCTGTGTTGAATGATAATCAAATTACCCTCCTCATTCATTCTCCTCAATTATACTCCTCTTTATCCTCCTCAACGTTTGTTACATTATTCAGTACAATTCAGTATTAAACCATAGTTACGTTTTAATTTTTAATTCATTTAAACATACAATCACAATTAAAGCATAGTTAAAATATAAATCAGTTCACTTTTTAATAGGCTTCTCTGTGTTTAAAAATAAGCAACTTATTAACCAGTAAAGTAACCACGTTGTCCGTTTAATAATGAAGCAAATGAAGTTTATTTTGTCAAATATAAGTGTAGAGTATATGTGTAATTTGTGACGGATATTTTATTTATAATTTATGTTATTGCTCAATAGTGGTTATCATGTATGTAATTTTTTTTTCTAAAAAGAAAATTATCTTCTTGTTCTGTTGATTCAGAGGATGTTTTTAGGAAATTAATTTACCAATTCAAATCTATTTGATATTTTGTGCTCTTAGTTTAATTGATTAATTGGTATTTTTTGAATCAAATATACATTTAAATAAAAATGAAACTGTTTTATTCCACATTTGCAATATTATTTATCATTTTTATTCATTGAAAAAAAATTCAAAGTAAATGTTGGTTTTAATTTATTTTGGCTGCATACTTAATGGCCTGCCTTTTTTATTTTGTTCAAAACTATCTTTCTTGATGATATTAATTATATGGTTTCTTTTTCATTGTTTACAAAAATTTTATAAAAAAGGCTCCTTATATTGTTATGAACTTCCAAGCAAATATAGTCATTAATTTCTATGATTAATTATTGCCTTAAGAAAATATAGGAACATTTGTATGTATTTTTTTTATTTGGTTCAATGGTTATTTATAATAACAGTGTAAGCGTATAAGAAGATTAATAGAAATTTGCTGTTTGCATTTATAAATTTATTATAGTTCATTGGAATATTAATAGCTTCTGTTTTCCACACTGCTCAAAAATAATATAAAAAGTGATTTAGAAAAAAAATCTAAATTTTAAGAACATTAATTTGTATTCTCAATTATATTTCGATAACAGTAAAAAACGATTGTGAACTTCACAGTAAAAATGCAAATTGCTTAAAGTAAATAATAGTCTTAAACATTTTAACTTACAATTTTCACACTTTGTTCCTTTTATTACGTCAATATAAGTATACTCAAAACCAAAACGTAAAATTACACACACAAAATTATGGATGAATTTGTTTGGGCACAAGGGTTCCAAAATATAAAGTCACTTTTTACATGTGTTCCTTGCTTATAGGTAAAGTCCTATATTTTGCTTTTTTACTAACTTATAATTTTTAATCTTTGCCTTATATATGTTTCCAATGTAAGTAAACTTAAAGCCAAGCCTCAAAACCATACGCAGATTAGTTCGGGCACAAGCGAGCTTAATTGTACTGTCCTTTGTTTTTGTGTGTGTATGTGTGTGTGTTTCCAGCGTAGATATCAAGGCTTTTATATTTTATATCGCTTTTGCTTTCATGTTAACTTATAATTTTCGAACTTTTCTCAATATGTTATGCAAATATAAATAAACGCCAACGTAAGCTGCAAAATTATTGAGATATTATTAGTTCGGACACAAGGGAAACTAAACGTAATGTCAACCTATTTACTTGTATGTTTTCTATATCTATACACAAATGCGCCTATCTTTTGCTTTTGTATTAACTTACAATGTTTTTGATTTATTCTTTCAATATAAACAAATACGGGGCCAAGCCACAAAAATATGAACATATTAGATTAGGCACAAGAAGGCGTAACTGTAATGTCTATTTGTGGGTGTGTTTTGAGTCTATACGTAAAGGCTTACATTATGCTTTTATATTAAAATATAATATTCAAACTTTATCCCATTTCTTATTTTCAATGTAAGTAAACACGAGGCCAAGCTGTGAAATTTTAGACGAAGTAGTTGGGGAACAAGATAGTTTCTTATTGTAATGTAGGCTTCTTATTTTTTGTTCTCTGTATAATCACATTAAGTCTCATATTTTGCTTTAATATATAGTTATCTGTATGGGATAATTTATCCTTGAATTTTTATTCATTCTCCACCAATCATATCAAATAACATGTCCCCGCCATTGAAGGATGCTACGACATAAACTGCCGACATGTACTATCTTTGGCTGACACAATGACCACATTTACAGAGTTGCCAACTTGTGAGCTACTGCTGATAAAGTGAAGTAAAAATTATTAATCGCCATTTTCATATGAAATGTCATTTTCATATTGGAATCATATAGAAGTTACATATAGAAGTCACGGGGTTGCCAACTCCTGAGCTACTACTGATAAGGTAAAGTAAAATTTTTATTCGTCATTCCTATATAAAATCTCACTTTCATAAATGAATCATATCGAAGTTTCATATAGAAGTCAAAGAGTTGCCAACTTGTGAGTTACTGCTGATACAGCAAAATAAAATCTTTTAATCGCCATTCCTATATGAAATGTCATTTTTTTTATCCGTGTGATACCTCCATTAGCTACTTCCTCTTAGTTTTTTTTAAGATGTTTATCATTCAAGCTACAGGTTGCATCATTTTCACACATTTCTTTTCATTTTTTTCCTACTTGATCTAAAAATTAATTAATGCGTTATTGAGTTGTTCATGCAATTTAATCTAAACACATAAATCAACAGCTAACTTCTTACCAATCAAATACATCTTGCATTTTTCCATTATTCCCACTATTAAGACTAAATCTGATTTATCATATTTTACCAAAACTAACTTACTTCACACAGTCTATAATGAGAAATAAATGTTTCAATAAGTGGATTTTATACTTAGAAAGGGTATAAATATTTTGGAGAATACAATTCTCCAAATTCTCTAGATATTATATAAAGTTTTATGATAAAGTTTTTTAGATATTATAATAAAGTTTTTGTGGGCACAATATATAATTAGAAATGCTGTAATATTTTAAAGGGGTTTTAGAGGAATGTTTTAATCGTTACATGTCTAAGGATTAATATTAATATCGTGTTATAAGCATCTGAAATTTTGCAAGACTGTTAAAAACTAAGATAGATCATATATATATATATGAAATATTGAATTTCTCATGCAAGTCTTTCTATATTAACTGATAAGCTTAAAACATATGTTTCTTATCAAGTTTAAGATGTAGAAGTCGGTATCTCACAAAGAGCAATAAAAAGTCAAGATGAACCAAATAAGGCCAGATGGAAGATTATTTTCTGAAGTAAATGGGCAATAATTCGTAGATAAAGTACGCATTAAGATAGTCCCGAAAATTTCTCACCGTCTGAGTGGCGATATCCTATTTGCGAATCAAAATCTCTAAATTTTATCAATTGAATGACGTTTCATGATGAGAAGAAGATCCTTGCTACCACTCCCTTTCAGAACCTCACTTTAAAAGCTCGGGACAGGCAAAAATGCGTGTCTTTTTCATATTTTCCATGGCTAGATAAATCTGGGCCAACTCCAAACAATCCCTGCAATGGGGAAACCATCGATGTAAATATCCCACGAATAATGTTTTAATACTCAATATAACGTAATAAAATGCCTTTTTATCTGAAACCGCCTAAGTCTCGTAAATTATCAAAACCTTTAAAGGCATAACATTACGTATATATATATAAAAATATGTATATATATACACCTTATAGAAATAGAAAAGGTCAAGGTAAATCTCTTTTTCAAGGAATATTTACTTTCGCTCCTGACTATAATATATCACACTCTTAATTCATTATGTTGAAAATCAACTTTAACTTGTGAAGCATGAATCGTTTAATAAGCGCCTTATGTTTACATGTAGAAATCTTTTCTGGACTCCAGAAAGTGTGGACTATTAATGACCTTTCTCTCGTCTTTCGAGTACGGAATACTTAAAACTCTTGAAATATCAGAATATCTCTCGTTGGACTTTAACTGAGCTGAAAGCATGCCAAGAGAAGTGCTATGGAACGCACTAACATTGTCTAACGACAAAACTAATGATTTTCAAGGGCATGTATATTAATAAACCGAAGGCAACAGTATTTTAGGTTCAAAACTGAAAATCATAAGGTTTTATTTGAATAAAATAAAAAATTTAAAAGCTACCGTTTTCAAGTAGGTTAAAAAAATATTAATTTTTTTAATTTTAATTGTTTATTTGAAGGAAAAAAGAGAAGCATAAGGTGTTCATTTTAACGAACGGGAAATTTCCGATAGTGATAGAATCTTATAATGGAGGATATTTTATTACACGGAGAAAAACATTCTATTATAACACGGATTATAACACGGAGAAAAACATTCTATTAAAATTACCATACTGTGGGCCAATGACATTTTTTGTAAAAAAAAATTGGTTAATAAAACTGTCACATATACACTTAATGTAATGTGACAATTTTATTTCTAATTTTATTTAAGCCTTCAATTTTTTCTTTAAACGTTATTCCTCTTTTTTTATTTTAGCAATCTTTTTAACTTTCTTGGTGACCTTTCTCATGGTCGTTGCGGTCATCGCACTTCCTGTGGGGAAAGTCAACCAACCCCTCTATTCACGCCTTTCTTTTTCCTCTTTTAATTTTAGGGGGGCTAACTAGCCAATCCCTTTACTTTAAATTTCAAACTCTCCGCCTCTTTAATTTTAATTGGTCGTAGTTTTTCTGGTCTACCCCAGTTAAGGAATTTTTAAGTGACTTTTTGAAAAACATTCTCTGTTGGTTTTTTCTTCTTGCTGGTTCCTTTTTTTCCGAGATGCGGACTTCGGTCCGTATCGAGGGATTTCTTTTT
>NC_092208.1:25834085-25851561 GCF_043381705.1 Parasteatoda tepidariorum | reverse complement strand
AAATTTTTTTTTTGAATTCTCCCTGGTCAAAATAGAACCAGAAGTTAATTTTTATTTTTATTTTCCTGATCAAAAATGAATCAGAAGGTTATTCCTGGTCAAAGAAACCAGATGATAAATTATGATTTCCTGGTTAAAGAAACCAGATGATATAAAAAAAAAAAAAAAAATAATAATGATTCAAGTGAATTATTAAATAAATTGAATTGTGTTGATGCTCTATGGGAAAAATCATCTGCGTAACCTGTTGAATAATTTAAATATACTTACTAATGTAAATGATTTTAATAATTTACCTTCATTATTTTAGAATAATAATAATTAAGTACCTTTTGAGGTAAAACTACTATTTTTTTTGCTTTGTTTTAGAACATTATTTCATTTGTTAAGTGTATTTAAAAAAAATTTTTTTTAATTATATGAATATTTTCTTTCGTAAAACAATTTTGTTTGTTACCATCATATTTTTTAAAATTGTTGTTATAATTGTACGTTATTTACAATACCTTTATAATTAACGATGCTCTAATTATTTAATGACTATTTGTATAAACGAATAATATACAAAAGGGTCACATGTTAAACTATAAAAAAAATATATATTTATACAAGATTCTTTGTATGCATTTTCCTAACCAATTAATATACAAATTGTGTAAACTAAATATTTAAATGCATCATCACATTTATATAAAAATAATAATAATAATTTCAAATTTAATAAATTAATGTCACTACCAATCATTTTTTTTTTAACTGTGTTTATCATGAATTTTGCGAATTAATTTCTAAATGTGATTGCTATGAATAATATTTAATGTACTTGGCCATACACTCTGTCTTTACATGTAATTTTTAATATACTTTCAAATCAATTTATCTTTAATTTTATGTTGTATAGAATTTAAAGTACTTGACATTTCATATTTTTTTTGTTTGTTTGATCACAATCAATATTTTATATTTTGCATAAATTGCAATAATTTAATCAATGTATTTTTATGATTTATCATTTTATCGCAATTCCTGATCATGATACAAAGGTTTTACTTATTAAGCATTTATGTGTGAAAATGGACAATTTCCTATTTTATTCCTCATCATTCCATGTTCTGAGAATTTCAAGAAGAAGAATCTCCCCTCTTATGATTAACTTTTGAACCCCCACTTTCAAGTCCCGTTTTTTTGAACTCAAAGAAGTGTTCATGGACACTGTCCCTTAAGATAAGGTCATAGGATGAAGGAGAAGGCGCTGCAGGGAGTGTCCAATTTGAATTCCCACGCAGCATGAATTCCACCACTTGCTCTGGAGTGCATAGACGGATTTTTATGGCCTCTTTGACAGGATGTTGCAAAGATCTTGGTCGATTCCTGTTTCAACTTCATGGGAATTTCGTTAATTGGGGAAAACACCTGCAGAAGGGAACCCTTCCCCACAATGTCCAAGGTTGAAGGGAGAGTCCTGTGGAGAAAAGGATCGAATGACCAGATAAGATTGTGCTTCTGTGGGGCAACCTCAAGGAATGACCATCAGAACCCTGCTTGTTGCCTTCAATAAAACAGTGTCAAGAAACCCCCTCCCCCCACTTCCTAAAAAGTGAAAGATATTTCTCTTATCTTCCTTTTCAAGCTGAGACATTTTTTGAAAAAGTAGACTTATCACACAATAAACTTTGAGTCTTTAATGTACAATACTTGTTATTCTCAACTTGCAATTTAATTAATTGCGATAATTTTTTATCAGTAAATGAGATGTTTCTTAGATAAGATGTTCTTTATATATTTAATTGTTAAACCGTATATTCATGAATAGGAGAATAATTCTTGATTTATTTTACTCATTTTAAGCACTTAGTTTTGTGTCAGCAATTTGAAAATTATATTGCTAATTAATGAACAATTTTTCTCTCCAATCCTTTTATCACAATGTCTTATAAATTTTTATTTTTATTAGAGTGTATGGTTAACATTAATTCTGTTTAGCGTATGTTTTGGTTCACATATTTTATGATAAATGAATTTAATGTATAATAATCATCTCAAACAAAGTGCGCTCTTTGCGACTTTTCCAATCAAAATTTCATATTTTTGTTGAGATTACTAATTGACAATGTATTTATTTATGGCTAAATTACTTTTGATTCCAATTTAATGTTATAATTTCTTCTTTTATGTCATTTTAAACGACTATTATTAGTAATTGTATTTACTTTCTTTTTGTTTTATTTAGTCTTATTCGTTTTTTTTCTCGCTTTAGTTGCATTACAATATGTTTGAGATTCATAGATTACAATTTTTTATACTTTTACTGATGTTTCCAATTTGTTGCCCTTAACAATATTTGCTCACCATATAATTACTGGTTATTAGTGTTGAATTAAATTGTTTATTTTGTGTGTTCATATGAACTATTACTGCTGTTTCTGTGTTTTTCTTTCCAGTGTTCGCGAAAGAGTTATGTGAACACATTGGATTTTCCGCCTGTAACAATTGTTGTTAGCTATGTACAGAAATTCAGAGCTGTGCAGAAATGGGTGACTCTCTTTACAATTTTATATCTTTTTCTACTTTTACTTTCTAATGCTAAGTTTTGAATTTTTATTTTATGGTCTTAATTTTAAGACAAGTTTTTTAAAAAAAAAATTTTTTTTCGTTACTTTGAATTTTAGGCAATTTTTGTCTTCTTACTTTTCGGAACATTTGTTGTTTGAGGAAAATTCTTATATTTTGATTTTTTTTAATTAATATTTGTTTAAAATTAAAATTTTCTTACGACTTCGAAAATTTTATAAAAATTTCCGGTCTGTCCGGGTATTGTCACATTTACACTTAATGTAAAGTGACAAATTAATATCTAATTTTACCTATGCTTTAATTTTTCTTTAAACGTTATTCCTTTTTTTTTATTTTAGCAATCTTTTTAACTTTCTTGGTGACCTTTCTCATGGTCGTTGCGGTCATCGCACTTCCTGTGGGGAAAGTCAACCAACCCCTCTATTCACGCCTTTCTTTTTCCTCTTTTAATTTTAGGGGGGCTAACTAGCCAATCCCTTTACTTTAAATTTCAAACTCTCCGCCTCTTTAATTTTAATTGGTCGTAGTTTTTCTGGTCTACCCCAGTTAAGGAATTTTTAAGTGACTTTTTGAAAAGATTCTCTGTTGGTTTTTCCTTCTTGCTGGTTCCTTTTTTTCCGAGATGCGGACTTCGGTCCGTATCGAGGGATTTTTTTTTTTTTTTTTTCTTAACCTTTATCTTAAATTAAATCCATATCTCTAATCAAATTCTGTAAATTTAAAATCAAAATTTTATACCTTTAATTTTCTTTAACATAAGAAAAACCTTCTCGAATTGAAGCTTTCTTTCCATATTTATTTTAACCTCTAAATTACTCGTTCTTTTATAATTAACATTTATCTATAACGCCTTCTGTGTTTTAATTCTCCCGTCACCCATTTCAATAAAATGCCTTTCTTGTGTTGGTAGATGTGGTGAAAGATGTATGTTCTAAATAAAATGATATGTTAATAATTTAATCTTGTGCTGGAGAATTTATTTGCCTCTATTTTCATGATTTATCATGTCCTGTGTGTACAGGGTGAGTACCTTTCAATTATTGTTATGGGCATGCATGTATGTGAATTCATTAGTTTTTCTTATTGGAAACATCAGCTTACTGTATTAAATCATATATATATATTTTGGATATAGCATGACTTTACCTTATTTATCTTTAATATTTAATTTATTTTAGTTTCGCCCTTTTTCCAAATTTGGTGATATCAAATCATCCAATTTGTTCAAACCTCACACTTTGTGACCCTTTGAACCTATTGGGTTATTGTTATCCCACATTAGCATTGTACTACCACTTTTCTTAACGATCACATTCCCCTTAATTTATTTTATTTACCCTTTTATATATTTTCGGCCTTAATTTAATTATTATATCAATCATCTAACTATTTTTAATCACGACTATATCCAATTACTAGTACATATACCAAATAATTTCAATCTATTAATTACAATACATAAACAACGTTACTTTATTATACGCAAAAAAAATAAAATTTAACTTAACTCTTACAAAAACTAATATATGGAATTTGCGCCATTCATTTGATAATTTTTCCATTCATATGATAACGGTTTACCGGAAATTCTAGTTTTCAAAATTATAGTTCTTATTTCCATACATTTCAACAGAAAGGTACAGGGTTAGAATCCCTGACAGGGCATGGACATTCTTTCATTTTTTGTACTATCTGTCCTTACTGTGGGAGCAACGTTGGCCCACCTGATATGTTACCCCTGAAAGAGTGGCCAACAAATCTGCCCTGGGTGCCAATCGGGTAGAATCGAGCAGGGCATTGGAAAATATTTCCATACATTTAATAAAATATAAAAAACTGAACAATGAATTTAACCGAATATTTACTTCCTTTGTCATGCTCTTAGGTGGCATGATAAAATTACTAAATTTTACCGCATTTACCAAATTTTGTGGCATATTATAAAATTATATTTTATTGCTAATTTTACCAAAACCATTACCAAAGCGCATTGGTAAAATTTGCCGGGTTTTTTAATATTTCCATAAATCAGAAACACAGAAATTTCATTACTATCTGGAAGTTTTGATCACATTTTTTTTCTCAGTATACACTTCCTGTTTCAAGTCTAGAAAATGTACCATTCGAGTTGATTTGAAAAGCGTAGTTATCAAACTAATAGACTGGAATTGCTATCACCAATAGATTATATATATGCTACCAATAATAAATTGTAAAGAAGGTAGAACCATGTTTTTCAATTAAATATATTGAAGCTGATAAACTATATGAGTGTTTTAGAGATATAGGTAAAAGTATGGATTAAATACACAATTTTTATGACTTTGAAATAAACGCTATTTATCATTCAAATTGTGTTAAGAATTTTACACACACATTGCATAAACAATGAGTACTTTAGGTCTAGACGCAGAAGATGGGGGATGAAATTAAGTAGTTCAAGTTATACATACCCCTATCTTCCTTAAATTTACATTTTCAAAGATAAATGGTAAACTTATTAGACGTTCAGCGGGGCGGGCATCATTTAAGTATATATATATTTCTTTATTATTATTATTCTTTAGTTTAGTATTTATTTTTTGTTCTTTGTTATTTCATTTAATATTAAGAGAAAATAGAATTTTAAGTCAAATAAAGTTTTACATTTTATTTTTATTATTTCTAAGAACACGTAACAGTGGTTAGCAGCAGTGCCTATTGCTATTTCCAGAGTATAAAGAACTGTTTAGAAGTGATCAACAGATAATAATATTATTCTGTTTTCACAGCACCAATGGTTAGACAAATTGCCTGTTATTATCAGTGAAGAAGTTTCTAGAGTATTGATAGTTTGCTTATGAAATGTAGTTAAAGATTAAATAGTTCACCGCAGTATGAAAATGCATTTTCACTTGAAAGGCGAGTGGAAAATTTTCGCCTCTCTATTTTTCTGTTACTCTGTAATTTAAAAAAATTACCTACTGAAAATAATGAGTATTTCAGAAGTCTCATAATTTGATCCAATTTAAGTACTTATTTAATCATTCATGTGTTAGCTTTACAGGAGCGTATGTATAGAATTATACCTAGTACGGCGGGAGTACCCTTAAGCGTATTTATAGGTAACCCGAAACCCAAGGTATGTTTGAGTATAAGATACACTTTGGTAGGTATGATATCTCTAATTTAATTAAAAAAAGGTATTTTATAATATATAATTATTTTTAAAGAGAAATTGAAACTAAATTATCTAATAAACGAAGGTATTAGCTAAACTGAAAATCCAGTGTTCCATTTAATCGAAAGTTTCATTAAGCCTAATCGAATGAAATATCGAAGAGTTTTGATGTTCGAATATTGAATATATTTTTTATTAAATTAATTGTGATTATGTTTTTGGGACGACAATCTGCTAAGGGCAACACTAGTCTCTTCAAACTTTTCAGGCATACAACTATGACAACTAAATATTCAGTCTTTCTAGTGTAATATGTGGCATTTAGCATTGTTCATTTAGCGTTGTCCACATGGATTCAGTAGGCAAATTCTTTTTGAGTCAGACCATTTCAGAGGCTCGACCAGTTGCGTCCTCGATGTGCATTTTCCAAGAAACCTCTTTTACGAGAGCTATACTCATAAATTTAAAAATTTTAATGGTTTAAATTCCCTTCATAAAAAATTTGTATTTTTTGTAATTTGAAAGTATGTAATCGTAAGTGAAAAATGAACATTAAATTTTGCTGTTCGTTCGTGACAATGTCAAATGGACGTTAATTGACAAAATACAAAATTGGAATGAAATCTGTCTAATAGTTTAAAATTGTAAAAGTTATAAAATTAGCGAAGTAAAGTCTTTTGAATTTTCAATTCTCTTGAATAATTTGAGCTATTTTGGTGAATTTAAGTATTTTTTCAATATTTGAATTTTTATATTCAATGTTACGAATCATTAATATTGGTAATTAGCACGCGAACGTCCATTCATTAGGACAAAAGTTATTCATGTTTTTTTACTTTTTGACCACACACACGAATTCTCATTTTATGTTAGAATGTTGGCCAATTTAAATAGTCATACTGTTCTTTTCTTTGAACCCTAATCAAAATTTCTAATCAAAGTCTACTATCATTTTCAACAAAAAGAAAATAATAATAATCTTTAATATGGTTTCAGATTTCCTTGAAAAATAATACAAATAATAAGATTCTACAATATGGGAGTGAACTTCCTTTATTTCGAGAAAAGTATATTTAATGAGAATTTTTGAAACATATTACTGTTCAAAATTGTTTGATCAGAATTTCTTAAATATTCCAGATTTTCTCTGCAAATTAAATTTAAATAAAAACAAAGATGTCTAAGATATTAAAATCTTCGAGAATGCTTAGCAACACCTACATTTAGAATTATTATATTAAGTTTGAATTCTTTAAATGCTTCTAAAAAGAGATTATTAGTTTGGGTGCTGAATAATCCGAACAAACATAACTTTTATGCACTTTATACAGGGTGTTCCACAAGAACCATACTAAAAATGTATTTCAAGAATATTTATAAAAAATGAAAACTAAAAACTATACACAATGGAAATCAATAATTATTAAAGAGAAGATGAAAGCAAAAAAGGTTGTTGAAATCTAATAAATTACAATAGAAGAAAGCTGATGTAATAAACATCAAAACATGATTAATTGGAGATTTAACTGGGAATAACAGGTAAGTATTTCGCCAGCTATCAACTTTTTTTGAAAAAAATAAAGCAAATTTAGCATACATTAAAAAAATGAAAAATTTTAAAACTTTTAAATAAAAAGATTCAGTATTTAGGATATGATTTTTATTCAGAATGTATTTTTAATCTAATTGTTAAACTTTATTTTTGAAATGGGTACTGCTATGAATTAAACTTAGAAATGACTGATAAAAATAATACCTGATAACAGTACAAGCTAAACTATGAAATAAGTAAACCTACTTTAAGGGACCCGGGCCAGTAGAATCTTAAAACAGATTGATAATCTGCTCCCATGCTAGTGCCTAAAATTTCCAATTTCATGAAAAATTTAAAAAAAAAAGTTTTAAAGATGATCTATAAAATATTTATGAGAATTTCTTTGTATACATTTTGGGAACATGGAATAAAAAAAAGGAAAAAAAAATTACTTAAACTAAAGTGGTTTTTTAAAAAATTTAAAAATGTGTTTCTATCAATTATATTTTAAATATTAACTTTACTAACAACTCGAAACATCGGAAAAAAACAACATTCTTTCATTAGAATGCATATTTCACCTACGCTAAGTTTTAGATAGTCATCGGCATAAAATCTATTTTCTCATACCAGGGAGAAGAAAGGAAAATTGTCCTTTTGTATGCTGATTTCGAGTTATATTTATTTATATTTATTTGAAATATATAATCATTCCTACCAAAGAATTTCGTAAAAGTTGAAAACTTTCATGAATAAATTCAAGACATTTTGTATTCATGTTCCCAAACTAACATAAGCATGGTAGTAAGGATATCTTTGAATTCATGTTAAAAATAAGGAAACGTGTTCTTTGAATAGGACATTCGGTATTCGAAAGAAGTAACACTATTATGTATATTTTACTAAAAAAAGGATAAAAATGGAAATAAACATCATGAGAATTATTTTATTTATTTAGAGAGTCCCGGCCCTGATAGCTGTGTGTTTGCTAGTCTCTGGAAATGCCTTGGAATCACTCCGTAATTCAACTTTGCTTACTTTTTTCTTGGATACTAATGTATTATAGTCTTTCTTAGTATGAAAAATGGGAATGCATTTCAAATAAAATTTCAAAAATACATAAAAATATACAATCTGTGAAGTTTTTATACTGTATTTACTATACGCGAAATGAAAACGAAACAATCTGGATAACTTTTGATGTAATGTTCGGATTTTCAGGTATTAAGACTCAAATTCAATGGTTCAGGGAAGTGACCTCAATTATGTTAAGTATTAAGATAAAACGATAGTTTAAGTTATGAAATAATACACGATTACGTACTTTCTCTGAATTAAAATACCTTTTTTTCGACAGATTTGGATTTCATATTCTAAAAATATTGGGGCAAGGATTACCGCAATTTAAAAGTAGCCGCAAGCACTTAAAAGTTATTAAGTTGAATTCAAATTGAATTTTTATAAAAAATATTTAAATAAAAATTTCTAATGAATAATGCGGAAAACTCAAGAGATAGCAACTGAACTTTTGCTCTAATTTATTTTTATTTACCTGCTCTTATTGGATTAAAAACCGGATTTTAAATATGTTTATTAATTTACACAAATGTTGCTTTAAGTTAAGAAATCAGAAATAAAGATGTACTTACTCTTAACAAACATGTGTACGTTTCTTAATAAGCGTATACTTAACCAGTACACTGTACTTGATGCATAACCTTCAAAACTTCATTAAAATAATTGCAAGATAGTTGGAGCTGTTTCTCTGAATTCGATTGAATCGTGAATCATGGGGAAATATAAAACATTTAAAGATGGGATAATTTGTTGATATGATATAAGATAAAAGATAATGTCAGATAATATTTTAAGTGATTTTTAAATAAAATATTGTCAAACTAAAATTATTAAAATATCAGTAGAATGCTCTCTTAAAGTTTCTCTAACCTCCCCCTCTTCCTAGACGTTTCCCTAAATAATACTTCTTATTTATGTTTCTAATTTGTGATATATAAGTGATTGTTAACTAAATTAATTTCTAAAATATTTTTATAAGAACTACAAATAGATCGTTAAAGAAATTTGCAATCTTAGTAAATAACTAAATTGAAATAGAATGCCTTAATGTGTTCATAAACTTGTATATTGCTGGTATATAATTTATAAGACATTTCATACCTTTAGTAACAATGCTTTATTAAAAACATTTATACGTTGTACGCAATTTCACTTCTTATAACACTCATGCAAACACTTCACCCAACTGACAAAGAAAATTTAAGTGATAACAAAAAATGTAATAAAAATATTCCATTTTAAGAATTTGTTTCTAAAAAGAGTATGTATTTTGAACAAAACGTGAACTTAATGGTTCCCCTTATTATTAATTTTACTTCTTGCTTATTTCAGCATATCTATTGAACTTTTAATGAGGATTGAGATAATAGATAACAAAGATAATTTCATGCACAAAATAAATTTTAGTAAATATCTATTGTTTTATATTTTTTATTTCTTAACAATCGATAAAATTTTAAATTGTAAGACATGCAATTTCTTTGAATTATTTCAAAAAATGTAATTTACATTGCAAAATACAAATTTGAAGTGAAATCGGTCGAATAGTTTGCAAGAAATCGAAGTTTATCATCGTTTTAATTTTACTTTATAACCATCACTGAACAGCAGATACAATTTTGGGTTTACGATTAATGTTCAAATCTGTAACCTTGTAATTTTGAACTCAATCCAGAAGACAAAGGAACTCATAGATCAAGTATTGTGAGAAATTAGACTGAAGTAACCAGCATTTGCGTTACATGGAGAGGGAAACCAACGAAAACCTCCCATGTTTAGTCTGGCAGAAATGTGACTCTAATCCATGATCCGTCTACCACTGAGGATATTTTACTTCAGCACAGTGCTTGTTACGAGCGGAATTCGCATCTACCAGTCATCATTGGGATTCAAACCCGGTTCACCTCATTGGAAGGTGAACGCTCTATTCCCTGAGCCACCGTGACACTTATCTTCGTCGTGTGACACAATAAGCGAGAAATATGGTATTTAAAAAATATTTCATACTACATTCACTCTCAATGCATGAAGAATGTCGACATGCTCCCCAGTAAAAGGGAAATGAGGTATTTAACAAAAAAATGTCCATGCGACATTCATTACCAGTGTATGCTGAATTTTTGATTTATGCTGCAGTAGGTAATAAATATGACATTCTGTAAAAATATTTTATGTTATCTAAAAAATCTGTTTATGTTGTATATTGACATTTTCTGATGAAGAGAAAAAAGATAAAATTTAATAAACATTACGCGAATGTCGACATTTACTAGAGGATAGTGACATTGGAATCAAGCAACCGACATCGGCAGATGTGAATTATAGAAATATACTTTCACAAACTTTTTCTTTCTTTCTATTTACTTCGATTTTAAGTTTTAAAATTAAGAATGTTTTTGATTCAAAACTTTAGAAAGGTTTTACTATAAACAATTATTTCATAACAGTTATTTAATTTTGTTATCAGTGAGAGATAAAGTTTTCTTTCACTGCTAAAAGAAGATACAATTTATCGCAAGATCAAAGTTATGTCGCAATTTCCATAGTGACAAGAGATCGTCATCAATTGAGCGAAGTTGCCGGGTGACTTAAGATACTCAATATTTTTACTGATTTTTTAGAGTATTTAAAAAAATGACTGCGATTCAGTACGATGTTAAAACATGGCTGGATAACAATCATCATTATTTTTTACCTCCTATTTGCAATAAACTGATGTAAGTCAAATTAGATTCCAATTACAGATTTATTAAGATTTGTACACTTTTAATAATTTCACATCTTTGTTTTTTCTTCTGCCTAATAATATATGTTTTTCGATATTTTCTAAAAGTCTCTAGTTTTTTATCTTTTGGGGGAGTCATATTTCATTAACTATAGGAATTCAACTTTAATGTATCGCAATTTTGTTAACTATAATTACAGAAAAATCTATTTAAGACGGATTCAATGTTAATTCCAAATGAAAATAAAATTCAGTTTTTGATAGTTTTCCATCTTTTATAAATGTGCAATGTATAATTAAAAAAAACGATAATATTTAGTGGCATTAAATAAGATATATAATCTTGCAAAACTTAGAAAGAAAAACTGTTAGAAAGGGTTGTTAAAATATTTCTCAATACTGAATAAAAATATTTTAATTACTACTTCTACAATCTGCAAGAAATCTTCTTCTGCCATCTTTTGGTTGCATTCAATAATATTTTAGTTTGAGAAGTGAAGCCTGTAATCAAATTGTGCTTTTATCTTTTATTTGTATAACAACTTTCACTTTCATATTGTAAAGCCAACCTTTTCAATTTTTTCTTAAAAAGAAAAAAATATATAAAGACACACGCTTTAAACGTCTTGATATAGTTTGAAGTTGTCATTGCTCTCATTTTCCTCTAGTCTGAAATATCACTGTTTATTTATTCTTTTTTATTACAATCTTATTCTTAAAGCGATGAAATCACCGAAATATTGAGTTGAATAGTACAATTTTAATCATCGTTGTTTCAAATTAGTTAAGATCTGTTAAAAATTAATAAAAAAAAGGATGGTTGTGCATAACAGAAACGTTTACACCTTATAAAAATATCACATTCATTGTTTGCTGTGTTTGATGCAGGTTTAAACATAACCTTTTTCTTTATTATTTTGTTTTATCTTGCAAGTAGTTATAGTGATATGTTAAAAAATACATTAAAAGCTAATTTTTTTTAAGAAAAAAAAACCATTCTCCTTTGACAAAAAAATCTAATTTAAAAATTAGTCAAATTGAACAAAAATTGTTAAAGAGTTTAAAGTCCCAGAGAAAATATTTCTATTTTTTCAGTAATACATAGATTGATATATATATATATATATATATATATATATTCAAAATGAAGAATAAANTAGATTTATCTGAGTTATATATATATATATATATAATCTTGTTGCGATGTATTCTTTCAGTGACACAGTTTCACACTGAAATATTCATTTTTTTATTTCCTCAAGGATAAAAAAATTTTTCAAGAATATTTATTTTTTTAAAAAAGATATTTAACTTGCAAATTAGACAAATTAAACAAATATCGTTAAATATTTTAAAGTCTCTGAAAAAGAGAATTATATTAAAATAAAAAATGAGAAATATGCGTAGTTATTTTAGAAGCATAATACAGAATATATATAAAAACGCAAAACTCTGCAACTATCATATTACTCTGAAATACAAAAAAATAAATATCATTACCCGAATTATAAACTACATTTTACTGATATGTACAAAATTAGAGGTAAGCAAGAAATTCAGTAAAATCTTTACGAAGAGTGACTCCACGAAATTATAAATAATGACAAGTTGGAAAAATATCTGTGCAATTTGAAACATCGAGATAATTCAAGTCATTAAACGATTTCTTTTATTAGCTTTCACCTAATACAAAACAGTTTTTGGTAAATATTTATCAATGAGAATAGCTTTTTTAAATAATAATAGAAAAATATAATTTTAGCATGAATTAAAGTTAGATTTTAAAAAAAATGTCAATTTCATTGACTGTAATTTATGTAATTCCTCTCTCCAATTAAAATCAATAAAATTCGTAAGTAGATAAAAGATTTATATTTTATTTATATATCTACATTAAATAAATTAACTTTTTAATTTTTTTCTGAAAAAAAAACAATGAGAAAAAATACTGTCAAACAAAACAATTTCAACCAAGTTATTTATTGAATAAGTAATTATTTTTTTCAACCTTTTAAATTGAACACTATTCATGTATTTCGTTGTTTAATGAAAAGAATGATTGAATACCTCATGTTTAAAAATTATGCGATTTCCTTGTTCAACAAGCTACAAATGGCAACGCTATTTGTTTGTCCATAGTTCGTTTATTGTTTTGCTTTTTTTTAGAATTTTTATTTCATTTTAAAAAGGATAAAGGCAACAGGACTTAAAGATAGCTTCTTTTGCTACGATATATCATTTGCATAATGAGTTGCGATCTTAATATCTTTTTATTTAAAAAAAAGTAGAAATATGAGATGGTGTAACAACTGAAAAAGAAGTCACATGGTTACTTATTTAAAAACAAGAGATAAAAAATGAGTTTTTTTCTCAATGTCTAAAATTGTTCAATTACATTTTTAAAATTTATGTTTTTCAAATAATTTATGTTATATTTAATTATTTTATAATTTATGTTTAACTCATAGTAGTTGTGCATTTAGGAGTTGATTATGCACATTTGACGAGTCGTGTAATAAAATCTGATAAAATACCGTACTTGTATGGGAATAGAATTTGTGGTAAAATTACCATACTTGTGTGGAAATGTCGTTTCTAGTAAAAAACAAACAAACAACAACAGTGTAATTCTGGTAATAAATCTTAAATATACGGTTAAACCATTCATTCGGTGATTTTTCTATTTTCCTTTAAAAGTTAACCGGAAATCCTGGTCTTCTAAGTAATAGAACTTATTGCTGCACCTTTAGCCAAACAGCATGGTTCTAAAATCATATTTTATTGTTAATTTTGCAAAAACTCATTACCATGCATTCCCTTTAATTACCTGAGTTACCTTTTGGTATACTCATAGAACCAGAAAAGCGGTTTAATTTGACATATTCTGGTAGTTTTCACCACTCTTTTTTTCACAGTGCAGACGAAAACAACTGTATTTTATTTATTTATATTTAAAAGGAATATCTGTAAATAGCTAAAGAAGAAAGAAAACTAATAATTTCATTATAAACTAATTTTAAATAGTTCTTTTTTTTTTACTATTTTCGTATTTCTTTACACTGTAGTGTATTGTTCACATAAATTGCAATAATAATAAATATAGAGGGGCTATAAGAGATCTTTTTCAACCTTTGAATCCCTAGCTACTGTACGGTTCAAAATAATGGGAAATTGATTTTATATATAAATGATTTATAAGCTATGGTCTAAGGAATAATGCTTCACTGAAATTTCCGGCTCTCGCGTTTACTGTTTTTGAGGTATAATTTTGAAATTTAGAAATAAAAACAACTTCATTTATAAAAAAAATATGAAATCTTCTCTATAAAAATATAATCCTAGAATCGAGATGTGTTTATCATAAAAACGCTGGTTCTAACGTATTATTTATATAAGCATATATTTTCGCTACTACGCGCATATATTTTGCATTATTCGTTACTACGGGCATATACTAAGCATATATTTTAGTTACTACGTGACTGTGACGACGCTGGAAGGGAAGGGGGGAAATATAATTCAGTGTTTTGTAAGTTGTATCTTTCGCTTTTCATCCCTGTTTAGAGTCGCCCCCATTAAAGATATCGTACCAACTAAATTTTAAGTTCTTACTGTTAGAATCACATTTAGAGGGGGGAAAATCAGTGCTGTTATAAAAGAAAACGAAACTTTTGACTGTAACTCTAACTATGAGAGCTGGATAATCCTTTTTAACACTTTTCTTAAGCGCATATTTTTACCTTAATATATATTTTACACCATATTAGAAAACGCAATATCCGCCAAGGCTTGCTTACATAGGCAATGTTATTTTATAACCTCAATATATGCTTTCCCAATTTTCAGGTATCAGGATGGACAACTGAAAGTATTTTTTGTTGGTGGACCAAACCAGAGGAAAGATTTCCACATGGAAGAAGGCGAAGAAGTAAGTTATAACCTACGTTATAATTATTTCATTTTTATTTTAATTGGTACTCTTTACAGAGATATAACAGAGATAGACTAAGGACAGGAAAACTCGCTATTCATGTTTATAATATTATTACTGTAATGACTGTTATTGACATAATTAATACAGAATTATAAAAATAATATAGAAACACAATATTGATAAAATTGTATAATTAATGAACTAAACAATTTGCTAGTGCTATTTGACTGGATAATTTGCTAATGATATATATTAATTGTCTAGAATATTAGATAAAAAATTTTAAATCGAAAGAAAAAATCATATTTTGAAGAACAATTATCAAAGTCAGTCACAACAAATGACACAAAAATTTTCAAGTCTACTGCGTTTCTCGGAAGAAATTAAGACACAGTTCCATTAGTTTGTACTAAGTAATTAATCAACAACTAAGTATTATTTATTTTTAAAGTGAAAGGGAAAATTTGAATTGGCTTAGATTAAAATTGAATTTTTCAGACATATTTTATACCATTTATAAATATCTTACATGCAGACATTAAATGCATGCATGTTGGAAAAAAGAAGAAAAAAAAGTTCTAATACTTTTCGTCAAAAATTGTCCCCGGTATTATTTACACTTTCTGAAAATTTTATTTCTTCTTCAGAAATTTAAAACTCCCTTTAAAAATTAAAAACTGGCCGTCATGGACGTAAAATATTGTTTTGTATATCTTGCACCCAGTTTTTATTATCTTAAACCAATGAAGAATACAAAATTTGGAGTAACTATAAATGAGATCATAATAAATTATTGGAACTGTTTTTTTTTTTTACTGAGTTATATGTTTTTGAAGTGTGCCAAATATAAAATTCGTAAATAGTGGATTTTCCCGATAGTAGGCGTAATTCAGTAAGCCTCATTAAAAATTTAACAACAAATGAGTCACGAAATTATGTAAAATACTTGATACCTAAATAATATCCACTTTCTTATTTACGTCTAATCTTTATTTATAGATAAATCTTAGAGAGTTTCGAAAAAAAAATTATATAACCACAATTATGTTATTTTCTTCTTTCAGAAGTTTTTCGACATGTATAGAGAAAACTTCTGGAATATTTTAAAATAAGTAGATTACTAACTTACAGCTTAAGTAGAGGATCAAATAAAATATTCACCTAAAAGTTAAATCGAAGTGAAAAAGAAGTAAAAAATTTAAATAAATAAGAGAAGAAAATGAGCAATGAACAACATCACAATTTTATAAGACAGAATTAAATAACTATACATAAAGTTAATGTTTGAAAAAAGAATATAATACAAAATCTTATTTTTCCGGAAAAAATTCAGAGAAAAACATTTTTTTCCTTATACTTTTTTTCCAGCTCGAGAAACAGTATAAATAAATAAATCAACGTTTCTTTTTTTGAAGAATAGAGAGATATAGCTCAAATTCAGATACTATCTCATGAAATATAAATTTAAAATAGCAGTTTCAATGCATTTCTTTCAATACCCAAAAAGTGTCCACATTGTTTGTTATGTTTTTGGCATTTATATACGACGGCTGACAATTCCAGAATGTTGCGGATATCAGAACTTTATATATAAGAAAGCACACTTCTTTAAACGAATTGCGGATTTATGAAAAATCTGTTTCGGCACTAACAAATCAATAAAGCTTCTGAAAGCTTCCTTTTTTTATATCCTATTGGCAATTCATGAGGAAACGGGGATCAACATTTTCAGGCTGAAGGAAATAAAAAGAATATATTCTTGTAAATATATCATCCGCAGTTTAATACCACTTATAAGTCATATTTTCGGTTTCATTTAATGCAGTCAGAGAAAAAGAAACGAAAATAGCAATACAAAAATTAAAACAATATATATTATTTAATAATGGTAAATAATTAATTAGCTTTGAAAAAATGAAAAAAAAGTAAGTTTTGCGCTAAGTTTAAACGCAAGATAGGTCAAAGTTCAGATATTTCATTGCATTCAACTGTGATGCTGAAATTTTGAAAAAGATTTGAGAGAGAAGTTGATAGGCGATTAGAAACATTTCTAAGTTACTTCAGACATTCTAACTATTTGACGTTACTATTCAAACTATTCTAACTATTTCAGTCTAGCCCTCCATTTATTGGTTACGGTTTTTTTCTGAATTGAGCACTGTCAGTATTTTTTATACATTTCTGTCAAAGTTTTTAAAAATTTATATTTAAAGTTTCTAAAATTCGACAAGTTTAAAGATAGTGATTTTTCGAAGATCCTTCAAATTTCAACAGGCAATCCAACTGATTTTTATTTTTACGATTCCGCTTTACTCACTACTGGTTTATTAAATTTAGATTTTATTTTTTGTTTTTCCCTCCATTAAATATAAACCTAATGTGCATGATAACGTGATTTTTAAAAATGATTAATCTAAATTGAGGTTGATTGATATTAAGAAACCAGCATATATTTTAAATATTATATATATA
>NC_092208.1:25790987-25833904 GCF_043381705.1 Parasteatoda tepidariorum | reverse complement strand
TATGTGTTATACAACAATGGTTATATATATATATATATATATATATATATATATATAAGATCTAATACTATAACACTAAAAGAACTTTTTTTTAAAAAAATTAATAAATAGCATCGCTGTTAGCATTTTAAAATGACTCTGCACTAGCAATGACTACTTTGTATAATTTAAAAATTTAATTGAACTTCAAAATGTCATTTTCCTGGCATGTCCCAAACAATGTTTCCAATAATAACTAGCTTCAAACCTTCCCATAAATTTTTCAATATCTAAATTTTCTTATCTCAACCATTGTAAGCATTTCTAGAGACGCAGAGAGTATTATTTACAAAAACTTCGTTTAAAATAATTTTTTCTGTCAATAATTGGTTTGTTCCAAGAAAACCTGCCATTTTCTTGGCTACTTTTATTTAGTGGTTTATAACCAAAATAGATAGAGCCAGCAATTAATATTTTATGTTAATAGATTGATTAGATGCCCTCCTATATGAACTTATCTTGTTGCATGAATAAAGAACCAATTTTCTGGTTCAAAATCTATTTCAAATTTTTTTTCAAGGTCAGTAGGTTTTTGTGTTGTCATTTTCCTGGCTTCTTGAAATCACAAATAACAAAAACTACTTAGATTTATCTGAGTTATTTCAAGAAATCCTGTTGTTTTCTACAGAATATAAACGTCTTAGGCCAAAATATTTAATTAAAGTAAAGTTATATGCTATAAAATGGCGAATTTGTCATTATCCTGGCTGCTATTTTCCTGCCTTATGAAAGCCAGGGCATTGAAGTGTTACCAGAATTTTTTTTTTAACTGCTAATTCTGTAAGGAGGTAAAGCAAATAGTATTAACCAAGTACCAAGTTTATGTATGATTGTAATATGCTTGGATGCAATCAAAGTTATTTATTTATTTAATGATTGATTATTATATACAATTTTATTCTGTACATATCAGCAACATAAAATTTCTTGATTCTTTCTACAATGGATAAAAATAATTAATTTAGGCTATTTATGGTCCATCTAACATAAAGGCTTAAGTTGAGTTACTTACTATTAACTTAAAATGACTGTTTTTTAAACTTCTAAACTAATATGTCATTTTCCTGGCATTAGATGAATTTCTATTTTATTTTTTTTTCTCGAACAAATGTCCATAAACTACACTGATGTCTGTAAGATATTAATAAGTGTATCTAAAGAAGTATGCAAAAAAAAATTTGGATTATTTTGAAGACTTTAAATTTGAAGAAATTTTTTGGTCCGAATTGTCATGTTTAAAAAGAATCACCCATATATGCATATAAGTTGTCATATTAGGGATATTAGTATAATAAATATCCAGCTAAAGTAAAAATGTTATCAAAGCTGACGTATCAATCTGGCGATCAATAATAAAAGAAAGAATAAAAAAATAAAAACCAGGGTGAAATTCGATAGAATCAATTTTCAACCTCTCTCCTCAAGCAATCAAACAAATATTGAAGTTTTTTTATCTTGCCTTCATCGTTAATCATTAATTTCGATAACGTTTTTCCTTTTTTTGAATTTTGTGACCTCCAATATATTTCTAACTTTATCTTTGGCAAGGATAATAAAAACCTATATAAAGGGTTATATTAACAGATTTTCCTACTAATAAACCCCGTTCTCTATGTAAAATTCATTTGTCTCCTTAGTCTGAACAATTTCCAATAAACAATTTTTTTAAATCAGGAAATGCCCATTTTTTTGCAAACATTTTGAAAAAAAATAACTTATGAATATTATATTCGAATTATTTAAAAGTGTATTAATGAATGCTTTTGTTTTACAGTTCTTCTACATGCTAAAGGGGGACATGACATTAATAGTGTATGAAAGATATCATTTTAGGAACATAACGATTAAAGAGGGAGAAGTAAGTTTATAAATGAATTAATTAAAAAAAGAAAGAAAATACAAAATAAGCTTATTATAAGATGTCTTTTTCTATAAATATACTTCCCTTATGTGTTAGGTTTTTCTCTATCTATAGGAAACAATATAGATATTATTCTTTTTTTAATGTTATTTTAAGTAATAACTTAAATATGAACATACGTTAAGTTATACGTTAAAAATAATTTTGAATTTTTTTCAGAAACAAAAACTTAGTTACAAATTAACACTTTTGATTTATTTTTTAATCTTTCTGAAATAACTCTGGATATTTTAAACATAAACGATGCTATGGTGCAGCATATTGTCACACCAGTTACTGGTAAAGGACAGGGATGGGCAAACTACGGCCCGCCGGCCAACTGTACCGGAAGGTTTTATCCGGCCCGCGGATAGAATTTTAACTTGCCGACCCGTCGCAAATATAAACAATATGCATTATACATATTTGTCTACTTTGTTTAAAGCTAGCTTTTTATTCCTTTTTAATAAACTTTGATGACCTTTTTACTTTCCTTTTTTTCGTTCTACAAAACATAAATTGAGGAAAATAGCTTCAGACAGCTTTTCAATTGGTAACATGTTGAAAGCAGAACTTCTTCATAGAATAGCTGTAGAATGGCGCCAACAAGCGTTTGTCTTTCTCGAGGAGCAGACAATACGGAATCTAATGTAGGTGAATTGTGCTTCACATGTGGCAGGCAGCGCATTTTGAGCTCCAACGAGCGAATTTTTCATTTTTCTGCCGGCTTGAATTATTTATTGCGTATGGAAAAATTTCACACATGTAACGTTATTGTAAATAATGGTGAAATTATTATACGTATAAAAAAGCTACTGCTTGTTTAGTTATTTGTAAAAAAATTTAACTCTAAAATGGCGACTAAAAAACGCAAAGTTGATTCAGGGTGCTTTCTGTGATGAATGGACTTGGAAATATTTTTTTACAGTTGTTAAAGATAAACCAATATGTCTTATCTGAAATGGTGCTGTGGCAGTTCTTAAAGAATACAACATTAACCGACATTTTACAGCCAATCATAAGAATGCCAACTACGATGCAATGTCTGAATGTGAAAGAAGACAAAATGCAGAAAGTCTTCTTAAAAAAATTATCTGGCCGTCAAAATTTTGTTCAAGAATATAAATAGTTTTCAAGAAGCAGCTACGCATGCAAGTTACATTGTAGCATACAATATAGCTAAAAGTAATAAATCTCTCGGTGATGGGGAGTTTGTTAAACAATGAATGCTCCAAGTTTGTGATGTATTATGTCCAGACGGGAAAAATAATTTTGAGGCTGTAAGCTTCCCGCGAAAAACAGTGAGTTCTGGAATCGAAGCAATCGATAAAAATTTGGCAACACAATTGGAGCAAAAATTGCACAATTTAAATTTTGCTCAATAGCTATGGAAGAAAGCAATGATATGAATGATACTGCTCAATTATTTTTATTTATAAGAGGTGTCGATGAGAACTTTGAAATTACCAAGGAACTGGCGGGCATGCGTTCTTTAAAGGGAACTACAACGGGATGTGATATTTTTCGTGAGTTTCAGGAAGGGCAAAAATATGTAATATTACGATTGATGGTGCACCAAATATGACAGGAAAAATAATATGGATTCCTTGGACTCTTTAATCAGAACTATCCCGGGAATAAAGTTATTTTTCTCTACATTGTGTTATACATCAAGATGCTCTGTGTAAATCTGCATTGAATATGAAACCCGTGCTTGATGCAGTAGTAAAGCTTGTTAATACTATTCGATCTCGTGGGCTTACTCACAGGCAATTCCGAGATTTTCTTCAGTCTATGCAATCTGAATAATCTGATGTACTGTATGACACGAAAGTAAGGTGCCTTAGTGCAGGATGTGTCTTCGAGTTTGGCAGCTGAAAGACGACATTGTGTCGTTCTTCCATGAGAAACAATGTTTAGCAGAGTGCGAAATATTGGAAGATACAGAATGGCTTTCAAATTTTGCATTTTTCACGGATCTTCTTTATCATATGAACAACTTCAATGGTAAGATGTAAGGGAAAAATCAATTCATTGATGATATCTGGACCCACCTAAAAGCTTTTAAACTGAAGCTTAATTTGTTTGCTGGGCAGCTCACCAAGAACGACCTGTCTCATTTCTCGAGGTTAAATTCAATACCCTCAGTAAATAAAGAAAAGCTTAAGAGTTATGAAGATTGCTTGAAAAAATGCCATTTTGAGTTTGAGCACAGATTTTAAGATTTCAGTGCTATTCAAACAGAATTAGATATTTTTACCATGCCTTTCAACGTAAATTGTGAAAGAGTGAGGTCGGATCTTCAGCTTGAATTAATTGAGTTGCAATCCAACAATCATCCGAAGCAGTTGTTTCTAAATGTGCCAAAGTGTGAGTTTTACAAATCATTACCAAAAGATAGTTTCCCAAATTTAATATCTCATGCCCAGAAAATCAGCGCTATGTTTGCTTCTTCTTATATATGTGAACAAGTGTTTTCAACTACGAACCTTTGAAAAAATCATTTCAGAAGTAGACTAATTGACAAACATTTATCCTCCTTCCTTAAAATAAGTACATTTCACTTCGAACCTCAATATAAGGAACTTTTAAAAATAAAATCGTAATTTCATTAATCTCCTTAAATATTTAAATTAAAACTTGTATATCACTTTTTTTATTTCACAAATTTTTACTTGGTCCACCAAACTTTTTTTCGATTTTTGGCCCATAGCTAAAAAAGTTTGCCCATCTCTGGTGTAAGAGCTTGCTTTTTCCGAGAAATAGCTTACATATATATATTATATGATACTTAGGATATAAAACAAGTGGTGCGTGAGGAAGTAGTGCAGCACATAAAGGATAGCATTGGATTTAGTTTTCTATCTTATCTCACGACGCAAATGAAACGAAATTTAATACATTTACTGCCTATTATGCTGAAATGTTCCCAGCTCTTACTTATGGTGGTTTGTGTGATTTAATGGCTGCTGGTTTTTTAGATTGTTTTGAGGTTGACAGATGTAAAATATACACCTGAGGTAGAGAATGAGATTATGTTTTGCATCAAAAATAACCTCATTAATAAACCTCAATTTCAACCTAATTTACAACTCACAAGACCAATCTCATAAATAACTCAGAAATAATTTTTGTTTAGATCGGGTGATACTATTCAAAACTTAAATAAAAGTATTTGCTTGAAGTGTAGAAAAAATAATCCGTACACCTCAAAAACGACCTCCCTAAGCTAGTTGCTCTAGAGAGTATTTCCATCAACCTCAAAACAACTTTAAGGTTGTTTTAAAAGTCAACTTGGAATAAACTTGAAATCAACTTTGACACCTCAAAAGAACCTCAAATAACCCTCGAAGATACCTTAAACAAACCTATAAAGGGTATGTTTTTACAGATATAACAACTTATTCTGATTCATACAACGCTAATAACACAAAATAAAAATAAAGTAACACAGAAAGCAAAAAAGGTGAAAGAAATATTATTTAAAACGATTTTAAATTAAAACTTAACAGGATTAAGAAAAACTATTAAAATCTTTAAAACTTTCAAAAAATTGAAAAATAACAACGAAAATATGTAATCCCTTCGCCAACTCACACGATTATATGAACAAAAATTATTACGTTTTGATATTACCAAACGGAAATATATTAATTCAACAGTGTTAAAAGCGCCAAAAAAATGAGACCGATTCATTAACACAATTAAAAGAACACAAAAAATCAAGAAAAAATACAAATAAAATTCAATAAGAACATAAGTTCTTTTTTCATGCAATTTTTTCTTCCAAATTATCCAGTTTTTAAAATGTAAAACAGTTTCTTTTATACTCATAAAGGTGTTTATGCTACCAGCTCATATACCACATTCACCACAGCGAAATGCGGACACCATAGGCTTGGTTATTGAAAGAGAAAGAAAGACCAGCGAATTAGATTTGTTACGGTAGGTGCTCAATTAATTCTTTTACAGAATTATCGGAGAATATTTAAATATATCCTAACGAAGATTGTCCGTTAAAAAGTGCGAAATTCTCGAGGAAAGATTCTTATTTCCCAGTAATCGATAACTTTAAATAATAACAGAATATATATATATCATAAATTGAGGAAAATANTATATATATAAATTTAGCGCTTTTCAGCATTTTTTGCATTTTGTGAAATATTTTTAAAATGTATTTTATAACATTTTTATACTAAAATGAAATCCAATATTTTCAAGCAAGATAATGATACGCCACAAAACTGCCTAATAGGTTTCTTGTGTCGAGTTTACATTTCTTTTAATTTTTCGCTTAGAAACACCAAATTACAAAAGAAAACCTAATAATATATTTTTACATAGACAATCACATTGTTTCGTTATGCAACATAAAAAAAATTTAATTAAAATATTATTTTTCAAGTGATAAAATTGTACCAAATATTGTCCAACATATAGGAGTCTGGAGCTAAGGAGATAAAGCAAAAATTATTTAATGTTAGTTTCCCGCTAACTAAATCGATGCACTGTGCTCTAGTAAAGTTTTTAATTTTTGAGGGCCAACAAATAATAAAAAAACACCAGATTCAAGAAAATGCTAATTTTTCTGAAAACTTGCTGGGGAAAAAGACCTATTTGTAAAGTAAACTTCTTCAACAAACTATGTTTCAGTCATTTTCCTAATAATGTTTGTTTAGAGAGGGTTTTCACTGATTGAGCTGAGACGAGAATGATGCAAAAAGTCAATCTGAAACGACTTCCTATAAAGAATCCTGACAGATGTAAAATATCAACCAAATAAGGTTTGCAAATTGAAATTCAACCAAAGACAAAAAATGTTACCAAAATATGACAAATCATCTATAATGAAGGCAGGGCGAAAAACATCGAAAGGTGCTTACTTGCGAAAAGAAAGAAAGAAGCGGAAAGGAGCTTGAAAACACCTCATATTTTAATCCAGCATTCTAAATATTTTGCGTGTTTTTAGCCTCGCCCTTCTCATTTTTTTTCTATGGTCATATGCGATCTCTATTTTGAATGCGTTTGTGACAAGGTTTCTAAAAGTATATATTAAGAATGGGAATTGCAGAACACCCTATATTTTATCTAACAGAATATATTTAGTCCAAAGCTCAAAAAATTTGGGTGGATTGGTTCACCACCAAGGAATTGTTATTTATCTATTTTTTTGTTTATTTCTTGCAGGTCACTTTATTTGATGTTTTATACTTTCAACAGGAAATGTGACTTCCAGATCAAACTGAATATGCATATTACCTATTGTAGAAATCTCATGCTCAAAATGTATTATTTTTTAGGTATTACGTTGATGATAGTGACGAAATTCTGTATGAGAAATGGTTTTACTGTAAAAGTCTGGAAGAATTGGGCCCCCTGATAAAAGAATTTTTTGAATCTAAGCAGTTCATGACCGGAAGACCTATTCCAGGTAAAGTAAAATATCATAAAACAATGCATTGACAGCTTTTGTATCTAAGAAACTCAATACTATAAAGTCTATTTCAGTTGCTTAAATGCTATCAGCATGTGTATGTAAGGAAATGAAGGCCTGAAAAACAAGTTCTGGTGCTATGAAAAATTCCTTGAAATCTAAGAAGTCTATTTTATGTACTTAATTCTCGAAGTCTAAGAAGTCAATACTAGTACTTTAAAATAATTCTAAAAAACCCATTATAAATTATTGTATCTAAAGAATTCATTGACAGAAAGAATTCTGAAGATTAAACAGTAAATCACTGGACTGTTGAACTGAATAAAATAATTAAAATATTAAAATAAGAAATAAAATAATTAAAATAAAAAAGAGATAAAATAATTAAAGTAAGAAAACTACTGAAAATTATTTTTTACACCCATCCCACATTTTAAGTTCCAAGAATCCGAAATCGTCGCGAAAAAAAAGGTAATTTTACTGACCGCTTATGGCTACACCAAGGACCCAGAAAGCGTATGCCACAGTGGCACGACAGAGTGTTAATTGTAGCTCACGATGACTTATCCAAAAATTTAAGAACTAATTCTGATATAAAACAGAACAACGCACTGTTGGTGAAAGAAAATAAAAAATTTCAATAATTATTTAAGTACTGACTGCTTAATAATTATGCAGAATTAGGTTTTTACAGTTATTAATTTTTTTTATGTCACACGCAGCTTAACCGACTACACCTTTAAAAATGTTTATTAACAATATTTCATTTATAATTTTTAAAAACTCACTTATTGAACTTGTAATCAAAAAATCGTAGAAAATGTATAAATAGCATTTCATCTTTTTTTAAAATTTTTTTCCTTGTGTATTTTTGAAAATTTTTGAAACCATACACAATTTTTTTTTCCTTTTTACGGTGGGAAACTTCATAAAAAATCATGACTAATTTCGCATCAGAACACTTTAAGCAGAAAAAATTCTCAGTCTTTCTTGAATCACATTCAACAAGGATTTGTAATTATTTGCATTTAAAGGTACTAAGCACATCTTTACGGTGAAATCGAGGGAAATCCCGATCTTTCAAAAGCATCTACAGAATTTTATCTAATTGACGTAGCTTTGTTATCATACTTATACAAATTGAAATATTAAAAGACTACCAAAATTTCCTATTTTTAATGTATTTTTGTTTTCTCAGTTATTTATACAAATATCCAATTTTTACATCGAAATAATGAAATAGATGTACATTTTTGAATTTTAAAATTTACCTGCATGTTAAAATGGATTATAAAATTTAGTCACTTGGAGAAAAGTTTTATCATTATTTTGAAGAAAAGTTTTACAAACATATTTATAATATTGGCAGAATACTTTCAATAAAGAACGTTTAATATCCTATCAAATTCATATTTTAGAGTTTGGCAAATAAATATTTTTTTTTATGAATAAAAGGATTAATGATGCTTTTGTATATCAAAATTTGAGTTCAATTATAACCATCAAAATATCACTTAAAATTTTAAATTTCGCTTTTCGAGCTGTGAAAGAACTAGATTCATTCTTTGATAAAAATAAATAAATAAATATAATTGTTTGTAATTTTATAATAAAATTTTAAAAAAATTATAATTTTAAAATGAATTTTAAAAAATTGTGCCAGTTTGTAAATCAATGAATGAAGGTAGCTAGCAGTTTATTGAAATATGATTTGCGTTTACCCTCAGAGATGGCAGCACTATTAATAAATTTTTACTGATTTAAATATAGTACTAGATGTATGGTGCTGCTATCTATATGAAAAATATTTAATTTCTGAAAATCTTTATTTCCCTTCATTCCTTATTTCAATTTGTGCAATTGAATTTAATTTTGCTCTTAGTAAAAGAAAGCATATATTGTATTTGCAAACGCACTATTGATAAATATTTACTCATTTAAATAATGTACTAGATGTATGGTGCTGCTATCTATAGGAAAAAAATTTATCTCTGTAAATCCTAATTTCTCTAAATTCCTTATTATAATTTGTGCAATTGAATTGAGTTTTGTTCTTAGTAAAAGAAAGCATATCTCGTATTTGTAAACGAATTAATCGAGGTAGAGAGATTGCTGAAGCAATTTTAAATTGTAGCTTTAAACTTTCCCACATAGATAAGAGGAGCACTCCTATTAATAAATTTTCTTGAACTAATGTTTTTAGTGTATGGTGCTGCTATCTGTGAAGAAGATGGTTTTAAAAGGTATTTTAAATAGCAATAAAATAAGGATGATATTTCATTTTATTTCCTTATAAATTCATTTTCGAATTAATGAATAGTGTTTACTTAATTTTTTAAGTTGCTAGAAAGTCTCATTAGCTAGTTTTTCCCCCCTTCGTTTTCGTAAATATAGTTTATAAAATCAGTAAAAAACTTCAAAGTTACATATTTTTTTAATCAATTAGACAGGTTTTAAGTAATTAAAATTTAATTATTTATAAATTATAATGAGAGATTAAGAGCCAGAATGGCAAACGTATAAAAATAGTTTTTTAAGCCCAAGATCAGTGAAGCTTCGACTCTTGGATCTCAATATATACAAAAAAAAAAATCCTTTGACTAAGCTTAATAGGTTTAAATAAAGCAGGTTGGGCAGATTACGTACATTTAATTATCTATTCAATAGGTCGAATGAATGTAAAGATTCATTTACTTGGTTTTATTGTGTTTTAGTTCTTCAGCAGTGCTATTAAGCTAAATTATTATTTATTTAATTATTTTCGGTTTAAAATATCTTATTTACTGTTTTAAATTCATGTATTTTATTTCATTTCGGTTAAAAAAAATCCCTTGTAAATAAAAATCATTAATTTTGAAAGAATGTCAAAAAAAAAAAAAAAAAAATTTNAAAAAAAAAAAAACTATTTTAAAATTAGTGAAGGTTGGATTTTAACAAAGTTGCTAATTTTTAGGCTACCATAAAATTTCAAAAGCACAATTAAGAAGATTAAATATTTTTTAAATGTTAGCATATACTGTACGGAACAAAAGTTATTTTGGTTCTGATGATAAAGGGTATAGAATTGCAGATTTTTTGGGCCAAAGACCCTTAAGTAGAAGTCGCCAATCTAGATTTTTCGCCCACTAGTTTTCGGCAGGCGGCATAGTATTATAATGTCCTACATGTGTTGGGAGTTTGCTTTCATTATTCATTCATTTATTGGCAAGGAGATAGAATTTTATCTAAATAGTCTTAAATCTCGATATATTTAAATTCCATTTTCTAAAAAGTTGAAATTGCTGGTCGCTGCGGATTGCTGATCAACTTAGATGTTACAATTTTAAATGGCATGATTTTTAGTGATATCAGTTATTTTACAGGTACTTTATTCGAAGATAAACCAATAAAGCAAGATTTCGGTCGAAAATTACACGATCCTTTTAGTTTGAAAACTTGGCTACATTCTAACCAAGATGCATTAGAGAAAGTAGGGAAATTGAAGCTTTTCGACGGAAGTTTCGTGTCTCGAGTAAGTCACAGTTACAGTTCTTTATAAGATTAAATTTAAAATGAATAATTATAATTAAAGAACTCGTGAATTGTAATTCATCCAAGATTTTTGAAGTAGTTTGCGCGATTCAAATTATATAAAAAACGTCTATAATTTTAAAAATAAAGATTATGTCCGGGCTTATAAGGAAATTATAATTGATATCAGGCTTTGTTCGAATGATTTTCAGAGATTGAAACTAGTAACCACTTTAACAAAATTTAAAAAAAAGCCATTAATTCGATTTAAAAAAATTGAAAGCAAATCCAAAATGAATGCTTTAAAATGGCTGCATTGGTATTATTGTAAGTCGTACACCTGTATTTCACAAGGGTTCCATGTTTTATACCTATAATATGGAAGCGAAACCATACATTTAATGCATAAATGCAACAATATATTTACAATGTACAGGCAATACGCGAAAAAAAAGAAACGCTTTGAAGGAATTTTGATCTAATAATAGGGCTTCATGCACTAGGACTCAATCTGAATGGTTCAGGAGGGTGATTTGAGATTGATAATTGATAATTGCAGACGATATTTTAAGTTACGAAATCAGACACAAAAACTTACGTTCTCTAAACAAACATACTTTATTTTCGCCAAAATTTGATTACCACAATATGGGGGGGGGGGGACAATTTGGAAAATATGGTGGTCCCAATAGTAAAGAAAGAAGAATAGTCGAAAGCTCATTCACCTAATGTTAATTTCACTTTTTGCGTATTTTCGCCTTACCTCCAGAACTTCGAAGCGAGTTATGAAAATTATAGCACACAGCAATAAGTTTGGTTTATCCAAAGATAATTCCATTCAAAACATAATTTGTAATGATTATTTATAAATTTTTGTTATTCATTACTTTTTGTTATTTTACTTCATAATAGTCGTAAATTGTTGAATTGTAAGATGCAAAAAATTTTACATCATTTTAAAGAAAATTTTAATAAAGAAAAAAAAAACAAATTTCAAACTAAATGGATCGGGTAGTTGAAAAGGAATCAAGATTTTAAATATTAAACTTCTTTAAAATTTGATTTCTCAGGAAAAATTTGACCTATTTCTTTCAAATCATTTGTTTTTCCTTGTTGAAATGCATCTTTAAATGAAGTAAAAATTTATATACCTTATTATTCAAAACTTTTTCGACTATTATTAAATAAAATAATAAAAAAATATTCATTAATTATTGCATGGAATTATCTTTGGATAAACTAATTTTATAACTGTATTTAAAATTTTCTTAGTTCGCAAAAGATCTTCTCGAGAAATGACGAAATAGTCAAAAATTAAAATTAAGAAATCAAATTTTTGGACCGCTATTCTGACAAAACTATAGGGACCATATTACCCAGATTGCTGCTACCTCTTTTATTTTGGGGGTCAAAAATCTAAATACTACGAAAAAATTTTATGTTTATTCAGAGAAAGTACGTTTTCGTGTCTAAGGTCACCTACACTAATAAGTTAGCTTATTTTAGGTCACCCCCTCGAACAATTAAGATTGAGTGTTAGCGTGTTAAGATTCGATCACTTGATCAAATGTTATTTAGGGTGTTTTTTTTTTTTAAAAAAAACAGTACAAAAATAACTGTATGCTTACAATGTACCAAAAGAACTGCCTGCTTCTTCACGAAACCTTCACCAACTAACATTGGCTACATCTCACTTCACCAACAGTTCACTTTTTCGACTACCAGCTTACTTTTTGTAACCTGGTAGTGCTTATAATAATAATAAAAACATAGAAATTCTCAATTTAGATGAAGTAAAATAGTCAAATTGTCAAAAAATTGGATATATTTGTCTTTGCATATATCTTTCCATCGCAACACATTACATTTATATGGGTCATTCTCAGGAAAACTGTCATTTTTCAGTTCATAAAATCCCAAAAAAGTAAAGTGAATAAAAAGCTCTGAAACTTTCTATATTAATAGAAATATGTAATGGCATTATAAAGAAAGTATATATCCTATAAATTATACTTAATATTTAAATTAATTAATTTTTTAAATAATTAATTTATAATTATTAATTTATAATAATTAATAATTAATTAATTAATTTAATAAATAAATTAATTAGTTTAATAAATCAATTTATTAATTTATTTTTCAAATTAATTAATAAGTAAATTAATTATTTTCACTATTTAAAAAGTGAGGGAATGACACTAATAGTGAGGGAATGATATTTTATTTTAATACATGTTTTTATCTAAGTTACATCTACCTAAAGTTTGAAAATGATAACATACTAAGTATATCTAATATTTATTATAATTTAGTCTTATATATTTAATAGTTTTTACAGGTTTGGGAAATAAAATTGGCTGGCACGATTGAACAAAAAAAAATTTAATAATATACTCATCTTGAATCATTCCCTCACTTCAGCGTCATTCCCTCACTTTATACACTAGTGAGGGAATGACGAATTCAATAAAATTTAAAAATAACAGTTAGGCCTAATTAATTTCTGAAGTCAATCACATACAATTATATTCATACAAGAAAGCAACATATAATTATCCACTTTCTCGATGAAGTTGTATTTTATTTTACTCTAAAAAATGACATGAGGGAATGACAAATGTAAAAAATTTTACCTGGTTTGATTCATTCAAATTTATTCCACAGCAAAGCTTCTTTAAGTTGAAGATGGAAACATACTGCAATTTTGTTCTATGATGCCAGTTGTTAACTTCTGAAGTTTTTATTAAAATATTTTTATTCTAAGAAGATTGCAGGTGATAAGAACATTGTTGTGAGGGAATGACGCGAAACACTGGGGACAAAGTTTAAAATAGTGCTGTGTTAATATTTTTATCAGAAATTAAATTTAAAATTGATTTTCTGAATTCTATATTTCAGTATTCTGAAATAAAAAACACGAATTTGTAAAAAAAAAAATTTTATTTCAGAAACAATTTTTTTCTTTTTTTAAATCAGCAGTGGGGACAAGTGAGGGAATGACATATTGGTATATTTTTATTACCTAAAATTAATAAAAAATAAAAATTGATAATTTTATTTTTATTCTTTTGTTAGCTTGCATTCTGAAGGACACTTTCCATGAAAATTTTTTTTTCATAAGTTGTAAAACAAACAGAAAATATACTGGGGACATGAAAATGACTGTTTTTGTGAGAATGACCCATATATAGAAAAATGTTTCACTAAATCATGATTTCACATAATCTAAAATAATCTCTTTACGATTCTTTTTCGGCATCCCCCACTTTGAGATTTCAAGACACTTTTTTGTTATTTTAAGATATTTCTATTTTATTTATTTATTCATTTACTTTTTTTAATGAAATGTGCCTTTTTTTCTCCCTTTATTTAGCATTTAATTTAACTTTTAATGAAAGTTTCACCTCGAGTTCTTTTTCTGTACTTGCATTAATTCAATTTTATGTGAATTTAGGGAAGAAATAATATTTCAAGTTAATATAAATGTCATTCTTAGGTCTTAGGGATGGGATTCAAGTCATGGAATTTTGGGATTACTAATAACACTGGAAATTTACTTCACTTTTCGTTATCACACACGCTAAATACATATATAAAGATTTTCATGTTTATTAATAAATAGATATATTCTAGATATTGGCCATCAACCTAATTTCAGGGGAAAAGGAACTGCAAAACTTCAAAAACAAAATTTTATTTTATTTTATATTTTTATGTAGGAATATATCTTTTTCTCTGCTTAGGTAGTTTGAATTAGAGAGTTTAGTTTGCCTTTTTAAATTTATGCATTTTTTTTTAACGCGCTTGCAATTAATATTTGGCGACACTTTGCCGTTACTTTGTTAACCCTTAGTAGAGTTTTGTTTTCAAAAAGGGCTATCACGAATTCTGAGTCTGACTATATTCGAAACACTGAGCCGTGATGATTCAGGGGATAGAGCATCCGCCTTCCAATGGTGTGAAACGAGTTACAATGCCAGCAATGGATGGTCGATACGAATTCCGCATCTGGCTTGCATCGACCACAGTGATGACGTAAAATATCCTCAGTGTTAGATGAATCATGGGTTAGAGCCCCCTTTCAGTCAGGTTAACCCTTGGAGGTTTTCGTCGTTTTCCTCGCCATGTGACCGAAATGCGGGTTTGTTCAATCAAAAAGTCCTTCGAGAAGGCAAATTTTAATAATATACCCAATATTTAATCCAGGAGTAATTTTAATAATTATACCCAATATTTAATATTTAATCCAGGAAACCCCAATGTTTAATCCAGAAGTTTCCTTGTCTTCTTGATTGGGTTCAAAATTACAAAACTGCGGAGTTGAACATTTGTAGTCGCAAACCCAAAAAATTTGGCTAGCTGTTCATCGACAGTTATGAATTAAAGTAAGATGAAAAAATGTTGGAAACTGTCATTATCTATCCCAATGATGTCAATACCAAGCTTTCACAATAACTTAATGACATTTTTAATGCCAGCCATTTAAAATATCATAACATTATAATGACATTAAAAATGTAACGATGTTTTTATTGACATTTTAATGAAAATTTTAATGTCATTTTATTTGTTATAATTTAGCCTTAAAAGGGGTTAAATTATGTCAAATAAAACCTAAATTCCAAATTTATTCTGGTTATTGTTTCAAAATCTTAAGTGCATCATTTGGATAGTTTAACTTTATTTTGTTAAAAATGAAGTTTGTAATAGAATGCGATGAGAATACTGATAATATTTAATTTATAATCGAAAACAGAAAAATGAAACAGTTTTATAGTTTCTATATAATGAGGCTAATGAAAAAGATATCTGCATTTCCACCCATTGTTGTAATAATATTTAATTCGAAGAACAAAGCTAAACTAATAATAATAACTGGAATTTTCTGCTTTCCAAAAGATTCTTTTCCCAATTTTTTAAAATAAAAGATGCAAATAGTGTAATTTGGATCTCGGTACTAGCTTAGTTACAGTTACAACTTTAAAGTTTGTTTTTACAACTACTGAAATTTTATATTTTTTTGAAGTGGTACAATGTAAAACTTAAAAATTATTCTTGACATAAATTGTAAGTATTTATGACTAAATTGCTTATTTGACATTTTTTTTCTAATCTAGAGCATACAATTTGCCATTATTCGAAATTATTCACGTGATCATACTAATGCCCTGCCCAGGGTTGCCTCCGCCGCACTCTATGCCATGTGATAATCAGCTTTCAAATCACCTTTTAGAGAAACATTTAGCTAGAGAATAGTGAACTCATACAATGGGATAAAATATTTTTGAAAAATCAATTAATGTAATCAAACGTGTTATTTTTCAGTATTTTTACTGAATTCAGTAATTTTTGAGGGGTATTTGAAGTATTTTTATATGCAAATTCATTAAGATCTTAAAAATATATATATTGGCGGTTTGACATTTTCTTACTTTTTCATACTTTTTTATTCGGTTTCGTTCACATATCTACTTAACTAATTTAATTTTTTCAGTTAATTTCAATTATTGACTTAAATATTTATAAATTTTAATTTTTAACATTTTTTTGTTGCATTTGTAGGATATTTTTATCACTTTTTTTTTCATATTTCGTTCAGAAAACGAATTCTTCCATACTTAAATAATAATAAATTTTTACAGCATAAAATTTCATTTGAATCAAATTTCTTTGATTTCACAGCTTTTTATTGTAACTAAAATTTCCGATATTATTTTCAAATATATTTTACTTAGAAAAGCGCTTTACAATAGCATATAAAATCAAACAACAAAATTTTAAAATATAATTGTTCCGGATGTCGTGAACAGGTTTAGCAGTTTGATTACACAGTTAGTAAGTTTGATTCAACCAGTTCGATTTCATGAACATTTAAAAACATTAAGTTTTCGGTTCATACTAAATTGCCCAAACTACGCATACGTTAACTTGCATATATCTATCAATAACCGTTGCAGCAGCAGTAATGCGTTCCAGTAATATTAGTGGCATAGCTGTTATGATATCGGCGCTTTATATCATACGTTACATATCTGATATATACTAAAGGAATCATATTTTGTCCTTCACAATTTGGCATCTCCTCTGCAGAGGATCAAAATTGGGATAGCATGTCTTCGGATCATCGTCTGCCATGCTTCCCAGACCGTCACCATTAGCCCATTGTACGCATCTCCAATGCGACATAAATATATGAAATACCTTCACAATTTAGCAATAAGGGTTGAGTTTGCGAAAAAAAAAACTTTTAATTCAATGAACGGAGCTGTAAGTTCTAGGACTAAATCTAAATAGTTCAAAAATACCACTTTTTCAGAAATTGATTTGCAGGGACTATTCGACCGATTCCACTCAAATTCATATATTACACCATTTGTAAATTACATTCTTTAAAATGATGTAAAAAAATGTTTTACCTTACAAGTCAAAAGTTTTTCGCCTATTATTAAATAAAATAATTANAGCTTTCAAATCACCTTTTAGAGAAACATTTAGCTAGAGAATAGTGAACTCATACAATGCGATAAAATATTTTTGAAAAATCAATGAATGTAATCAAACATGTTATTTTTCAGTATTTTTACTGAATTCAGTAATTTTTGTGGGGTATTTGAAGTATTTTTATACGCAAATTCATTAAGATCTTAAAAAATATATATATTGGCGGTTTGACATTTTCATACTTTTTCAGTATTTTTTATTCGGTTTCGTTCACATATCTACTTAACTAATTTAATGTTTTTAGTTAATTTTAATTATTATCTTAAATATTTATGAATTTTAATTTTTAACATTTTTTTTTTTGCTTTTGTAGGATATTTTTATCACTTTCTTTTTCATATTTCGTTCATAAAACGAATTCTTCCATACTTAAATAATAATAAGTTTTTGCAGCATAAAATTTCATTTGAATCAAATTTCTTTGATTTCACAGTTTTTTATTGTAACTAAAGTTTCCGATATTCATTTCAAATATATTTTACTTAGATAAGCCCTTTACAATATCATATAAAACCAAGCAACAAAATTGCAAAATATAATTGTTCCGGTTGTCGTGAACAGGTTTGGCAGTTTAATTACACAGTTAGAAAGTTTGATTCATCCAGTTTGATTTCATGAACATTTAAAAACATTAAGTTTTCGGTACATACTAGGTTGCCCAAACTACGTATACGTTAACTTGCGTAGATCTATCAATAACCGTTGCAGCAGCAGTAATGCGTTCCACTAACATTATTGGCATAACTGTTATGATATTAGAGCTCTATATCATGTGCTACATATGTGACATATACTAAACGATCATTTATATATACTAAACGAACATTTATCCTTCAAAATTTGACATCTCCTCTGCAGAGGATCAAAATTGGGATGGCATGTCTCCGGATCATCGCCTGGCATGCTTCCCAGACCGTCACCGTCAACATGGCCCATTGTACGCATCTCAAATGCGACATAAATATATAAAATGCCTTCACAATTTGGCAATAAGGGTTGAGTCTGCAAAAAAAAACTTTTAATCCAATGAACGGAGCTGTAAGTTCTAGGACTAAATCTTAATAGTTCAAAAATACACCAAACTATTCGACCGATTCCACTCAAATTCATATATTACACCATTTGAAATTACATTCTGTAATATGATGTAAAAAAATGTTTTACCTTACAAGTCAAAAGTTTTTCGCCTATTATTAAATAAAATAATAAAAAATAGTGACTAAAAGTTGAATTTTGCATGCAATTATCTTTGGATAAACGAATTTTATAATTGCGTGCAAAATTTTTCAATTCGCTTAAATATTTCCCAAGAAATGGTTTAAAACGCGAAAAGAAAGGTTAATATTAAGGGATCCAAACTTTGGACCGCTTTCCTGATCAAACTATTGGGACCATATTTCAGATTGCAGCTACCTCTTATATTTTAGGGATCAGATATCCAAATATGTCAGAAAAATTGCATTTTGATACAGAAAAGGTAAGTTTTTGTGTCTTATTTAACTAAAAATATCTTCGGCGCTAAATAATTAGCATATTTGAGGTTACACCTTTGAGCCATTAAGATTGAGTCCTAGAACGTGAAGAACCGACCATTAGATCAAAAGTTATTTAGGATAGTCGGTTTACTTTTTGTGCACTGTACCTTTAGTACCATCTAAATACTACCGGCCAAAATCATACGTGAAAAAAAAAATTCTATGCCGTTGAAATAACATCTCATCCAAAATTTTGGTCAAAATATCCTATAAGTATGTGTAACCATATCTATAGGTTATGACTTAGATAGAGGAATGATTTAAGTAAAAATTCTACTGAGCAAATATTAAAATAAAATATAATCTTTTTTTTCTGTTACTTGAATAAAAAATCCTGTTCATGTGTGACTTTATTTCTTATTCTTCAGGCATCTTAAAAGGAAACCGATTAAAAGACTGGTGTATTGAGATTATAATGTGCGTTGGGACACATTAGGGGACCCCTATCATCATCAGCGTTGCCAGTTCCAAATACACAAATAAAGAAGCGAACTACGTAATCAAAATTTCCTTATTTATTTATTTTTAAATTTTCAAATAATGCATAAAATTTTTAGAATAACAATACGTTTGTTTTCTTTTCTGAAAAACATACTTTTTAATACAAAACATTTTTCTTCAAAAAAACATTAAAGTCATAAAATCCTAAAAACAAAAAAATTTCAGTTTTGAAAATGAGGCATTTTACTGTAATGATAATAAAAAAAAATAACTTTTTAGAATTTTTTTAAAAGTCTTTTGGTACTTTTTCAAGACATAAAAACTAATGCAAAATGATAGCTACATTAATTTTTCTTTAGTCTTTTTAGAACTTATATCACTTTATGTTAGGCCATTTAGCGAAGCATTGTTATAAAATAGCCTTACTTTGATACTTTTATAGAATTTCCAGCTAATTCTCATTCATTTTCCTTCCTTTTTTATAGCCGGGCCATTCCTTTAAAAGAGCAATCGAACAGCCTAGTATGTTACAAGTAGCAGGCCTAATGCCCTTCTCCTTTGTCTTTAGTTTTATCTAAATATCAATTCCAATTTATAAAGACACTGCAAATGAAACACTTTTCTTTTTTTCGATTACAGAAAAGGAGGATATCTTCATTTATAGTTACAATCAAAACTGTAATGACTTGTTCTACGTCTTTTAACAAAATTTAGAATGTAATTATTAAGATAAATTGCCACTCGGATAAAGAAATGATAGTACTTCAGCTTTTCGATTAATCGTAACGACTTTATCGATTGTAAGGGAATATTAGGTAAAAGAAGGATTAGATCAAGTAAGTTTTCATATTATTGAAATAAAAAATAAATAAGAAAATTCAGCATGTCTTGTTATGAAAGGAATAAGAAATATTTATTAAAAAATTTGCTTTAGGAATTCGAATTTTATTTTTCCCTCTCACGACCCCTTGTTAATTCATATATGTTTATCCACTAAATAATGACAAAAAAATTGATTTTTATTTTGAAATGTGTAAACTGATAGAATTTTTTCGGAAAAAATGATTGAATAACAATTCATTTATTTTAACTTATTTAAAAAAACAGTAAAATAACCATGGATAAGACGTATTCCAGCTGTTAATTGTGATAAAAATCGTTTATTAACTGCTTTTAAATAATACAGTCAAACAACCAGAATTTTATCGCACTAAATAGAACCACCTAATGAAACCACTTAGCTCTTTGCAGCTGCATACGTATTATAGCTGAGAAGGCTAATCTGTCACCACTCTCATGACCGACAGAACGGGGATTCAAATCCCAGCGTTGACACCACAATATTTCTTCTTTAACTCATGAAGAGTTTCCAGTGTCCTTCACTCGCCAATGTGTGACCCTGGACTATCTCACTCACACATGGATGTCTGCACCATAAAGCTGCGTAACACAAGAAGTCAAATATTTTCCATCTCTTACTATAAGTGAAATAACTAATGTAAGTAATGAATACTACCAAATAACTAATAAATACCAGATAAACTAATGAAACCACATTCTATATTCATTGGATAAAACACAACTTAACTAAAATGCCCATTGCATAACCAAACTCCTACCTCCTATGTACAGTTAAATTTCTTTTTTATGATTTTGAAACCATGTAAGTTAGAAATGGTTGCAAAAATCGTATAATTGTACATTCATGATTTCTTAACCATGAATGCAAAAGTATAGAGTTTTTCAACCATACTAGTTGTAAACGGATTCAAAACCGTGAATGTAAAAAATATTCTTTACCGTAAACTTTATGGTGAATGGACTTACTGCTACCGGTTATTTAACCATAATTTTCGAAGAAAAATTGTAACAGTGTAGCTTAGAATTAAGTAAACTCATAAATGCCTTAAAAAATTAAATAAATTTCAATTTATTGAACTTGATTATTATTTTTTGATCATCTTTAAGCAGCAAAATAATAAAACTTTTAATGTTTAGCATTTTTTTTTATGCATTATGGAATACTTTTTTAAGTGTATTTCTTTACATTTTGGTCATGAAAAAAGTCTATTTAACTCAAATAATGAGATATGTATCTGTTACGAAACTGTCTGATACAGGAATCAAATTTTTTCACCTTTCTCTTTATTTTCTCCTGTAAATAAATATACAGACCAATGAAGCTAAATCCAATTATATTTTTTATATAGAGATTCGCTTTCTAAAAGCATACGAATAGAAAAAAATGTTATTGGCAGTTTTTTAAGTTACAAAATTATGTCAAATTTTTATCTAATATATTAGACGCTTGGTCTCAGGAGAAAATGCTAGGAAGTATTTTGCTTTAATACAATACAAGAAATAACAAAAATACAATTAAAAAGTATGTATTTTTTTTAAAAAATGATATTTTATTTGCAATTCGTTATAGTGTAGTTTGGAAAATGTGTACAAATATCATTAAAATACAGCGCAACATGTATAAAACAAAACCGTTAGGCACCTGATCTATTCCCTCGTTTCCAAATTCATATTTTCCGAAAAAAATCATAAAAAAATCGGTTGTTTAAATAATTATTATTTATGTATTCATTTATTTATTTGTAAAAGGGAAAAATAATTTTCTTCATATTACTATTTTATTTTTTTATTTCTCTGAAACATTTTTTTGCATTTCCAAAATCCAGTTTTGCATTTCTAGTTCCGAAATCTGATATGGTTCTAAATTATATAAAATGTCTGATCTTTACTGGAAAAATAGTTCTAAGCATCTTTTGTGTGAGTGAGTTTCATCAAATTTCTTCTGGCCAATTTCTTCCTATACTTGATCCAAAAGTTCTCTTGTCTTCTGGATTGGGATCAAAATTACAAGGCTACGGAGATGAATATTAGTAGTCGTAAACTCAAAACTAGGTCAGCTGTTCAACGACGGTTATAAAATAAAATATCTACTCCATAACTCTTTACAACGATTCTAAAAATGTGTATCAAAAGTGGTGCTTACGGAACACTTTTCAATGCGGCTTTATGAAGTTTCCTAATTTGACTTTGTTAGGGATTAACGGAATTACTGTTCAAACAGTTTAAATCGTCCATTTAAGTCGCCCATTAAGATGGCTATTTTTATATGGCCTTGGAAAAAACGGAACCTCTAACACAATCCTTTTTATGTCTGGAGAAGGAAGCCATTAAGATGGGATAAAGAATCAATGAAAATAAAACTAAATATATGCCCTGCACAAAAGCTGGCTATGAAGAAACACAGTTTGAAATTGGAGCATACAAATTCGAAGCCGTTGATAGCTTTACCTATTTGGGGTCTAAGATTAGCAACAAAAATGACACTACACAAGAAATACACACGAGAATCACGATGGCCAATAAGTGTTTTTATGGCCTAAGAAAATATCTTAAGTCAAGCCTAATAAAAAGAAAAACAAAAGTGTTACTCTATAAATGTCTTATACGATCAGTGCTTACATACGCATGTGAGACCTGGACAATGACCCGTGGAGATGAAAATATGATAGCTAGTTTTGAGAGAAAAATACTGCGAAGCATTTTTGGTGGAATAAGTAAAAACGGTACCTGGTTTAGAAGATCAAACACGGAACTTTACAAAGCATATAAAGAACCTGATGTCATTAAATTTATCAAAATTCAAAGGATTAAATGGGCAGGCCACATCATAAGAATGGAGGATAGCAGGACAAATAAAAAAGTTTTCAGTACCAGGCCAACAGGTACAAGAAAAAGAGGACGGCCAAACCTAAGATTTTTAGACTGCCTTGAAAAGGACCCACAATTTTTAAAGATAATAAACTGGAGAACCATGGCTAAGGGAAGAATGTCTTGACATAAGCTTGTTGAGAAGGCCAAGGTCCATCCTGGGCTGTCGTGCCAATGAGAAGAAGAGAAGAAAAACAGAACCTTCGACTTCATTAGAAAAGAAAATGCATAGGTAAACATATTTAAAATAACGAGTTAAACTGTTAACAGATATTCCACATTCACTCCGTTTTAACGTGCTCCGATTTACCTATTTATTTAATTTTTTGCGTTTGTTTATAATTGTGCTATGTTTCTGAATTCCTAGCTCAAATTTGTAGATAAGATCATACACATAACTATAGTAAATTGCACATCAACTTATAACCATCACCATTAAGGGCACTTTCTCCATTATAAACTGGCTGCTCGTGTGCAATGGGCCGATACTTTGGTTGTTTTAATTTTATGTTTACAAATAGATATAGTCATAAACTGCATTCAAATAGGCGCAGAAAAAAGTTGCTCTGTCTTAATTTAATTACTTGTCGATTCATTTGATGAGTTTGACAAATTAGCTAACAAATCATTAAATTAGCTCTTCCTGAACATAAATGAAGAGCTGTTTTATATTCAGCTCTTCCTGAATATAAAACAGCTCTTTCTGGGCCTTTTTGAAAAAAAAATCCTTAAAATATATTGAAAACACAAAATTCATATAATTTAGAAAAATATTACATAAACCTCGTTTAAACGTTTACAAACAGCTAAGGTATAACGGAGAGTCTCCTATTGCAGTGTATGACACTTCAAATCATGGGTTGTAGTTATACAAAGCTACCGCCATACATTGCTATTACTATACATTGCTTTAAATTCCTATAATTCAGGATATTCGAATTCAGGAACACCCTGTGTGATTAAACAGCTATGGTTCAAAAAATGAAACATTCTACATTTGTTTTCACGAGAAATATGCAGCTAGTGGCATTAAATATTTTTTTTTATTTACTTTCCTTTCTAAATTAAATTTTTTCACTCCAATTTTTTAAAAATATATTTTATTATACACCATTGTTACGCATAACTCCAATTTCGAATTAAATGAAATTTTGTTTCAAAGAATGGATATTGTTAGATCAATCTGTACAAACAATAGTTCATTTTTACCATTTCCGTGAAATCACTGGATAAAAATAATTAAGAGAATATTATGATTTCCTTTTGCCTTTATTACGTTAATACTTCCTTTTTTTTTCAATTATATAAGAGGAAAAAAATTGAATCGCGATTTGTTGGAAAACTGATCGTTAACGTCAAATAAGTAGCAACATTTAACTTAAACAAGCTGATTCTTTTTCTTACACGAAAAACAATTTTGTGGAATGACAGTAAGATTACATATTTTCCCATTATTCCCGNAGTGAGTGAAAAAATTGAGATTTTAGAAGTGAGTATTAAAGAAAAATAAAAATAATATTTTTAAAAACCACGTTTTTGTAGTGGAGAGTAATAATTAAAAAAAAATTGAAAAACGAAAAACGGGGGGCGAATGAAATACATAACAGTACATCATATACGCATACATATACACATTTTCTAACTCATACACATGCACAGCCACATATACATCCACATACATACGCATATCCACAACCATATTTCACATCCACATTCAGATGCAATTACAATTACAGATATACATAAAAATATTCTCAAGAGCACACATACACACATTAATATAACATTACTGTTATGTATTTCATGCGCCCCACGTTTTTCGTTTTTCAAATTTTTTTTAATTGTTATTCTCCACAACAAAAACGTGGTTTTTAAAAATATTACTTTTTATTTTGAATTTTTTATGCTTAATTTTTTCACTGCAATTTTTAAAAAAAATATTTTATTATACACCATTGTTACGCATAACTCCAATTTCGGATAAAATGACATTTTGTTTCAAAGAATGGATATTGCTGGATAATTCTATATGGACACTTGTTCATATTTACCATTTCTGTGAAATCACTGGATAAAAATAATTAAGAGAATACTATGGTTTCCTTTTGGCTTTATTACTTTAATACTTCCTTTTTTTCAATTATATAAAAGGGAAAAAATGGAACAGCGATTTGTTGGAAAACTGATCGTTAACGTCAAATAAGTAGCAACATTTAACTTAAACAAGCTGATTCTTTTTCTTACACGAGAAACAATTTTGTGGAATGACAGTAAGATTACATATTTTCCCATTATTTCCGTAATTGTGAGTGCAACTAATTTTCATTCAATGCTATTTGAATAAAACGGATTTTTTTTTTCCATTTTGGTTTTGACATTTTGGCGTCTTTTAAACGTTGTAAGGTATGACTGCATTTTGAATTGATTATTTTTGATGTTTGCTCTGTTTTTTGATTTCATATTTCAAGTAATTGCAGTACATAGGGCTGTGGATTTTCGGAGTTGAGAAAAATTTAGCTAAAAGTTGGAGTTTGAGAATGAATCAGACACTTGGTTTTTAAAAAGTTAAGTTCGAATAGAAAAATAAATCTTTGGTTTTTCGAAATTTATTTCGGTAGATTATTTTATAATCAAATAGAACAAAGTACCTGAAAGAATATTATAACAATTATTTCATTTGTAGCTCGTTGGAAAATTATAAAATTATAAAAAAGTTATACCCACATGAATGTTTACGGGTGAGCAATTTTTTTATTACATTTCAACAAATATTTAATCTTGCATAGTTTAGGTATGGAGACTCTGAATTTAGATACGTACAATCATATTTTTCTTAAAAATTTGCATTCTTAGTTTTTTTTTGTCGAAATGTATAAACGTTGCATGCAACGAGGGGTCGTGTTGGCGTTACGGTAATATTTTAGGGGAGTTAGGGTACATTACCTATATTAAAATTATATAGGAACCTATGTCCTGAAATGTTATAGTAAGCGGCTAAGAACTCTTCCCAATTACGAAATGTTCAGAAATAGTTCATAATAGAGAGGTGGCCCTAGCGGCGTATGGTGACGTGTCAAGCCACAGTCCCCAATGAAATTATATTCTCGATGATGTGCCCTAACTCTGCTAAAAGTTTGTCGCAACATTAACGCAACCCCCTGCTACACATAACGTTTGTTTTTAAACTTGTACATCTCGACAAAATATTGATTAAAAATATAATATGGTCATTCAAAAAAAAAAAAAAAATTGCGAAAAACTCTTGCATGAAGTGAGAACCCGATTTCTTCAAAATTCCCGATTTCCATAAAATTTCTTCACAAATCTCATTCAACGTCAAACAAGAAAAAATTTGTTACTCGATGCTATTTATGAATTACATTTTGATTCCTCTATTCCAGTGCTTCCCAAAGTGTGGTACGCGTACCCCCAGGGGTACGGGAACAGTTTAGCAGGGGTACGTGTTCTTAAGCAAAATATCTTACAACAAACAAAAATTTCAATTAAAAAAAAAAGAAAAAAAAAGCTAGCCATGAAAATTTTCGATTACGTATTTTTCTATTGGCTATTTTTTGCAGAGTTAACAGTTAATAATTAGCGGTGTCAACAGCCAGTTGTGATTTTTAACTCTTGTGCAATTTTTTTATTGTAAAAATTACATTAATTTTTAAATTAATGGTACCCAGCATTCCGAAAAATTTAAAAAGAGTACACAAAAGTTCCAAGTTTGGGAAACACTGCTCTATTCCCAACAAACGAAAACAATAAAACAAAACAACAACGAACAAAATTCATTCAGTTAAGTTGCAAAACTAATTCAAAAGATAATGTAGTTGAATTTATTGTATCCTTTCGTGGTAGTTTCTTAGTTCATCAATATTCACTAAGTATTCTTATGTTGCGAGTGTGAATATTATCTTATGCAAGAAATTGTGAAAGAAAATAATTTCTCAAGAACTTTCAATCATTATCCCCCTAATAGTTAAAACGTTTCGATCAACTGGGGTAAATTGCCGACTAGTGTAATCAAGCAAATTTTGAGGTTGCCTAATTAAAATAGCCTTATCGAAAGATAGTCACCCTATTTTCACGAAAAGATTATCGAAACAATAGACATTTTGTAAATGACCACTATGAAAACAAGTTATTCCATTGTATTTTAGCTTTATGGAAAACGCTAATTCGCCATTGGCTTACCAAATTTAGTTATGTTCTCCAGTCAGCTTTTCCTTCTCTATTTACTCTCGGTGCAAAGAGTTCTTCTCGTGGTGATCGAACAGTATTCTATTTCTTTTCTCAGGAAACAACTCAAAACTTCAATCCGTAAAGGCTGGCAAATATATTGGGATAACATCGACAAAGGCCGAAGACTTTATGACATTATTCCCAAAATAAACTACTTTTAATCCATACCTTCAAAGCAAGAAATATGGTTCCTTACTGGACATGGTCCCTTCCCTACATATTTCAAATTCTTAAATATAACTGACACTGATCAATGTACATGCTGCCAACTGGGCAGTCCAGAGCACTATCTTACTGAATGTATTTACACTGCCTCTTGGCATACCCGTCCCTCGAATCAATCTAACCTATACAAATGGCAGAAAAACTTTCCAACTGACAGAACTCTCAGTACTAAACTTAAAAACAATATGCATTTTTTATCCATAGACGATAAATTAATAAAATTTTAATGTTAACCTTATTAAAATTATAGACTGCATACTAAAAAAAAAACAAAAAAGAAAAAAGAAAAAAACTTTGTTTTATATAAAAAAATATATATATTCCTATATTTAAAATATTCCTTTTGTCTTACATGATACATTTCCTTTATGTACACTTTCTTTATTCTTTTTATTTCTCTTTTTAAATTTTTAGGTATATAACGAAATTCGTTTTTTTTTTTATTGCTCATGTTCTTTTTACTGCATTTATTGTTTCATTCATTGTTTTTTCTTTTAAACAAATGTGTTGCACTTCATTGTCTTCTGCAAGACTTTCAATGTTGTTTACTAAATTTTATTGTAAAAACTTTTATATGTATTATGTAATATGCAATTTTTTATAATCAATTCCCACTGATCAGGCTAGCTCACCGGGTTGTGGTGAGCTGGAGTGGTAGCCAGACGTGGACTATACGGGTAAGGGTCTTGCAAACCTAGGTACGTATCCACGTCAGGAGGAAAGGGAAAAAAAAGTAGTCACATGTTTCGTTCCTAAATCGTAGGAGAAGACAGCCATCACATCATTACACAGAAAAATATGCTTTGCTAATTTTTATTCAGCGAAACATTACTATAATTTTTTTTTAAAATTATTCCTAATAAAATAAATTAAAAAAACCTAAGTCAAGTTTTTGATTTAGCTGTTTAATCTATAGGTCTAGTAAGTTTAGAATATTTTTTTTAAATTTTCGGTTATTTCTAACCCTCGTACTCACCACTGACGCTTACCCAACACGAAACACCCCATTCTCGAATCTCCTGTTTGGAAATGTTGACCACAAGTCGAAAAAGTCTTTCTTTTTTTTTATTCTTCAAATTTATTCAATTATTCAATTTAACCTTCTGTTTCTTAATCACTCCTTATTGGACCCGTTGCTAACTTGCACTCCGATGGTAGATTTATAGCCTTATTAACAGTGTTTGTTTTCTTATGAATGTTTGTTTTCAATTGAAGAGAACAGAGATTGCATCAGGGACCGCGGAATAGGGGTGCAGAGGGGTTATTAGCCCCCTCACATTTTATAAGCGAAGGGACACAGCCCTTCTAAGATTTTAATTTTTCACTTCATGTTTGTGAAATTAAATTTGCAATTAATAAAGCAGTTTTGAGTCTGAATTCTAAAAAAAAAGAAAAGGAAAGTCATTCCAAGCGAGCTTTAACATATACAAGATGAAAGCTAATACCAAATCATCCTTTACTCTTCCCCCCGTAGAGGAAATATGCGTCCCTGTTGCTGACCGATGGGTATTGGAAAGATTGATACAATATTAGAAAGACTGATACAGAATTAGAAAGCACTCTTTTCTAATGAATTAATCGTGTGAGCTGATGCGGAGATTATATATATATTTTTTTTAAATCTTTTTTTTAAAATTTTTTCTTTCTTTTTTTTTTTAAATTCTGTAATTTTTTCCATGTTTTCTATAAATTTTGAACTTTATAATATACATTCAGTTGACTTTTTTTTACTAATTAAATTCACTATTGGTTTTATTTTTGTAAATCAACTCTAGTTTTTCTTTCTTTTCAATTTTACGCTAATTTTTCAAAGTATCTCCCAGTAAAATATTTTGGAAATTTGGAAAAAGAAATGTCATGATATTTTCATTGTTAGAATTTAGTTGTCGTATCTTTAAATTTAATTGCAAGTAATTCAAAATGTTCTTCTTACTGCAACTTGAGCTTTTTACTGATTTATCTCACGTTGCACTTAATTATTTAAAATGTTATTTAACTTTATTCATCAAAACTTTGCGTTTATATTTCACAGCTCTCCGCAATAATAAAAGCTGTTAGAATTAAATTAAACTTAAAATAGTACCTTAGTTTTTAAATTTTTATGTCCAGTTAAAAGTAGTTCACTACTGTTTTTTCGATCGACTTTATTTTCCTGATTTATTTTACAATTTACATTACCTTTAAAAGAAAATTTTCTATTTTGTTCATCAAAACTTTCCGCTCATTTTTCAGTGAACTGCCCGATCGAATAAAAAAATTTAAACAAAAATTCAGCGTAACTCCTAATTGAAAAACGATTTCGTAGGCCAATATTTCACTTTCATAAAAAATTAAATAAATAAATAAAAAAAAAGAGAAACGTCGCAGTCGCATACCTTTATTCCACTGGATTGTTCAATGTTGAGTGATTGTTCCAAATATTTTAATCTTATTTCGATGAGCCCGTTGTATCGAGTTGTTTACTTTATCAGAAATGAATTAGAAATGAAATAAGAAACGAAGCGGGGTGCTCTTTTCTAAATTTAATATCAATAATTACTTGAACAAAATCCACCCTTTCATATAAATGAGAAAAACAAGCTCGCTTATGCGTACATCAACGCAAACATTGTTCCAGATAAACACTGAAATCTCATCTGTTTGCACTGCCGTTTGTGTTGCCAACAGAAATAATATAAATATCGGATCTAAAATAAAGATGGATTTCCCCTTTCAGATAATTGCCATTATCGATATCCGATAGAGGTAATAGATTCTACGCGATGAGATATCCCTACTTTCTTAATTCCTCAGGGGGAAAAAAAGGGGAAAAAAATTACTATTCAAATCGGAACTCAATAAAAATAACTGCCAATTTCTCAGAGAGGTTTGATTCTATCTTTTTTTTAAAAAACGAAAAGAAAAAGGAAAGCAATTGTTTATCAAAAATCCTATTACGAAGAGTAAAAAGCAAACACAAGATTCGATTACAAATCTTTTATTAGGACTTGGTTGAAAATGCAAAAAAGAACAATTTTAAACGGTTACTTTTTTTCAATTTATGTTTCAACACAGTTGAGTGAAGACATTTGAGTAGACGAAGAACAAAGGGAATTTTGATGAAGTTTAGGGAAGAAGTATCTTCGCTTTAGAAAAAAAAAAATCTTTTCTTCCTTTAAATTAATGAATTTGAAATAAAAGGATCGGTTTCCTCGAGGGAAAAACTGTTAAGTGTTTGAAGTTGAACGCTGGTTATATATTTATCGATGCTTTAAAATTTAAAAAGACTGCGCGCAACAAAGGATTTTACACATAAAAGAAAATATACGTTGTCTAGGATTTTGCAATTTCTTGCGAAATAGTTTTTAACTTCAGTGTAAAAACAGATTGGATTAGGAATTTACTTTACCTTCCTTTGTTTAAAAAAAAATCTTAAATTCTATTATATTCCCTGAAGAAAAGTGTTTTATTAAATTTAATTTTAGTTTTTACATAAATTTTCACATGCTTGTGTATATAAGGAAAAATAAAGTTGCTTTTGTATGTCTACAAATAAAGAAAAAAAAAGTATCTTCATTACATCTTAAAATCTAAATTCTTCATTCAGAATATTAGTTAAATAAATTTATTAGATAAATAATTAAGGCTAAACACCAAGTCTGTGATTGTCTCAAAAAAAGTTTTCCTCCTGCGAATTTGTTGGTTACATGTTTAGCAGTAAATTTATTGCCATAAATTTATTGTTTTTATAAGAAAGGTAATTATAAGAAAGGTTTAAGTAAGAAAGGTAATTTGTCAGAAGTTAGTTTCAAGTGAATATACTAGCAATATAATATTTCTTCTACTTTTTTTTATTAACCTATCAGACGCATATGGTAGTTTATTCATAGGTAACCGCTGTTGTACATGCTATAACACATTCGCAGGATAATTTAGCAAAAATGCTCAGAACTCTTATGTTTGTTTCCGAACTGGAAATATTTATGCACATTAAATTTTAGCATTCTTAAAGAGTTTTTAAGTTATTAGTCTGAAGCAATTATATGAAGTACCTACCAGATTACATCAGCTTTTATTCATCGTAAATTAACAATTACATATTTATTTTTGAATTTTGTGAATTCTAATTCCTTCATTAAATGATATTTACGGACCGGGACAGTCTGGTCGGTCGGGTGCTGGGCCCATGTCCGAGAGTTCGTGGATTCGAACTCCGCCGGCCGAAGACTCCCCGTGTAGTAAAGTGACTGATGCACGTTAAATCTGTCGAGTCGCAAAAGTCCTCCATGTTCCCATAACAAATCAAAACCTCTGGGGGTACTGGATTGGAGATCGATCGTTCTCTAATTCAGGTCGTCAAAATTACGATATGTGGATGAATGAATGGGTCCGCTGTATAACCGGTGCGACGTGTGGTGTGGCAGAAGTCGAATTCTTGGTCATAGATGGCGCCACTGGAAAACAAGAACAATCGTACCCCCTCTGCCTAAACAGGCATACGTCAACAACAACAAGGATATTTACATAAAATTTTACTTTCGTAACAATCCATTCTAAGGTATTAAAAAAGCCTAATACGTAGCAGTCATGTTGTTTTTGCAGGTTCATGTTCTCATTTTCGAGGCAATTTTTGTGAAGAACTTAACTTTTTTTCCTTCTTTAGTACCTGTGCTTCACAGAACAGACGTATGTGAATAGACAGGATGCTACGCAAAAGTTCTAAAATTCTCTGTAATCAAGTTGAGTCGTGGTGACGTGAAGAAAATTGTTGAATGCGCATGTGCCAACAAATATTAGACAGATCTAGGACGTTTACATACGCGTGCTCTGCGCAAATTTTCTAGAGAACCGAATTTGTCCTGTTGTAACTGTGATGAGCAGAACACTCGTGCATGAATATGTGGTGCTCTCAGAATGCTGCTTTAAAGTGCCAATTCTCTCAACTGTCAAGTTGAGTTTTGTCATAATGGTAAAGTGAAGATTTATTGTTCAAACAGCAAAATGTTTTTGAATTTTCATTAAGTATCAATATCAGTATCAAGATTTATAGCGTGTTTCCAACTCTTTTTTGTTTTTTGTTACTGCGTGTGCCCTAAGAGACAAGTAGCATGCTTTAAATTGTTCTGGTTAATTTATGAAGCACCTTGCACAAATAATTTTTACACCATATAACGCGTTTTAATTAGATATCTTTAATACCTATGCATTTGTGTGTAAACTAGAAAAAACTTTTTTAATCATAAAATAGTCACGTTGCAATTATTTGTGGTACAAAATGTATGTAAGTATATTATTGAAACAGATACTACGTTAAAGAGTTATAGAAATAGTTTTTAATTTTTTTTTGTCTGATTATGCGGTTTTTAAATTTTAACCAAGATTGAAAATTCTGTTGAAAAGAACACAAAATTTAATTGGTTTCATACACAGTTATAAGTTTATAATTCCTAGTTTGCAATCCAAGAAAAGTTTGAATAATGAACAAAAAACTGTATTTAATTTGGAGTTTAAATTTTTCATTGTTCTTAGAATGATTTGCATAATCTCATTTCGCTAACAAAAAATAAACTTTTTTTATTACAGATCCATGTTTTAGGAAAAGGATGTCACTCCCCAGATCCAGATCTTCCAGAAACATTTTTATGGCAGATTGTAAGTTAAAATAAATTTTTGCTAAAACAAAAATAAACTAAAGTAGTTAATGTTAAAGCTGTCCCCATTATAATTAGGCAGGTTGCACAGCTTAATGGCATATTAGTCAGAAATAAATTGGGAAGACTCTGTGACATCTAAATCCTTCAATAAGGTAGTTATTACTTTCAGGATCTCTTGGAGGATTGAAATATGGACTTCATTTCTCAAAAATATCCTAAACCTAATTCCATGCTCTTACTGTTCAGTTATCAGGCTGCCTTATTCCACGCGAAGGTTAGCAATAGTTCCCGATAGTTGTCCTATAAGAATGATGGTTCACAACAATTAACAGGCACAAAGCAACAAATACGCATCGAACACAGGGTTTTAAAAAATAGGCTTTGCACTTCATAGCAAGGTTCGTTCAACAAGCAAAGTTCTGATAACTGTTCCACAATTGATATCCAAAGTGTTGCACCCAGGACCGGACTGGGAGGTTAGAACCACGTTGAAGATCCTTTTTTTCTGATGAAATAGGCATCTAGACTCCACTCTAAACTCCGTCTAGATGAAGTTACGATCAGCTAGTTAAAAAATAAGCTTTGCACTTCATAGCAAGGTTCGTTCAACAAGCAAAGTTCTGGTAACTGTTCCACAATTGATATCCAAAGTGTTACACCCAGGACCGGACTGGGAGGTTAGAACCATGTTGAAGATCCTTTTTTTCTGATGCAATAGGCATCTAGACTCCACTCTAAACTCCGTCTAGATAAAGTTACGATCGGAATCAGTGTTTAGGTTGAGTCTAGATCTAATTTCGTCATGCATGTTTTCATAGTACTGTCAAATCCGGTACTTTCAAGTGATGCATGGAAAAATGTACCTCTCTAAATGAAAAGAGTATACTCTTTTGATGAATGTTTTGGAGAAAGGCGGACAGCTGATTAGGACTGCCACCCCTATATATATATATATATATATATATTAAGCAAAAAAAATTTCTCCGGCTTTTTTATTTATTTTTATAATAATTTTTTTTAAATATCTTAAATATTTATTTTAATAATTTTTCTTCCTTATTCCTTAATCTTTATTACATTTTTTTCTCCACGTTTTCTCTATATATTCTTAACTTTAAACTTATTTTATGAGTTCTATCTACTGGCAGCTCATGTGCAGTTAATAAAACTTATTATTATTTTTTCTTAATTTTCTTCGTCATTCTCTTGTTTCTTTTTTATCCTTTTTGTCTTTATTGTGCTATATATATATATATAAAGAGAGAGAGAGAAAAACCTCCACCATCTCTGTGTAACGANATTATTTTTTCTTAATTTTCTTAGTTATTCTCTTGTTTCTTTTTTATCCTTTTTGTCTTTATTGTGCTATATATATATATATTATTCTTATTCTTTACTTTATTCTTTAGAATTTTAATCAAAGGCAATTTTCAAAAATTTAAACAAATTTCCTTTATTTAACATGAAAAGAGGAAGATAAATGTTAATAACCAGTATAATTTTTTATGCACTGGTTATAGTTTTTATACGTAAAAAATAGCGCTGTTAGTTTATATTGCTGAAACCTTCGCTAGAAATTTCCTTTTATCTTTATCAAAAAAATATAAAAGCGATTTAATAATCCGAAGGGAGTTCTACTCTATCCGGTTTTTCCTGAAACATCCGGAATAATTCACAAACCGATTAGATTTTATTCCTCCGAGAGTACAGAGATATAATAGAGAAGACTAAAAAAGTTAACAAAGCAACTCAATTTTTTCCCATGATTCCTAGCTCAATCTAGTTTTTTTTTTTTCCAGAGGAAAAAAAATATCCCTCTTTTGTATTAGCAACAACATTCTTTTGTCTCGTATTTTTCCCTCTTTCCTCCGCGCTGCATTATTTTACTTTATACTTTTTATCTAAAGACGTCAAAAAATTGTGAAGAAAGTAGGGAATATTTTCTTTTCCCCAGTGACTTGTGCCTCATTATTTCCAAAGACTCTAGCTGTCCCCTTTACTGTCGAATGATTTTCTCCAAGGAGACTTAATCTACCTTTTCCCTACTTATTTCCCTTCATCGCCTGTTTTTTTCTTCCATCTTCTTTTATTTTTCCCTTTTTAGATGTCTCCTTTCCTTGGCGACATTTTATTTTCGTCGGCTACTTTATCCCTCTCTGCCTTTTGTTTTGTCATCAGACCCTACCCCGCTGGAGTGGTAGGTGGAGCTTCCTTTTAAGTAGATATATATGGAGGGAAATAACGTTTATCGGTGTACTTTGTGAAGGCGTGATATGAAAGAAATATCGAGTTTTCAGATGATATTTAGAACAGAGATACGCAGTTTCGAGAAATAGAAACCTGTTCGTGTGTTGAGTTTATAAAATATCTGTAAAAAAAGGGGGGAATTGGCGATTTATCTTGAATAGTGTAAGAGCTTATAAAGCTTCACGATCACGTAAGTTATAACTTTTAACCAAGGCAGCTTGAACTCTTTAGATCTTGGCTTTAATAGCCCCTTTTGAAATATCTTGAATAAGTCCGTGTGTTGCACTTTTTTTTTGCCATTATTTACCGAAAGAATTAATGGTTGGCATACAAAATTGCATAAATGAGTAACAAGAAAATTTCTAAATTAATTTAAAAAAAGTATTAGTTTGATGAGAAAAATTGAATGAATCATGGTAAAAAAATGCACTAGATTTTTGGCAAATGTTTTTTTCCTTTAAATTGAATTGTAAATATATTTTTTTTTAAATTCATGGATTACATACGCGCAAATTTTTTTTAACTATACATTTAAATTAATCGTCGTTATATTCTTAAAATCCGTAACGTAATGGACTTGTTAAAATATTGCATAACCATTAATGAGTAATATTTTGTTTTTCAAATTATTAATGATGTCAGGAAAAATCAGTAGTATTTTTAAAAAAAAATTTATCAGGAAGAACAAATCAGTTTTTCAACTGCTAAAAATGGGAGGACAAAGTGGTTCTTCCATTTAAAAGTTAAATATATGAGGTTAAAAAGGGTTCCGTCTTTTACATGTTAAGGTGAAAAGAAGAGATGTTTTTATCACGTGTCAAGGAGACGATTCTGTTTTTTAAACGCTTACAGGACATGAGGGATAAGTAATCTAATCTTTTATACGTTAAAGGTATATATATGTGGTCTTGTCTTTTAAGCACTTAAGATATGAGAAACAATTCAATTACAAGACTGTTTATTGTATCCCCGCTTTAAAAAAAACAATAACAAAAAAAACTCATTATTAATAAAGAATAAATTGCATGTCTTCAGAGCTTCCTTGCTAGCATTGTTCATTTATACATAATTGTAAAATTTCTATTATGTTACTATAACTGATGTTTCCTAATATCTCTTGAAATGAGAAAAGGATAAAAAGAAGTCTTTTACACGAGGAGAAAAATTACAATGTAATAAAAATAATAGTAAATGTTAATTCAAATGTTCATAGTTACTAAATAAAGCGAAAAAGAAAAGATTCTGCATTACTGAATAAGAACTATAAGCTTGCAATACTAATTGATAATATCATTTTTTATTAATTATTAAATAATAAAGGAAGACAATGCCATATGTATGTTAAGAATAATTACAAGAAAAATTAAAATTATTAATAGTTACTTAATAATATTAGTAGATATAAAATGCTGATCGATGATTTAATTTTTTTTAATATTTTATTTTTAATTTCAGGAAGGTTCTTCGTTAATCAGAATGGCGTCGAAGAATTATGAGCTTCGATCTGGTGAGACAATGCTCATTCCTGCAGATGAAAAGTAAGAAAGCTACGAGATATTAGCAATTTATCAACCATTTAATGCTAAAAATTTGATTTAATTTTTAAAGATTAAATATTATTCATAAAGAAATGAGACTTGAAAAAAAAAATTTCGGTTCTACAAACAACTGTCATAATCACAGCCAAGAAATAGAATGACGAATTTTTTTCTTGGTATTATTGAGGAAAAGATGTTTGTGTTTTTACACTAATGATAGTTTAAAATCTGTGTTTTAGCATTAATGATAGCTTGATATACTTCGAAGAGCCATTACATTATGACCACCCTGCTAATAACATGACCTTTGGCCCTCAAAACTGCTAGCACCCGCAGTGGCATTGATTCCACAAGGTGCTGATAAATAGTCTGAGGTATCTGGTACCAAGCGCTCACCAACTGGTCCTGCAATTTTCTCACATTGCGAGGGGGTAGCGTGGCAGCACGAATTTGGTTTTCCAAGTAGGACCACAAATGCTCTATTGGATTAAGGTCAGGTGAATTTTGGGCCAAGACATGACTTGAAAGTCACTGGAATGTTCCTCGAATCAATCCATGACGATTCGACCGTTATGAGATGGTGCATTATCCTGTTGGTAAACACCATCCCCAGCAGGAAAAACTGTTGCCATGAATGGGTGAACCTGGTCTGCAACTATGTTCAAGTAGCTTACAGACGTCAGGGATTGTTCTATGAGAATTATGGGTCCTAATGTGCCCCATGAAAACATTGTTCCTGGGCGAGAAACCATGAAAACCTGGTCGAGCCCATTGTTATAGATCAGGGGTTTCCAACTTACAGGAGGCCGGGGGCCACAATTAAAAACACAAATCAAATGGCGGGCCGCAACTTTATCAAAATTTCATGTAGGACTCTTTTATGTTTGAAGGAACATTAAATATTACTGTCAGATTTTTACCAAGTTGTAGAAAACAAAAGTGTTGGATTACAAATTAAAATAAGAAGTAGATTTTAAAAAATATTTAATTGCATATTAAAAAATTTGGGCTTCAATAACTTTAATGTGCACCCCTGTATTAAGCAATTAATGTGCAACAGATATCTAATTAAGATATAAAACTTTAAAAAGGTTGGTATTAAAACTTATTGTAGCACACAAAATGTTCAATGACAAAATTGAGTTTTGTCTGCTGCAACCATCAGAGAAAAAATATTTACATTTAAAATTTACAAATGTGTGTGTAAATATTTCCGTCCAAAATAAGTGGTTTAAAAAAGTTAAATCGGAGAATTTCTTCGAGAAAATTTGATACACACCTGCTAAATTATATTCACAAAATACAAAAAAATTAAATAAAAAAAGAGCAACATGCACGATTATTTTTGTATTTGAATAAATATTTTCTTGGATGCAAAACCGGAGAAATAATTTTTTTTGCACCGTTGGTATGTTAAATTTCACAGAAACGAAGAAATTATGTTTTTCAAACGAAAGAAAAGTATTTTAAACCCATATAGATTTTTTACGAAAATTGTCCGCAAAAAAATGACAACTGTAATACATTTTAGTTTGCGGGGCACAAAAAAAGGCTTCGCGGGCCGCCAGTTGGAAACCACCGTTATAGATTGAGGGTGGTCATAATGTAATGGCTCATCGGCGTATGTGTCTTGCTCCTTAATATGTGTTTTGACACGAGTGGGATTTGACATTTGAGACTTGACAGTCTCTCTCCATTTTGTGTCTTGGCAGCAATGTAATGTCTCTCTCCATTTTGTGTCGTGGCACTAATGATAGATTGACATATGTGTATTGGTACACTAATCTATGTCTTGGCATGAACGGGGACTTGGCATTAATGATAATATTATGCCTCTCTTCATTTTGTGCCTGGACAGTAATGATTACTTGCAATTTCTCTGTAATTGTCTTGGCACGAATGATAACTTATTCATTTTGTTTCTTAGTAGTTGGTACTAAAGGTAATACTATTTTACAATATTGAAATGACTTTATATGCCTTCAACGTTTTAGTTTATTATTTCGTTTTGTTCGTCGTAAATACTAAATCATTTTTGAGTATTTGTGTAAACCTTTCATAAAGTATTTCTTAAATTTTAAAAATTTCTATTGATTTTTTTTTTTTTTTACAGATATGAGATCTCTGCTGAGAGTAAATGCCGTATTCTTTCTGTTGTCATGAATCCTTTTACAGAATGAATATCAAAGAAATACCATCTTTTTAAAGAACCCTTACAAGGTTGGCAGGAGTAAAAAAATACTTAACATATATTTCATAAATTATATTATGGACAAATCTGTTTTTAGTGATAAAGAACAGAACGTTGTAAATGAAAACTACTCTAAATACTTTCAGAAGTAAATGAGTAACATGGGTTGTTTCTTTTTATTGTATTTCTGATTGAATGTGTCACTCTATATTATTTAAAATACTACTGTTTTTACTGTAATAATGATAATAATAATAAATGTTCTTTCTCGCATTACGAACGAATAACTGAAATAAATCTAGCTTTTTGTTTATCGGATATGACTGGTTAAACGCAAATAATTTGCAAAAGTGAATAAATTGTTTACGCATTTTTAGAAATTTATTTTCGAATAAATGAGTTGTGTGAGGAATTGTAGTGATTGTAGTTACAAACAATGAATTTTATGACTGAGTATAGAGGTAAATTCTGTGAATTTGTTTCAAATGCAATTTCAATGCTGCAGTGAAACGTGTGTAAATCAAATTTTACGTTACATAAATTAAGAGAAATATATTCAAATCAAAGGTTTCACTGGACTTAAATGTTATGTTTTTTTAAAATCATTTTGAACTTTTGCTTACGGCGCTTAGCATAATGAAGCCATTCTGGTCCATTTATTGTACAAGCCGTACGCAAAAGTTTGAAAAAGAGCACCATCATACAAATCAATCTAGATTAAAACGCGACACTGCACAATAAAAGGGTTGAGTGATCTCGAATTTCTGAGTCATCCTAAGGAAACTGCCTAAGCAGTTCCTTAGGATGGCGAGCACAGTAAACGAGGGGAGTATATTTAGGTGGTAAACAGTTTAAAAGATTTTATTAAAACCTGCATTTTTCTAGTTATAGTCACTGTATTTTCTAATATTAGCAATTTTTTAAAGTTTGAATATACTAAAGAAGTTAGTTTGAAAAGATAAACTAATTTGTAAGTAAGCAACATAAAACTATAATCCTATAATTCTTTTTGATGAAACTGCCAAAGTTCTTATTTGAAATTTTGTAATTTATTGATTTTTAATCAAGTTTTATTGAAGCTGAACTTAACCTACTTTTCCTTAAAATTTATTTTCAGTTTGTAAACCAATATATTTGAATTGGATTTTAAAATTTAAGTTTTTTATTTACTTTTTTAAACTAAAATGTTACTGAGCACATTACGAAATATTGTAGCAATCAACACATACAAAAGTGAAATCTCATATATATTTGATGTTGTTAAATCTTATCAGTCCTTTTATTTACATTCATAAAAAAAAATTCATTCAATGAGAAATTTTGTTCGCAAGAGAGATTTCTTATAAATTTGAAGGGGTAGTTTTTATGCATATATTTTTGGAAACATAAAAATAATTACTCTACATTGTGAAAAAAGGATTTTTAAAAGAAAGTTCATTACATCCTTCATAGCTGGTAATTTATTGCACATCTTATTTTTGTAAGTATATTTATCATTCGCGTCTATACAAAACATTTTAAGGCTAGGTGGATCTTGACTTGACTAAGTGGATGCCGTTATTCATTTTAGGCGAGAAGTCCAAAAGACTTACTTAATCATAATTTTATTCAGGAAAAACTTTTGCAAAAACTTTTGATGTAATAAAAGTGTTATTTTTGATTTAAGATACCCTTCTTATATATCCACGGCTGGTTACTTTTTAACGTACATACTTTTAGTATAAGTAAATTTATTATAACAGTCTATACAAAGCATTTAGGGCTTAGTGGGTCTTGGCTTGATTAAGTGAGCGTTGTTATTCATTTTCCGTGCGAAAGTCCAAAAGGCTTACTTAACCGGAATTCAATTCAGGGAAAACTTTAGAAGGGATTTTCCCTAACCCCCACTTAAGTTATCTAATGCAAAGCTTCTCTTTAACAGATCCATACCTGCTCCCGATTCTTCCCCACCAAAGGGTTAATCCAAGGGTTTTCCGTTCTCCAGTTTCCGGAAATTTGCAGCCGCTTTCGGATATGTTAATCACTTCCGGCGGACCTGATTGAGCTTTTCGATCCTATTGTCGTCATTTCCGCTCCAGTGACTTTCTTCGAAAGCACATCTCACCTCATCTCCTCTGTTTGCCAGATTTAGCACCGCTTGGATGCTTTTATGTGTTATGGTGGAATTGAAATTCTAGCCGAATAGGAGGGGGCCAATTAAATTGCAGAAGCTGCCTTTGACGCGAATATTATTATTTAGATTGGAGAAGGATATTTCCCTTGATTTTTAAAAGCGATTGTTTAGAAGTTGCTTTGGAAAGGAAGCTGCGTGGAAAATGAAACGCTGACTCTCTTATCAGTTGCTTATTAACTGACTTCATTAAACAAGCAAAAAAAAAATCCTTTGCTCCGATATTAATATATGAAACTTTAAGTGACAAAATGCTTTTGCAAAAGAATAAAGAAATATATAGAATAAATTGAAAATTGCAGGATGATTTTAAAGGGAAATGTTTTAATACGGAACCTGCAAGTGTTTTAATATCCCTGACTTTTGTGTGAAGTGACACTAACAGTTACTAATATGTGTTAATACTTAATAATGTGTGTTCACAAAAGCTCATATATTTAACTGTTACTACCATGTATTAACAGTTGCTAATATGTGTTAAGTTACTGCATAATGTGTGTCCAGGGGATGCTGTTATTTGTGATTTTTTCAAGTCTGACATCTTTCCGATTGCGAAGGGAAAAAGGGTCCCCTGCAATTGGTTTTAAAACTTTTTATTTGTCATTTCTTCATGAGATATTAGGCAACCGCAGAACTTATTAGTTGATACCGAGATGTTTCATAGAGCTTACGAAAGTGAATTAATATTTTTACTATCCTATTTTGCATTGACCAAATCAAATTCAAGATAGCGGTGATTTAAACATTGAGGCATATGGTTTATTTTTATATAGATGCTGTTTAATGTAAAATTAAAGTATAGGTTCGAACACATTTAGTAATATATACAATACTGAGAAGTAAATTTAACCCCTTACACCCGAAGCGTCATGAAAGGACATTTACAAGCAACTAACTCCCGTATTCACCATTGACCCTAACCCTCGGTCAGAGTTCAAAACAGGTTTGATGAGAGCAACTCTAGGTTAGAGTCCAAAATTTCATTCCACCATGTACGTGACTGTGAGTTACTCTAACCCAGAATTAAGTAACTTTAAAGGCAAGTGTCGTTTGGTGACGGACTGTGGTGTCCTGGATGCGACTTTACACATTGTCGACTCCCGGGCACCTCCACTCGCCGCGGTTTTATTTGTCAACTGTTTCACCGCCTTATCTAGTAACCCTCACTCAGAGGCAACCCTACGCTCGCCTCAATACAGCACTCGCAAAAGTCATAAACGAATCTTCGCGCTCATGGATATTTTTAAAAGTTGCTTGTTGAATTAAGTTAAAATTTTATCCTCGTTTAAGACTAGAAAAATTCAAATAACGAGAACAAAATACTTCGTCCTTCTTTAAAGAAAGAGGAAGAAAAATTTACATACACACAATTATTTCAGTTAATTACATACATATTTCGATTAAAAAAATTTTCAAATAGAAACTATTCTTGTAAATTAAATAAAAATCTGGAGTAATAAAATATTTATATCTTCAGAATAATCAATTTCTTTTGAATATCTTAATTAATTAACAAAGTTTAAAAAAATAATCCCCTATATAAATCATCACATTATTAAGTGTACATATTTTT